>NW_028256930.1:0-488987 GCF_035046125.1 Drosophila serrata | reverse complement strand
AACAAAGAGCGGCCATTAGGTTCTGGAAAAGATCCGTTATAAACAGCTCGTGCTGTTGTGCTGCTGGGTCACTGCCATCTGTTTCTGTTTGCCTGGTTAAACCAATTGCTGAATTAGTCTGACTACAGCCCATATTTGTAAGAAATAACAACAAATCCAACAACACACGTAGCTGAATTGTCGAAATTCGCTATTCAACTCGTGTCTTTATGTACCAGGCAAACAGAATGTTCCACAAGCAGCTGATCCGCTGATACAAATGTCCTAAAATAACGGATCTTAAAAGAGGGAGATGTGAAGAACCTCTCTCTAATTGGTCAATTCAAATGTAAACAAAGGGCGGCCATTAGATTAAATTCAAATGTAAACAAAGGGCGACCATTAAAGTTCTGAAGTAACCTCTCTGATTGGTCAATTCAAACGTAAACAAAGGGCGGCCATTAGGAAAGTTGAAAAGATCCGTTATAATCAGCAAGTGCTGTTGTGCTGCTGCTGAGTTGCTGCCAGCTGTTTCTGTTTGCCTGGTATAATTATTAAATTTGTCTGCTTAAATAACGCCGAGCCGGGGCTAGGCAGATTTTTTTTTGTAATGAAAACTGACATCGGGAAGCTTTAATGCTTCGGCTTTCCAAAGATAGGTTTATTTGTTGTTATTCCTGATTTTAGAAGTAAATTAGAAAATTTCGAAAATTAAAAATATGAATTCTCTGGGTTTGAGTTAAATTTAATAAAACGAGGTGAGAATAGCAGCTTCTAATAATTGCACTACTTTTTGCTTTTGTCCTTGTCCTTAACGGTGTACTTGTCATAGGATTTTATGGGATCGTACGGCTCCCAGCGGCTGGCCGGGAAGATGTGCTTGGTTCGTTCGTACCAGGATCGGCGGAGCACCTTGCCAGCGTGCGTCTCCTCTTTTTCGACAGAGGCATCGCTGATAATGCGCACGTCGTCGTGGACGTCGACCTGGAAGAGCGGACCGGACTTACCGCGGGCCTTAGTCACAATAAAGGCGTCAAAGGAGTAATGGTGCGGCAGTACCAGATCCTCCTTGACATACATCAGCTGGTCGGCCATCACGGTCTTCAGTTCGATAAACTCCTTGCGCAGCAACTCAAGGCACTTTTGCAGGAACTGGTAGATGGAGTTTCCCTTCTTTATCAGTACGCTGCGCCGATGGTCTGATCCGCCTTTGACAAGAAATTTTTTAATTTGAAAACTGAGTATGCAGCTTTGTTAATCTTCTTAAAAGTAGCATAGAACAGCTTTCCGAATAAAAATTAATGATTTTTTGGCTTAGTTATGAGTTTTTTAAAACTATGATTTTTGGGAAAAATTGTCTGTTTTTATACCTTTTTGCGGGGTTTTTATAATTATAGTCAGAAACTTATAACAGCATCAACAAACGCAGTATGCAGATTTGTTAGTGCTATAAAAAGTTGCACAGAAAAGTTTTCCGAATCAAAATTAATGCTATTTTGGCTTAATTATGATGTTTGGAAAACTCCGATTATTTAAGAAAATTGTCTGTTTTTATACCTTTTTTCGGAGTATAGCTTCAATTCGAAGATTAAAACGCAGTGAAAGAATCATTTCCGACCCTATAAACCATATATATTCTTGATCAGCATCAACAGCCCAGTCGTTCTAGCCATGTCTGGTCAAAAAATAAATTTTCGACATTTTTCCGAAAATTGAAAATTTTATAAGGGGTTACATCATTAAAATTGCCAAAATTTGACAAAAAATTGAATTTTTTATATTTAAAAACTGAGTATGCAGCTTTGTTAATCTACTAAAAAATAGCATAGAACAGCTTTCCGAATTAAAATTAATGATTTTTTGGCTTAGTTATGAGTTTTTTAAAACTATGATTTTTGGGAAAAATTGTCTGTTTTTATACCTTTTTGCGGGGTTTTTATAATTATAGTCAGAAACTTATAACAGCATCAACAAACGCAGTATGCAGATTTGTTAGTGCTATAAAAAGTTGCACAGAAAAGTTTTCCGAATCAAAATTAATGCTATTTTGGCTTAATTATGATGTTTGGAAAACTCCGATTATTTAAGAAAATTGTCTGTTTTTATACCTTTTTTCGGAGTATAGCTTCAATTCGAAGATTAAAACGCAGTGAAAGAATCATTTCCGACCCTATAAACCATATATATTCTTGATCAGCATCAACAGCCCAGTCGTTCTAGCCATGTCTGGTCAAAAAATAAATTTTCGACATTTTTCCGAAAATTGAAAATTTTATAAGGGGTTACATCATTAAAATTGCCAAAATTTGACAAAAAATTGAATTTTTTATATTTAAAAACTGAGTATGCAGCTTTGTTAATCTACTAAAAAATAGCATAGAACAGCTTTCCGAATTAAAATTAATGATTTTTTGGCTTAGTTATGAGTTTTTTAAAACTATGATTTTTGGGAAAAATTGTCTGTTTTTATACCTTTTTGCGGGGTTTTTATAATTATAGTCAGAAACTTATAACAGCATCAACAAACGCAGTATGCAGATTTGTTAGTGCTATAAAAAGTTGCACAGAAAAGTTTTCCGAATCAAAATTAATGCTATTTTGGCTTAATTATGATGTTTGGAAAACTCCGATTATTTAAGAAAATTGTCTGTTTTTATACCTTTTTTCGGAGTATAGCTTCAATTCGAAGATTAAAACGCAGTGAAAGAATCATTTCCGACCCTATAAACCATATATATTCTTGATCAGCATCAACAGCCCAGTCGTTCTAGCCATGTCTGGTCAAAAAATAAATTTTCGACATTTTTCCGAAAATTGAAAATTTTATAAGGGGTTACATCATTAAAATTGCCAAAATTTGACAAAAAATTGAATTTTTTATATTTAAAAACTGAGTATGCAGCTTTGTTAATCTACTAAAAAATAGCATAGAACAGCTTTCCGAATTAAAATTAATGATTTTTTGGCTTAGTTATGAGTTTTTTAAAACTATGATTTTTGGGAAAAATTGTCTGTTTTTATACCTTTTTGCGGGGTTTTTATAATTATAGTCAGAAACTTATAACAGCATCAACAAACGCAGTATGCAGATTTGTTAGTGCTATAAAAAGTTGCACAGAAAAGTTTTCCGAATCAAAATTAATGCTATTTTGGCTTAATTATGATGTTTGGAAAACTCCGATTATTTAAGAAAATTGTCTGTTTTTATACCTTTTTTCGGAGTATAGCTTCAATTCGAAGATTAAAACGCAGTGAAAGAATCATTTCCGACCCTATAAACCATATATATTCTTGATCAGCATCAACAGCCCAGTCGTTCTAGCCATGTCTGGTCAAAAAATAAATTTTCGACATTTTTCCGAAAATTGAAAATTTTATAAGGGGTTACATCATTAAAATTGCCAAAATTTGACAAAAAATTGAATTTTTTATATTTAAAAACTGAGTATGCAGCTTTGTTAATCTACTAAAAAATAGCATAGAACAGCTTTCCGAATTAAAATTAATGATTTTTTGGCTTAGTTATGAGTTTTTTAAAACTATGATTTTTGGGAAAAATTGTCTGTTTTTATACCTTTTTGCGGGGTTTTTATAATTATAGTCAGAAACTTATAACAGCATCAACAAACGCAGTATGCAGATTTGTTAGTGCTATAAAAAGTTGCACAGAAAAGTTTTCCGAATCAAAATTAATGCTATTTTGGCTTAATTATGATGTTTGGAAAACTCCGATTATTTAAGAAAATTGTCTGTTTTTATACCTTTTTTCGGAGTATAGCTTCAATTCGAAGATTAAAACGCAGTGAAAGAATCATTTCCGACCCTATAAACCATATATATTCTTGATCAGCATCAACAGCCCAGTCGTTCTAGCCATGTCTGGTCAAAAAATAAATTTTCGACATTTTTCCGAAAATTGAAAATTTTATAAGGGGTTACATCATTAAAATTGCCAAAATTTGACAAAAAATTGAATTTTTTATATTTAAAAACTGAGTATGCAGCTTTGTTAATCTACTAAAAAATAGCATAGAACAGCTTTCCGAATTAAAATTAATGATTTTTTGGCTTAGTTATGAGTTTTTTAAAACTATGATTTTTGGGAAAAATTGTCTGTTTTTATACCTTTTTGCGGGGTTTTTATAATTATAGTCAGAAACTTATAACAGCATCAACAAACGCAGTATGCAGATTTGTTAGTGCTATAAAAAGTTGCACAGAAAAGTTTTCCGAATCAAAATTAATGCTATTTTGGCTTAATTATGATGTTTGGAAAACTCCGATTATTTAAGAAAATTGTCTGTTTTTATACCTTTTTTCGGAGTATAGCTTCAATTCGAAGATTAAAACGCAGTGAAAGAATCATTTCCGACCCTATAAACCATATATATTCTTGATCAGCATCAACAGCCCAGTCGTTCTAGCCATGTCTGGTCAAAAAATAAATTTTCGACATTTTTCCGAAAATTGAAAATTTTATAAGGGGTTACATCATTAAAATTGCCAAAATTTGACAAAAAATTGAATTTTTTATATTTAAAAACTGAGTATGCAGCTTTGTTAATCTACTAAAAAATAGCATAGAACAGCTTTCCGAATTAAAATTAATGATTTTTTGGCTTAGTTATGAGTTTTTTAAAACTATGATTTTTGGGAAAAATTGTCTGTTTTTATACCTTTTTGCGGGGTTTTTATAATTATAGTCAGAAACTTATAACAGCATCAACAAACGCAGTATGCAGATTTGTTAGTGCTATAAAAAGTTGCACAGAAAAGTTTTCCGAATCAAAATTAATGCTATTTTGGCTTAATTATGATGTTTGGAAAACTCCGATTATTTAAGAAAATTGTCTGTTTTTATACCTTTTTTCGGAGTATAGCTTCAATTCGAAGATTAAAACGCAGTGAAAGAATCATTTCCGACCCTATAAACCATATATATTCTTGATCAGCATCAACAGCCCAGTCGTTCTAGCCATGTCTGGTCAAAAAATAAATTTTCGACATTTTTCCGAAAATTGAAAATTTTATAAGGGGTTACATCATTAAAATTGCCAAAATTTGACAAAAAATTGAATTTTTTATATTTAAAAACTGAGTATGCAGCTTTGTTAATCTACTAAAAAATAGCATAGAACAGCTTTCCGAATTAAAATTAATGATTTTTTGGCTTAGTTATGAGTTTTTTAAAACTATGATTTTTGGGAAAAATTGTCTGTTTTTATACCTTTTTGCGGGGTTTTTATAATTATAGTCAGAAACTTATAACAGCATCAACAAACGCAGTATGCAGATTTGTTAGTGCTATAAAAAGTTGCACAGAAAAGTTTTCCGAATCAAAATTAATGCTATTTTGGCTTAATTATGATGTTTGGAAAACTCCGATTATTTAAGAAAATTGTCTGTTTTTATACCTTTTTTCGGAGTATAGCTTCAATTCGAAGATTAAAACGCAGTGAAAGAATCATTTCCGACCCTATAAACCATATATATTCTTGATCAGCATCAACAGCCCAGTCGTTCTAGCCATGTCTGGTCAAAAAATAAATTTTCGACATTTTTCCGAAAATTGAAAATTTTATAAGGGGTTACATCATTAAAATTGCCAAAATTTGACAAAAAATTGAATTTTTTATATTTAAAAACTGAGTATGCAGCTTTGTTAATCTACTAAAAAATAGCATAGAACAGCTTTCCGAATTAAAATTAATGATTTTTTGGCTTAGTTATGAGTTTTTTAAAACTATGATTTTTGGGAAAAATTGTCTGTTTTTATACCTTTTTGCGGGGTTTTTATAATTATAGTCAGAAACTTATAACAGCATCAACAAACGCAGTATGCAGATTTGTTAGTGCTATAAAAAGTTGCACAGAAAAGTTTTCCGAATCAAAATTAATGCTATTTTGGCTTAATTATGATGTTTGGAAAACTCCGATTATTTAAGAAAATTGTCTGTTTTTATACCTTTTTTCGGAGTATAGCTTCAATTCGAAGATTAAAACGCAGTGAAAGAATCATTTCCGACCCTATAAACCATATATATTCTTGATCAGCATCAACAGCCCAGTCGTTCTAGCCATGTCTGGTCAAAAAATAAATTTTCGACATTTTTCCGAAAATTGAAAATTTTATAAGGGGTTACATCATTAAAATTGCCAAAATTTGACAAAAAATTGAATTTTTTATATTTAAAAACTGAGTATGCAGCTTTGTTAATCTACTAAAAAATAGCATAGAACAGCTTTCCGAATTAAAATTAATGATTTTTTGGCTTAGTTATGAGTTTTTTAAAACTATGATTTTTGGGAAAAATTGTCTGTTTTTATACCTTTTTGCGGGGTTTTTATAATTATAGTCAGAAACTTATAACAGCATCAACAAACGCAGTATGCAGATTTGTTAGTGCTATAAAAAGTTGCACAGAAAAGTTTTCCGAATCAAAATTAATGCTATTTTGGCTTAATTATGATGTTTGGAAAACTCCGATTATTTAAGAAAATTGTCTGTTTTTATACCTTTTTTCGGAGTATAGCTTCAATTCAGAAGATTAAAACGCAGTGAAGGAATCATTTCCGACCCTATAAACCATATATATTCTTGATCAGCATCAACAGCCCAGTCGTTCTAGCCATGTCTGGTCAAAAAATAAATTTTCGACATTTTTCCGAAAATTGAAAATTTTATAAGGGGTTACATCATTAAAATTGCCAAAATTTGACAAAAAATTGAATTTTTTATATTTAAAAACTGAGTATGCAGCTTTGTTAATCTACTAAAAAATAGCATAGAACAGCTTTCCGAATTAAAATTAATGATTTTTTGGCTTAGTTATGAGTTTTTTAAAACTATGATTTTTGGGAAAAATTGTCTGTTTTTATACCTTTTTGCGGGGTTTTTATAATTATAGTCAGAAACTTATAACAGCATCAACAAACGCAGTATGCAGATTTGTTAGTGCTATAAAAAGTTGCACAGAAAAGTTTTCCGAATCAAAATTAATGCTATTTTGGCTTAATTATGATGTTTGGAAAACTCCGATTATTTAAGAAAATTGTCTGTTTTTATACCTTTTTTCGGAGTATAGCTTCAATTCGAAGATTAAAACGCAGTGAAAGAATCATTTCCGACCCTATAAACCATATATATTCTTGATCAGCATCAACAGCCCAGTCGTTCTAGCCATGTCTGGTCAAAAAATAAATTTTCGACATTTTTCCGAAAATTGAAAATTTTATAAGGGGTTACATCATTAAAATTGCCAAAATTTGACAAAAAATTGAATTTTTTATATTTAAAAACTGAGTATGCAGCTTTGTTAATCTACTAAAAAATAGCATAGAACAGCTTTCCGAATTAAAATTAATGATTTTTTGGCTTAGTTATGAGTTTTTTAAAACTATGATTTTTGGGAAAAATTGTCTGTTTTTATACCTTTTTGCGGGGTTTTTATAATTATAGTCAGAAACTTATAACAGCATCAACAAACGCAGTATGCAGATTTGTTAGTGCTATAAAAAGTTGCACAGAAAAGTTTTCCGAATCAAAATTAATGCTATTTTGGCTTAATTATGATGTTTGGAAAACTCCGATTATTTAAGAAAATTGTCTGTTTTTATACCTTTTTTCGGAGTATAGCTTCAATTCGAAGATTAAAACGCAGTGAAAGAATCATTTCCGACCCTATAAACCATATATATTCTTGATCAGCATCAACAGCCCAGTCGTTCTAGCCATGTCTGGTCAAAAAATAAATTTTCGACATTTTTCCGAAAATTGAAAATTTTATAAGGGGTTACATCATTAAAATTGCCAAAATTTGACAAAAAATTGAATTTTTTATATTTAAAAACTGAGTATGCAGCTTTGTTAATCTACTAAAAAATAGCATAGAACAGCTTTCCGAATTAAAATTAATGATTTTTTGGCTTAGTTATGAGTTTTTTAAAACTATGATTTTTGGGAAAAATTGTCTGTTTTTATACCTTTTTGCGGGGTTTTTATAATTATAGTCAGAAACTTATAACAGCATCAACAAACGCAGTATGCAGATTTGTTAGTGCTATAAAAAGTTGCACAGAAAAGTTTTCCGAATCAAAATTAATGCTATTTTGGCTTAATTATGATGTTTGGAAAACTCCGATTATTTAAGAAAATTGTCTGTTTTTATACCTTTTTTCGGAGTATAGCTTCAATTCGAAGATTAAAACGCAGTGAAAGAATCATTTCCGACCCTATAAACCATATATATTCTTGATCAGCATCAACAGCCCAGTCGTTCTAGCCATGTCTGGTCAAAAAATAAATTTTCGACATTTTTCCGAAAATTGAAAATTTTATAAGGGGTTACATCATTAAAATTGCCAAAATTTGACAAAAAATTGAATTTTTTATATTTAAAAACTGAGTATGCAGCTTTGTTAATCTACTAAAAAATAGCATAGAACAGCTTTCCGAATTAAAATTAATGATTTTTTGGCTTAGTTATGAGTTTTTTAAAACTATGATTTTTGGGAAAAATTGTCTGTTTTTATACCTTTTTGCGGGGTTTTTATAATTATAGTCAGAAACTTATAACAGCATCAACAAACGCAGTATGCAGATTTGTTAGTGCTATAAAAAGTTGCACAGAAAAGTTTTCCGAATCAAAATTAATGCTATTTTGGCTTAATTATGATGTTTGGAAAACTCCGATTATTTAAGAAAATTGTCTGTTTTTATACCTTTTTTCGGAGTATAGCTTCAATTCGAAGATTAAAACGCAGTGAAAGAATCATTTCCGACCCTATAAACCATATATATTCTTGATCAGCATCAACAGCCCAGTCGTTCTAGCCATGTCTGGTCAAAAAATAAATTTTCGACATTTTTCCGAAAATTGAAAATTTTATAAGGGGTTACATCATTAAAATTGCCAAAATTTGACAAAAAATTGAATTTTTTATATTTAAAAACTGAGTATGCAGCTTTGTTAATCTACTAAAAAATAGCATAGAACAGCTTTCCGAATTAAAATTAATGATTTTTTGGCTTAGTTATGAGTTTTTTAAAACTATGATTTTTGGGAAAAATTGTCTGTTTTTATACCTTTTTGCGGGGTTTTTATAATTATAGTCAGAAACTTATAACAGCATCAACAAACGCAGTATGCAGATTTGTTAGTGCTATAAAAAGTTGCACAGAAAAGTTTTCCGAATCAAAATTAATGCTATTTTGGCTTAATTATGATGTTTGGAAAACTCCGATTATTTAAGAAAATTGTCTGTTTTTATACCTTTTTTCGGAGTATAGCTTCAATTCAGAAGATTAAAACGCAGTGAAGGAATCATTTCCGACCCTATAAACCATATATATTCTTGATCAGCATCAACAGCCCAGTCGTTCTAGCCATGTCTGGTCAAAAAATAAATTTTCGACATTTTTCCGAAAATTGAAAATTTTATAAGGGGTTACATCATTAAAATTGCCAAAATTTGACAAAAAATTGAATTTTTTATATTTAAAAACTGAGTATGCAGCTTTGTTAATCTACTAAAAAATAGCATAGAACAGCTTTCCGAATTAAAATTAATGATTTTTTGGCTTAGTTATGAGTTTTTTAAAACTATGATTTTTGGGAAAAATTGTCTGTTTTTATACCTTTTTGCGGGGTTTTTATAATTATAGTCAGAAACTTATAACAGCATCAACAAACGCAGTATGCAGATTTGTTAGTGCTATAAAAAGTTGCACAGAAAAGTTTTCCGAATCAAAATTAATGCTATTTTGGCTTAATTATGATGTTTGGAAAACTCCGATTATTTAAGAAAATTGTCTGTTTTTATACCTTTTTTCGGAGTATAGCTTCAATTCGAAGATTAAAACGCAGTGAAAGAATCATTTCCGACCCTATAAACCATATATATTCTTGATCAGCATCAACAGCCCAGTCGTTCTAGCCATGTCTGGTCAAAAAATAAATTTTCGACATTTTTCCGAAAATTGAAAATTTTATAAGGGGTTACATCATTAAAATTGCCAAAATTTGACAAAAAATTGAATTTTTTATATTTAAAAACTGAGTATGCAGCTTTGTTAATCTACTAAAAAATAGCATAGAACAGCTTTCCGAATTAAAATTAATGATTTTTTGGCTTAGTTATGAGTTTTTTAAAACTATGATTTTTGGGAAAAATTGTCTGTTTTTATACCTTTTTGCGGGGTTTTTATAATTATAGTCAGAAACTTATAACAGCATCAACAAACGCAGTATGCAGATTTGTTAGTGCTATAAAAAGTTGCACAGAAAAGTTTTCCGAATCAAAATTAATGCTATTTTGGCTTAATTATGATGTTTGGAAAACTCCGATTATTTAAGAAAATTGTCTGTTTTTATACCTTTTTTCGGAGTATAGCTTCAATTCGAAGATTAAAACGCAGTGAAAGAATCATTTCCGACCCTATAAACCATATATATTCTTGATCAGCATCAACAGCCCAGTCGTTCTAGCCATGTCTGGTCAAAAAATAAATTTTCGACATTTTTCCGAAAATTGAAAATTTTATAAGGGGTTACATCATTAAAATTGCCAAAATTTGACAAAAAATTGAATTTTTTATATTTAAAAACTGAGTATGCAGCTTTGTTAATCTACTAAAAAATAGCATAGAACAGCTTTCCGAATTAAAATTAATGATTTTTTGGCTTAGTTATGAGTTTTTTAAAACTATGATTTTTGGGAAAAATTGTCTGTTTTTATACCTTTTTGCGGGGTTTTTATAATTATAGTCAGAAACTTATAACAGCATCAACAAACGCAGTATGCAGATTTGTTAGTGCTATAAAAAGTTGCACAGAAAAGTTTTCCGAATCAAAATTAATGCTATTTTGGCTTAATTATGATGTTTGGAAAACTCCGATTATTTAAGAAAATTGTCTGTTTTTATACCTTTTTTCGGAGTATAGCTTCAATTCGAAGATTAAAACGCAGTGAAAGAATCATTTCCGACCCTATAAACCATATATATTCTTGATCAGCATCAACAGCCCAGTCGTTCTAGCCATGTCTGGTCAAAAAATAAATTTTCGACATTTTTCCGAAAATTGAAAATTTTATAAGGGGTTACATCATTAAAATTGCCAAAATTTGACAAAAAATTGAATTTTTTATATTTAAAAACTGAGTATGCAGCTTTGTTAATCTACTAAAAAATAGCATAGAACAGCTTTCCGAATTAAAATTAATGATTTTTTGGCTTAGTTATGAGTTTTTTAAAACTATGATTTTTGGGAAAAATTGTCTGTTTTTATACCTTTTTGCGGGGTTTTTATAATTATAGTCAGAAACTTATAACAGCATCAACAAACGCAGTATGCAGATTTGTTAGTGCTATAAAAAGTTGCACAGAAAAGTTTTCCGAATCAAAATTAATGCTATTTTGGCTTAATTATGATGTTTGGAAAACTCCGATTATTTAAGAAAATTGTCTGTTTTTATACCTTTTTTCGGAGTATAGCTTCAATTCGAAGATTAAAACGCAGTGAAAGAATCATTTCCGACCCTATAAACCATATATATTCTTGATCAGCATCAACAGCCCAGTCGTTCTAGCCATGTCTGGTCAAAAAATAAATTTTCGACATTTTTCCGAAAATTGAAAATTTTATAAGGGGTTACATCATTAAAATTGCCAAAATTTGACAAAAAATTGAATTTTTTATATTTAAAAACTGAGTATGCAGCTTTGTTAATCTACTAAAAAATAGCATAGAACAGCTTTCCGAATTAAAATTAATGATTTTTTGGCTTAGTTATGAGTTTTTTAAAACTATGATTTTTGGGAAAAATTGTCTGTTTTTATACCTTTTTGCGGGGTTTTTATAATTATAGTCAGAAACTTATAACAGCATCAACAAACGCAGTATGCAGATTTGTTAGTGCTATAAAAAGTTGCACAGAAAAGTTTTCCGAATCAAAATTAATGCTATTTTGGCTTAATTATGATGTTTGGAAAACTCCGATTATTTAAGAAAATTGTCTGTTTTTATACCTTTTTTCGGAGTATAGCTTCAATTCGAAGATTAAAACGCAGTGAAAGAATCATTTCCGACCCTATAAACCATATATATTCTTGATCAGCATCAACAGCCCAGTCGTTCTAGCCATGTCTGGTCAAAAAATAAATTTTCGACATTTTTCCGAAAATTGAAAATTTTATAAGGGGTTACATCATTAAAATTGCCAAAATTTGACAAAAAATTGAATTTTTTATATTTAAAAACTGAGTATGCAGCTTTGTTAATCTACTAAAAAATAGCATAGAACAGCTTTCCGAATTAAAATTAATGATTTTTTGGCTTAGTTATGAGTTTTTTAAAACTATGATTTTTGGGAAAAATTGTCTGTTTTTATACCTTTTTGCGGGGTTTTTATAATTATAGTCAGAAACTTATAACAGCATCAACAAACGCAGTATGCAGATTTGTTAGTGCTATAAAAAGTTGCACAGAAAAGTTTTCCGAATCAAAATTAATGCTATTTTGGCTTAATTATGATGTTTGGAAAACTCCGATTATTTAAGAAAATTGTCTGTTTTTTATACCTTTTTTCGGAGTATAGCTTCAATTCGAAGATTAAAACGCAGTGAAAGAATCATTTCCGACCCTATAAACCATATATATTCTTGATCAGCATCAACAGCCCAGTCGTTCTAGCCATGTCTGGTCAAAAAATAAATTTTCGACATTTTTCCGAAAATTGAAAATTTTATAAGGGGTTACATCATTAAAATTGCCAAAATTTGACAAAAAATTGAATTTTTTATATTTAAAAACTGAGTATGCAGCTTTGTTAATCTACTAAAAAATAGCATAGAACAGCTTTCCGAATTAAAATTAATGATTTTTTGGCTTAGTTATGAGTTTTTTAAAACTATGATTTTTGGGAAAAATTGTCTGTTTTTATACCTTTTTGCGGGGTTTTTATAATTATAGTCAGAAACTTATAACAGCATCAACAAACGCAGTATGCAGATTTGTTAGTGCTATAAAAAGTTGCACAGAAAATCAAAATTAATGCTATTTTGGCTTAATTATGATGTTTGGAAAACTCCGATTATTTAAGAAAATTGTCTGTTTTTATACCTTTTTTCGGAGTATAGCTTCAATTCGAAGATTAAAACGCAGTGAAGGAATCATTTCCGACCCTATAAACCATATATATTCTTGATCAGCATCAACAGCCCAGTCGTTCTAGCCATGTCTGGTCAAAAAATAAATTTTCGACATTTTTCCGAAAATTGAAATTTTATAAGGGGTTACATCATTAAAATTGCCAAAATTTGACAAAAAATTAATGATTTTTTGGCTTAGTTATGAGTTTTTTAAAACTATGATTTTTGGGAAAAATTGTCTGTTTTTATACCTTTTGCGGGGTTTTCATATTTATAGTCAGAAACTTATAACAGCACCAACAAACGCAGTATGCAGATTTGTTAGTGCTATAAAATGTTGCACAGAAAAGTTTTCCGAAACCATATATATTCTTGATCAGCATCAACAGCCCAGTTGTTCTAGCCATGTCTGGTCAAAAAATAAATTTTCGACATTTTTCCGAAAATTGAACATTTTATAAGGGGTTACATCATTAAAATTGCCAAAATTTGACAAAAAATTGAATTTTTTATATTTAAAAACTGAGTATGCAGCTTTGTTAATCTACTAAAAAATAGCATAGAACAGCTTTCCGAATTAAAATTAATGATTTTTTGGCTTAGTTATGAGTTTTTTAAAACTATGATTTTTGGGAAAAATTGTCTGTTTTTATACCTTTTTGCGGGGTTTTTATAATTATAGTCAGAAACTTATAACAGCATCAACAAACGCAGTATGCAGATTTGTTAGTGCTATAAAAAGTTGCACAGAAAAGTTTTCCGAATCAAAATTAATGCTATTTTGGCTTAATTATGATGTTTGGAAAACTCCGATTATTTAAGAAAATTGTCTGTTTTTATGCCTTTTTTCGGAGTATAGCTTCAATCAGAAGATTAAAACGCAGTGAAGGAATCATTTCCGACCCTATAAACCATATATATTCTTGATCAGCATCAACAGCCCAGTCGTTCTAGCCATGTCTGGTCAAAAAATAAATTTTCGACATTTTTCCGAAAATTGAAAATTTTATAAGGGGTTACATCATTAAAATTGCCAAAATTTGACAAAAAATTAATGATTTTTTGGCTTAGTTATGAGTTTTTTAAAACTATGATTTTTGGGAAAAATTGTCTGTTTTTATACCTTTTGCGGGGTTTTCATATTTATAGTCAGAAACTTATAACAGCACCAACAAACGCAGTATGCAGATTTGTTAGTGCTATAAAATGTTGCACAGAAAAGTTTTCCGAAACCATATATATTCTTGATCAGCATCAACAGCCCAGTCGTTCTAGCCATGTCTGGTCAAAAAATAAATTTTCGACATTTTTCCGAAAATTGAACATTTTATAAGGGGTTACATCATTAAAATTGCCAAAATTTGACAAAAAATTGAATTTTGTATATTTAAAAACTGAGTATGCAGCTTTGTTAATCTACTAAAAAATAGCATAGAACAGCTTTCCGAATTAAAATTAATGATTTTTTGGCTTAGTTATGAGTTTTTTAAAACTATGATTTTTGGGAAAAATTGTCTGTTTTTATACCTTTTTGCGGGGTTTTTATAATTATAGTCAGAAACTTATAACAGCATCAACAAACGCAGTATGCAGATTTGTTAGTGCTATAAAAAGTTGCACAGAAAAGTTTTCCGAATCAAAATTAATGCTATTTTGGCTTAATTATGATGTTTGGAAAACTCCGATTATTTAAGAAAATTGTCTGTTTTTATACCTTTTTTCGGAGTATAGCTTCAATTCAGAAGATTAAAACGCAGTGAAGGAATCATTTCCGACCCTATAAACCATATATATTCTTGATCAGCATCAACAGCCCAGTCGTTCTAGCCATGTCTGGTCAAAAAATAAATTTTCGACATTTTTCCGAAAATTGAAAATTTTATAAGGGGTTACATCATTAAAATTGCCAAAATTTGACAAAAAATTGAATTTTTTATATTTAAAAACTGAGTATGCAGCTTTGTTAATCTACTAAAAAATAGCATAGAACAGCTTTCCGAATTAAAATTAATGATTTTTTGGCTTAGTTATGAGTTTTTTAAAACTATGATTTTTGGGAAAAATTGTCTGTTTTTATACCTTTTTGCGGGGTTTTTATAATTATAGTCAGAAACTTATAACAGCATCAACAAACGCAGTATGCAGATTTGTTAGTGCTATAAAAAGTTGCACAGAAAAGTTTTCCGAATCAAAATTAATGCTATTTTGGCTTAATTATGATGTTTGGAAAACTCCGATTATTTAAGAAAATTGTCTGTTTTTATACCTTTTTTCGGAGTATAGCTTCAATTCGAAGATTAAAACGCAGTGAAAGAATCATTTCCGACCCTATAAACCATATATATTCTTGATCAGCATCAACAGCCCAGTCGTTCTAGCCATGTCTGGTCAAAAAATAAATTTTCGACATTTTTCCGAAAATTGAAAATTTTATAAGGGGTTACATCATTAAAATTGCCAAAATTTGACAAAAAATTGAATTTTTTATATTTAAAAACTGAGTATGCAGCTTTGTTAATCTACTAAAAAATAGCATAGAACAGCTTTCCGAATTAAAATTAATGATTTTTTGGCTTAGTTATGAGTTTTTTAAAACTATGATTTTTGGGAAAAATTGTCTGTTTTTATACCTTTTTGCGGGGTTTTTATAATTATAGTCAGAAACTTATAACAGCATCAACAAACGCAGTATGCAGATTTGTTAGTGCTATAAAAAGTTGCACAGAAAAGTTTTCCGAATCAAAATTAATGCTATTTTGGCTTAATTATGATGTTTGGAAAACTCCGATTATTTAAGAAAATTGTCTGTTTTTATGCCTTTTTTCGGAGTATAGCTTCAATCAGAAGATTAAAACGCAGTGAAGGAATCATTTCCGACCCTATAAACCATATATATTCTTGATCAGCATCAACAGCCCAGTCGTTCTAGCCATGTCTGGTCAAAAAATAAATTTTCGACATTTTTCCGAAAATTGAAAATTTTATAAGGGGTTACATCATTAAAATTGCCAAAATTTGACAAAAAATTGAATTTTGTATATTTAAAAACTGAGTATGCAGCTTTGTTAATCTACTAAAAAATAGCATAGAACAGCTTTCCGAATTAAAATTAATGATTTTTTGGCTTAGTTATGAGTTTTTTAAAACTATGATTTTTGGGAAAAATTGTCTGTTTTTATACCTTTTTGCGGGGTTTTTATAATTATAGTCAGAAACTTATAACAGCATCAACAAACGCAGTATGCAGATTTGTTAGTGCTATAAAAAGTTGCACAGAAAAGTTTTCCGAATCAAAATTAATGCTATTTTGGCTTAATTATGATGTTTGGAAAACTCTGATTATTTAAGAAAATTGTCTGTTTTTTATACCTTTTTTCGGAGTATAGCTTCAATCAGAAGATTAAAACGCAGTGAAGGAATCATTTCCGACCCTATAAACCATATATATTCTTGATCAGCATCAACAGCCCAGTCGTTCTAGCCATGTCTGGTCAAAAAATAAATTTTCGACATTTTTCCGAAAATTGAAAATTTTATAAGGGGTTACATCATTAAAATTGCCAAAATTTGACAAAAAATTGAATTTTGTATATTTAAAAACTGAGTATGCAGCTTTGTTAATCTACTAAAAAATAGCATAGAACAGCTTTCCGAATTAAAATTAATGATTTTTTGGCTTAGTTATGAGTTTTTTAAAACTATGATTTTTGGGAAAAATTGTCTGTTTTTATACCTTTTTGCGGGGTTTTTATAATTATAGTCAGAAACTTATAACAGCATCAACAAACGCAGTATGCAGATTTGTTAGTGCTATAAAAAGTTGCACAGAAAAGTTTTCCGAATCAAAATTAATGCTATTTTGGCTTAATTATGATGTTTGGAAAACTTTGATTATTTAAGAAAATTGTCTGTTTTTATACCTTTTTTCGGAGTATAGCTTCAATCAGAAGATTAAAACGCAGTGAAGGAATCATTTCCGACCCTATAAACCATATATATTCTTGATCAGCATCAACAGCCCAGTCGTTCTAGCCATGTCTGGTCAAAAAATAAATTTTCGACATTTTTCCGAAAATTGAAAATTTTATAAGGGGTTACATCATTAAAATTGCCAAAATTTGACAAAAAATTGAATTTTTTATATTTAAAAACTGAGTATGCAGCTTTGTTAATCTAATAAAAAATAGCATAGAACAGCTTTCCGAATTAAAATTAATGATTTTTTGGCTTAGTTATGAGTTTTTTAAAACTATGATTTTTGGGAAAAATTGTCTGTTTTTATACCTTTTGCGGGGTTTTCATATTTATAGTCAGAAACTTATAACAGCACCAACAAACGCAGTATGCAGATTTGTTAGTGCTATAAAATGTTGCACAGAAAAGTTTTCCGAACCAAAATTAATGCTATTTTGGCTTAATTATGATGTTTGGAAAACTCTGATTATTTAAGAAAATTGTCTGTTTTTTTATACCTTTTTTCGGAGTATAGCTTCAATCAGAAGATTAAAACGCAGTGAAGGAATCATTTCCGACCCTATAAACCATATATATTCTTGATCAGCATCAACAGCCCAGTCGTTCTAGCCATGTCTGGTCAAAAAATAAATTTTCGACATTTTTCCGAAAATTGAAAATTTTATAAGGGGTTACATCATTAAAATTGCCAAAATTTGACAAAAAATTGAATTTTTTATATTTAAAAACTGAGTATGCAGCTTTGTTAATCTACTAAAAAATAGCATAGAACAGCTTTCCGAATTAAAATTAATGATTTTTTGGCTTAGTTATGAGTTTTTTAAAACTATGATTTTTGGGAAAAATTGTCTGTTTTTATACCTTTTTGCGGGGTTTTTATAATTATAGTCAGAAACTTATAACAGCATCAACAAACGCAGTATGCAGATTTGTTAGTGCTATAAAAAGTTGCACAGAAAAGTTTTCCGAATCAAAATTAATGCTATTTTGGCTTAATTATGATGTTTGGAAAACTCTGATTATTTAAGAAAATTGTCTGTTTTTATACCTTTTTTCGGAGTATAGCTTCAATCAGAAGATTAAAACGCAGTGAAGGAATCATTTCCGACCCTATAAACCATATATATTCTTGATCAGCATCAACAGCCCAGTCGTTCTAGCCATGTCTGGTCAAAAAATAAATTTTCGACATTTTTCCGAAAATTGAAAATTTTATAAGGGGTTACATCATTAAAATTGCCAAAATTTGACAAAAAATTGAATTTTTTATATTTAAAAACTGAGTATGCAGCTTTGTTAATCTACTAAAAAATAGCATAGAACAGCTTTCCGAATTAAAATTAATGATTTTTTGGCTTAGTTATGAGTTTTTTAAAACTATGATTTTTGGGAAAAATTGTCTGTTTTTATACCTTTTTGCGGGGTTTTTATAATTATAGTCAGAAACTTATAACAGCATCAACAAACGCAGTATGCAGATTTGTTAGTGCTATAAAAAGTTGCACAGAAAAGTTTTCCGAATCAAAATTAATGCTATTTTGGCTTAATTATGATGTTTGGAAAACTCTGATTATTTAAGAAAATTGTCTGTTTTTATACCTTTTTTCGGAGTATAGCTTCAATCAGAAGATTAAAACGCAGTGAAGGAATCATTTCCGACCCTATAAACCATATATATTCTTGATCAGCATCAACAGCCCAGTCGTTCTAGCCATGTCTGGTCAAAAAATAAATTTTCGACATTTTTCCGAAAATTGAAAATTTTATAAGGGGTTACATCATTAAAATTGCCAAAATTTGACAAAAAATTGAATTTTTTATATTTAAAAACTGAGTATGCAGCTTTGTTAATCTACTAAAAAATAGCATAGAACAGCTTTCCGAATTAAAATTAATGATTTTTTGGCTTAGTTATGAGTTTTTTAAAACTATGATTTTTGGGAAAAATTGTCTGTTTTTATACCTTTTTGCGGGGTTTTTATAATTATAGTCAGAAACTTATAACAGCATCAACAAACGCAGTATGCAGATTTGTTAGTGCTATAAAAAGTTGCACAGAAAAGTTTTCCGAATCAAAATTAATGCTATTTTGGCTTAATTATGATGTTTGGAAAACTCCGATTATTTAAGAAAATTGTCTGTTTTTATGCCTTTTTTCGGAGTATAGCTTCAATCAGAAGATTAAAACGCAGTGAAGGAATCATTTCCGACCCTATAAACCATATATATTCTTGATCAGCATCAACAGCCCAGTCGTTCTAGCCATGTCTGGTCAAAAAATAAATTTTCGACATTTTTCCGAAAATTGAAAATTTTATAAGGGGTTACATCATTAAAATTGCCAAAATTTGACAAAAAATTGAATTTTGTATATTTAAAAACTGAGTATGCAGCTTTGTTAATCTACTAAAAAATAGCATAGAACAGCTTTCCGAATAAAAATTAATGATTTTTTGGCTGTGTTATGAGTTTTTTAAAACTATGATTTTTGGGAAAAATTGTCTGTTTTTATACCTTTTTGCGGGGTTTTTATAATTATAGTCAGAAACTTATAACAGCATCAACAAACGCAGTATGCAGATTTGTTAGTGCTATAAAAAGTTGCACAGAAAAGTTTTCCGAATCAAAATTAATGCTATTTTGGCTAAATAATGATGTTTGGAAAACTCCGATTATTTAAGAAAATTGTCTGTTTTTATGCCTTTTTTCGGAGTATAGCTTCAATTAGAAGATTAAAACGCAGTGAAGGAATCATTTCCGACCCTATAAACCATATATATTCTTGATCAGCATCAACAGCCCAGTCGTTCTAGCCATGTCTGGTCAAAAAATAAATTTTCGACATTTTTCCGAAAATTGAAAATTTTATAAGGGGTTACATCATTAAAATTGCCAAAATTTGACAAAAAATTGAATTTTGTATATTTAAAAACTGAGTATGCAGCTTTGTTAATCTACTAAAAAATAGCATAGAACAGCTTTCCGAATTAAAATTAATGATTTTTTGGCTTAGTTATGAGTTTTTTAAAACTATGATTTTTGGGAAAAATTGTCTGTTTTTATACCTTTTTGCGGGGTTTTTATAATTATAGTCAGAAACTTATAACAGCATCAACAAACGCAGTATGCAGATTTGTTAGTGCTATAAAAAGTTGCACAGAAAAGTTTTCCGAATCAAAATTAATGCTATTTTGGCTTAATTATGATGTTTGGAAAACTCTGATTATTTAAGAAAATTGTCTGTTTTTATGCCTTTTTTCGGAGTATAGCTTCAATCAGAAGATTAAAACGCAGTGAAGGAATCATTTCCGACCCTATAAACCATATATATTCTTGATCAGCATCAACAGCCCAGTCGTTCTAGCCATGTCTGGTCAAAAAATAAATTTTCGACATTTTTCCGAAAATTGAAAATTTTATAAGGGGTTACATCATTAAAATTGCCAAAATTTGACAAAAAATTGAATTTTTTATATTTAAAAACTGAGTATGCAGCTTTGTTAATCTACTAAAAAATAGCATAGAACAGCTTTCCGAATTAAAATTAATGATTTTTTGGCTTAGTTATGAGTTTTTTAAAACTATGATTTTTGGGAAAAATTGTCTGTTTTTATACCTTTTTGCGGGGTTTTTATAATTATAGTCAGAAACTTATAACAGCATCAACAAACGCAGTATGCAGATTTGTTAGTGCTATAAAAAGTTGCACAGAAAAGTTTTCCGAATCAAAATTAATGCTATTTTGGCTTAATTATGATGTTTGGAAAACTCTGATTATTTAAGAAAATTGTCTGTTTTTATGCCTTTTTTCGGAGTATAGCTTCAATCAGAAGATTAAAACGCAGTGAAGGAATCATTTCCGACCCTATAAACCATATATATTCTTGATCAGCATCAACAGCCCAGTCGTTCTAGCCATGTCTGGTCAAAAAATAAATTTTCGACATTTTTCCGAAAATTGAAAATTTTATAAGGGGTTACATCATTAAAATTGCCAAAATTTGACAAAAAATTGAATTTTTTATATTTAAAAACTGAGTATGCAGCTTTGTTAATCTACTAAAAAATAGCATAGAACAGCTTTCCGAATTAAAATTAATGATTTTTTGGCTTAGTTATGAGTTTTTTAAAACTATGATTTTTGGGAAAAATTGTCTGTTTTTATACCTTTTTGCGGGGTTTTTATAATTATAGTCAGAAACTTATAACAGCATCAACAAACGCAGTATGCAGATTTGTTAGTGCTATAAAAAGTTGCACAGAAAAGTTTTCCGAATCAAAATTAATGCTATTTTGGCTTAATTATGATGTTTGGAAAACTCTGATTATTTAAGAAAATTGTCTGTTTTTATACCTTTTTTCGGAGTATAGCTTCAATCAGAAGATTAAAACGCAGTGAAGGAATCATTTCCGACCCTATAAACCATATATATTCTTGATCAGCATCAACAGCCCAGTCGTTCTAGCCATGTCTGGTCAAAAAATAAATTTTCGACATTTTTCCGAAAATTGAAAATTTTATAAGGGGTTACATCATTAAAATTGCCAAAATTTGACAAAAAATTGAATTTTTTATATTTAAAAACTGAGTATGCAGCTTTGTTAATCTACTAAAAAATAGCATAGAACAGCTTTCCGAATTAAAATTAATGATTTTTTGGCTTAGTTATGAGTTTTTTAAAACTATGATTTTTGGGAAAAATTGTCTGTTTTTATACCTTTTTGCGGGGTTTTTATAATTATAGTCAGAAACTTATAACAGCATCAACAAACGCAGTATGCAGATTTGTTAGTGCTATAAAAAGTTGCACAGAAAAGTTTTCCGAATCAAAATTAATGCTATTTTGGCTTAATTATGATGTTTGGAAAACTCTGATTATTTAAGAAAATTGTCTGTTTTTATACCTTTTTTCGGAGTATAGCTTCAATTCAGAAGATTAAAACGCAGTGAAGGAATCATTTCCGACCCTATAAACCATATATATTCTTGATCAGCATCAACAGCCCAGTCGTTCTAGCCATGTCTGGTCAAAAAATAAATTTTCGACATTTTTCCGAAAATTGAAAATTTTATAAGGGGTTACATCATTAAAATTGCCAAAATTTGACAAAAAATTGAATTTTGTATATTTAAAAACTGAGTATGCAGCTTTGTTAATCTACTAAAAAATAGCATAGAACAGCTTTCCGAATTAAAATTAATGATTTTTTGGCTTAGTTATGAGTTTTTTAAAACTATGATTTTTGGGAAAAATTGTCTGTTTTTATACCTTTTTGCGGGGTTTTTATAATTATAGTCAGAAACTTATAACAGCATCAACAAACGCAGTATGCAGATTTGTTAGTGCTATAAAAAGTTGCACAGAAAAGTTTTCCGAATCAAAATTAATGCTATTTTGGCTTAATTATGATGTTTGGAAAACTCCGATTATTTAAGAAAATTGTCTGTTTTTATGCCTTTTTTCGGAGTATAGCTTCAATCAGAAGATTAAAACGCAGTGAAGGAATCATTTCCGACCCTATAAACCATATATATTCTTGATCAGCATCAACAGCCCAGTCGTTCTAGCCATGTCTGGTCAAAAAATAAATTTTCGACATTTTTCCGAAAATTGAAAATTTTATAAGGGGTTACATCATTAAAATTGCCAAAATTTGACAAAAAATTGAATTTTGTATATTTAAAAACTGAGTATGCAGCTTTGTTAATCTACTAAAAAATAGCATAGAACAGCTTTCCGAATTAAAATTAATGATTTTTTGGCTTAGTTATGAGTTTTTTAAAACTATGATTTTTGGGAAAAATTGTCTGTTTTTATACCTTTTTGCGGGGTTTTTATAATTATAGTCAGAAACTTATAACAGCATCAACAAACGCAGTATGCAGATTTGTTAGTGCTATAAAAAGTTGCACAGAAAAGTTTTCCGAATCAAAATTAATGCTATTTTGGCTTAATTATGATGTTTGGAAAACTCCGATTATTTAAGAAAATTGTCTGTTTTTATGCCTTTTTTCGGAGTATAGCTTCAATTAGAAGATTAAAACGCAGTGAAGGAATCATTTCCGACCCTATAAACCATATATATTCTTGATCAGCATCAACAGCCCAGTCGTTCTAGCCATGTCTGGTCAAAAAATAAATTTTCGACATTTTTCCGAAAATTGAAAATTTTATAAGGGGTTACATCATTAAAATTGCCAAAATTTGACAAAAAATTGAATTTTGTATATTTAAAAACTGAGTATGCAGCTTTGTTAATCTACTAAAAAATAGCATAGAACAGCTTTCCGAATTAAAATTAATGATTTTTTGGCTTAGTTATGAGTTTTTTAAAACTATGATTTTTGGGAAAAATTGTCTGTTTTTATACCTTTTTGCGGGGTTTTTATAATTATAGTCAGAAACTTATAACAGCATCAACAAACGCAGTATGCAGATTTGTTAGTGCTATAAAAAGTTGCACAGAAAAGTTTTCCGAATCAAAATTAATGCTATTTTGGCTTAATTATGATGTTTGGAAAACTCTGATTATTTAAGAAAATTGTCTGTTTTTATACCTTTTTTCGGAGTATAGCTTCAATCAGAAGATTAAAACGCAGTGAAGGAATCATTTCCGACCCTATAAACCATATATATTCTTGATCAGCATCAACAGCCCAGTCGTTCTAGCCATGTCTGGTCAAAAAATAAATTTTCGACATTTTTCCGAAAATTGAAAATTTTATAAGGGGTTACATCATTAAAATTGCCAAAATTTGACAAAAAATTGAATTTTTTATATTTAAAAACTGAGTATGCAGCTTTGTTAATCTACTAAAAAATAGCATAGAACAGCTTTCCGAATTAAAATTAATGATTTTTTGGCTTAGTTATGAGTTTTTTAAAACTATGATTTTTGGGAAAAATTGTCTGTTTTTATACCTTTTTGCGGGGTTTTTATAATTATAGTCAGAAACTTATAACAGCATCAACAAACGCAGTATGCAGATTTGTTAGTGCTATAAAAAGTTGCACAGAAAAGTTTTCCGAATCAAAATTAATGCTATTTTGGCTTAATTATGATGTTTGGAAAACTCTGATTATTTAAGAAAATTGTCTGTTTTTATACCTTTTTTCGGAGTATAGCTTCAATCAGAAGATTAAAACGCAGTGAAGGAATCATTTCCGACCCTATAAACCATATATATTCTTGATCAGCATCAACAGCCCAGTCGTTCTAGCCATGTCTGGTCAAAAAATAAATTTTCGACATTTTTCCGAAAATTGAAAATTTTATAAGGGGTTACATCATTAAAATTGCCAAAATTTGACAAAAAATTGAATTTTGTATATTTAAAAACTGAGTATGCAGCTTTGTTAATCTACTAAAAAATAGCATAGAACAGCTTTCCGAATTAAAATTAATGATTTTTTGGCTTAGTTATGAGTTTTTTAAAACTATGATTTTTGGGAAAAATTGTCTGTTTTTATACCTTTTTGCGGGGTTTTTATAATTATAGTCAGAAACTTATAACAGCATCAACAAACGCAGTATGCAGATTTGTTAGTGCTATAAAAAGTTGCACAGAAAAGTTTTCCGAATCAAAATTAATGCTATTTTGGCTTAATTATGATGTTTGGAAAACTCCGATTATTTAAGAAAATTGTCTGTTTTTATGCCTTTTTTCGGAGTATAGCTTCAATCAGAAGATTAAAACGCAGTGAAGGAATCATTTCCGACCCTATAAACCATATATATTCTTGATCAGCATCAACAGCCCAGTCGTTCTAGCCATGTCTGGTCAAAAAATAAATTTTCGACATTTTTCCGAAAATTGAAAATTTTATAAGGGGTTACATCATTAAAATTGCCAAAATTTGACAAAAAATTGAATTTTTTATATTTAAAAACTGAGTATGCAGCTTTGTTAATCTACTAAAAAATAGCATAGAACAGCTTTCCGAATTAAAATTAATGATTTTTTGGCTTTGTTATGAGTTTTTTAAAACTATGATTTTTGGGAAAAATTGTCTGTTTTTATACCTTTTTGCGGGGTTTTTATAATTATAGTCAGAAACTTATAACAGCATCAACAAACGCAGTATGCAGATTTGTTAGTGCTATAAAAAGTTGCACAGAAAAGTTTTCCGAATCAAAATTAATGCTATTTTGGCTTAATTATGATGTTTGGAAAACTCCGATTATTTAAGAAAATTGTCTGTTTTTATGCCTTTTTTCGGAGTATAGCTTCAATTAGAAGATTAAAACGCAGTGAAGGAATCATTTCCGACCCTATAAACCATATATATTCTTGATCAGCATCAACAGCCCAGTCGTTCTAGCCATGTCTGGTCAAAAAATAAATTTTCGACATTTTTCCGAAAATTGAAAATTTTATAAGGGGTTACATCATTAAAATTGCCAAAATTTGACAAAAAATTGAATTTTTTATATTTAAAAACTGAGTATGCAGCTTTGTTAATCTACTAAAAAATAGCATAGAACAGCTTTCCGAATTAAAATTAATGATTTTTTGGCTTAGTTATGAGTTTTTTAAAACTATGATTTTTGGGAAAAATTGTCTGTTTTTATACCTTTTTGCGGGGTTTTTATAATTATAGTCAGAAACTTATAACAGCATCAACAAACGCAGTATGCAGATTTGTTAGTGCTATAAAAAGTTGCACAGAAAAGTTTTCCGAATCAAAATTAATGCTATTTTGGCTTAATTATGATGTTTGGAAAACTCTGATTATTTAAGAAAATTGTCTGTTTTTATGCCTTTTTTCGGAGTATAGCTTCAATCAGAAGATTAAAACGCAGTGAAGGAATCATTTCCGACCCTATAAACCATATATATTCTTGATCAGCATCAACAGCCCAGTCGTTCTAGCCATGTCTGGTCAAAAAATAAATTTTCGACATTTTTCCGAAAATTGAAAATTTTATAAGGGGTTACATCATTAAAATTGCCAAAATTTGACAAAAAATTGAATTTTGTATATTTAAAAACTGAGTATGCAGCTTTGTTAATCTACTAAAAAATAGCATAGAACAGCTTTCCGAATTAAAATTAATGATTTTTTGGCTTAGTTATGAGTTTTTTAAAACTATGATTTTTGGGAAAAATTGTCTGTTTTTATACCTTTTGCGGGGTTTTCATATTTATAGTCAGAAACTTATAACAGCACCAACAAACGCAGTATGCAGATTTGTTAGTGCTATAAAATGTTGCACAGAAAAGTTTTCCGAACCAAAATTAATGCTATTTTGGCTTAATTATGATGTTTGGAAAACTCTGATTATTTAAGAAAATTGTCTGTTTTTATACCTTTTTTCGGAGTATAGCTTCAATCAGAAGATTAAAACGCAGTGAAGGAATCATTTCCGACCCTATAAACCATATATATTCTTGATCAGCATCAACAGCCCAGTCGTTCTAGCCATGTCTGGTCAAAAAATAAATTTTCGACATTTTTCCGAAAATTGAAAATTTTATAAGGGGTTACATCATTAAAATTGCCAAAATTTGACAAAAAATTGAATTTTTTAAATTTAAAAACTGAGTATGCAGCTTTGTTAATCTACTAAAAAATAGCATAGAACAGCTTTCCGAATTAAAATTAATGATTTTTTGGCTTAGTTATGAGTTTTTTAAAACTATGATTTTTGGGAAAAATTGTCTGTTTTTATACCTTTTTGCGGGGTTTTTATAATTATAGTCAGAAACTTATAACAGCATCAACAAACGCAGTATGCAGATTTGTTAGTGCTATAAAAAGTTGCACAGAAAAGTTTTCCGAATCAAAATTAATGCTATTTTGGCTTAATTATGATGTTTGGAAAACTCCGATTATTTAAGAAAATTGTCTGTTTTTATGCCTTTTTTCGGAGTATAGCTTCAATCAGAAGATTAAAACGCAGTGAAGGAATCATTTCCGACCCTATAAACCATATATATTCTTGATCAGCATCAACAGCCCAGTCGTTCTAGCCATGTCTGGTCAAAAAATAAATTTTCGACATTTTTCCGAAAATTGAAAATTTTATAAGGGGTTACATCATTAAAATTGCCAAAATTTGACAAAAAATTGAATTTTGTATATTTAAAAACTGAGTATGCAGCTTTGTTAATCTACTAAAAAATAGCATAGAACAGCTTTCCGAATTAAAATTAATGATTTTTTGGCTTAGTTATGAGTTTTTTAAAACTATGATTTTTGGGAAAAATTGTCTGTTTTTATACCTTTTTGCGGGGTTTTTATAATTATAGTCAGAAACTTATAACAGCATCAACAAACGCAGTATGCAGATTTGTTAGTGCTATAAAAAGTTGCACAGAAAAGTTTTCCGAATCAAAATTAATGCTATTTTGGCTTAATTATGATGTTTGGAAAACTCCGATTATTTAAGAAAATTGTCTGTTTTTATGCCTTTTTTCGGAGTATAGCTTCAATTAGAAGATTAAAACGCAGTGAAGGAATCATTTCCGACCCTATAAACCATATATATTCTTGATCAGCATCAACAGCCCAGTCGTTCTAGCCATGTCTGGTCAAAAAATAAATTTTCGACATTTTTCCGAAAATTGAAAATTTTATAAGGGGTTACATCATTAAAATTGCCAAAATTTGACAAAAAATTGAATTTTGTATATTTAAAAACTGAGTATGCAGCTTTGTTAATCTACTAAAAAATAGCATAGAACAGCTTTCCGAATTAAAATTAATGATTTTTTGGCTTAGTTATGAGTTTTTTAAAACTATGATTTTTGGGAAAAATTGTCTGTTTTTATACCTTTTTGCGGGGTTTTTATAATTATAGTCAGAAACTTATAACAGCATCAACAAACGCAGTATGCAGATTTGTTAGTGCTATAAAAAGTTGCACAGAAAAGTTTTCCGAATCAAAATTAATGCTATTTTGGCTTAATTATGATGTTTGGAAAACTCCGATTATTTAAGAAAATTGTCTGTTTTTATGCCTTTTTTCGGAGTATAGCTTCAATTAGAAGATTAAAACGCAGTGAAGGAATCATTTCCGACCCTATAAACCATATATATTCTTGATCAGCATCAACAGCCCAGTCGTTCTAGCCATGTCTGGTCAAAAAATAAATTTTCGACATTTTTCCGAAAATTGAAAATTTTATAAGGGGTTACATCATTAAAATTGCCAAAATTTGACAAAAAATTGAATTTTGTATATTTAAAAACTGAGTATGCAGCTTTGTTAATCTACTAAAAAATAGCATAGAACAGCTTTCCGAATTAAAATTAATGATTTTTTGGCTTAGTTATGAGTTTTTTAAAACTATGATTTTTGGGAAAAATTGTCTGTTTTTATACCTTTTTGCGGGGTTTTTATAATTATAGTCAGAAACTTATAACAGCATCAACAAACGCAGTATGCAGATTTGTTAGTGCTATAAAAAGTTGCACAGAAAAGTTTTCCGAATCAAAATTAATGCTATTTTGGCTTAATTATGATGTTTGGAAAACTCCGATTATTTAAGAAAATTGTCTGTTTTTATGCCTTTTTTCGGAGTATAGCTTCAATTAGAAGATTAAAACGCAGTGAAGGAATCATTTCCGACCCTATAAACCATATATATTCTTGATCAGCATCAACAGCCCAGTCGTTCTAGCCATGTCTGGTCAAAAAATAAATTTTCGACATTTTTCCGAAAATTGAAAATTTTATAAGGGGTTACATCATTAAAATTGCCAAAATTTGACAAAAAATTGAATTTTGTATATTTAAAAACTGAGTATGCAGCTTTGTTAATCTACTAAAAAATAGCATAGAACAGCTTTCCGAATTAAAATTAATGATTTTTTGGCTTTGTTATGAGTTTTTTAAAACTATGATTTTTGGGAAAAATTGTCTGTTTTTATACCTTTTTGCGGGGTTTTTATAATTATAGTCAGAAACTTATAACAGCATCAACAAACGCAGTATGCAGATTTGTTAGTGCTATAAAAAGTTGCACAGAAAAGTTTTCCGAATCAAAATTAATGCTATTTTGGCTTAATTATGATGTTTGGAAAACTCCGATTATTTAAGAAAATTGTCTGTTTTTATGCCTTTTTTCGGAGTATAGCTTCAATTAGAAGATTAAAACGCAGTGAAGGAATCATTTCCGACCCTATAAACCATATATATTCTTGATCAGCATCAACAGCCCAGTCGTTCTAGCCATGTCTGGTCAAAAAATAAATTTTCGACATTTTTCCGAAAATTGAAAATTTTATAAGGGGTTACATCATTAAAATTGCCAAAATTTGACAAAAAATTGAATTTTGTATATTTAAAAACTGAGTATGCAGCTTTGTTAATCTACTAAAAAATAGCATAGAACAGCTTTCCGAATTAAAATTAATGATTTTTTGGCTTATGTTATGAGTTTTTTAAAACTATGATTTTTGGGAAAAATTGTCTGTTTTTATACCTTTTTGCGGGGTTTTTATAATTATAGTCAGAAACTTATAACAGCATCAACAAACGCAGTATGCAGATTTGTTAGTGCTATAAAAAGTTGCACAGAAAAGTTTTCCGAATCAAAATTAATGCTATTTTGGCTTAATTATGATGTTTGGAAAACTCTGATTATTTAAGAAAATTGTCTGTTTTTATGCCTTTTTTCGGAGTATAGCTTCAATTAGAAGATTAAAACGCAGTGAAGGAATCATTTCCGACCCTATAAACCATATATATTCTTGATCAGCATCAACAGCCCAGTCGTTCTAGCCATGTCTGGTCAAAAAATAAATTTTCGACATTTTTCCGAAAATTGAAAATTTTATAAGGGGTTACATCATTAAAATTGCCAAAATTTGACAAAAAATTGAATTTTGTATATTTAAAAACTGAGTATGCAGCTTTGTTAATCTACTAAAAAATAGCATAGAACAGCTTTCCGAATTAAAATTAATGATTTTTTGGCTTAGTTATGAGTTTTTTAAAACTATGATTTTTGGGAAAAATTGTCTGTTTTTATACCTTTTTGCGGGGTTTTTATAATTATAGTCAGAAACTTATAACAGCATCAACAAACGCAGTATGCAGATTTGTTAGTGCTATAAAAAGTTGCACAGAAAAGTTTTCCGAATCAAAATTAATGCTATTTTGGCTTAATTATGATGTTTGGAAAACTCTGATTATTTAAGAAAATTGTCTGTTTTTATGCCTTTTTTCGGAGTATAGCTTCAATTAGAAGATTAAAACGCAGTGAAGGAATCATTTCCGACCCTATAAACCATATATATTCTTGATCAGCATCAACAGCCCAGTCGTTCTAGCCATGTCTGGTCAAAAAATAAATTTTCGACATTTTTCCGAAAATTGAAAATTTTATAAGGGGTTACATCATTAAAATTGCCAAAATTTGACAAAAAATTGAATTTTGTATATTTAAAAACTGAGTATGCAGCTTTGTTAATCTACTAAAAAATAGCATAGAACAGCTTTCCGAATTAAAATTAATGATTTTTTGGCTTAGTTATGAGTTTTTTAAAACTATGATTTTTGGGAAAAATTGTCTGTTTTTATACCTTTTTGCGGGGTTTTTATAATTATAGTCAGAAACTTATAACAGCATCAACAAACGCAGTATGCAGATTTGTTAGTGCTATAAAAAGTTGCACAGAAAAGTTTTCCGAATCAAAATTAATGCTATTTTGGCTTAATTATGATGTTTGGAAAACTCTGATTATTTAAGAAAATTGTCTGTTTTTATGCCTTTTTTCGGAGTATAGCTTCAATTAGAAGATTAAAACGCAGTGAAGGAATCATTTCCGACCCTATAAACCATATATATTCTTGATCAGCATCAACAGCCCAGTCGTTCTAGCCATGTCTGGTCAAAAAATAAATTTTCGACATTTTTCCGAAAATTGAAAATTTTATAAGGGGTTACATCATTAAAATTGCCAAAATTTGACAAAAAATTGAATTTTTTATATTTAAAAACTGAGTATGCAGCTTTGTTAATCTACTAAAAAATAGCATAGAACAGCTTTCCGAATTAAAATTAATGATTTTTTGGCTTAGTTATGAGTTTTTTAAAACTATGATTTTTGGGAAAAATTGTCTGTTTTTATACCTTTTTGCGGGGTTTTTATAATTATAGTCAGAAACTTATAACAGCATCAACAAACGCAGTATGCAGATTTGTTAGTGCTATAAAAAGTTGCACAGAAAAGTTTTCCGAATCAAAATTAATGCTATTTTGGCTTAATTATGATGTTTGGAAAACTCCGATTATTTAAGAAAATTGTCTGTTTTTATGCCTTTTTTCGGAGTATAGCTTCAATTAGAAGATTAAAACGCAGTGAAGGAATCATTTCCGACCCTATAAACCATATATATTCTTGATCAGCATCAACAGCCCAGTCGTTCTAGCCATGTCTGGTCAAAAAATAAATTTTCGACATTTTTCCGAAAATTGAAAATTTTATAAGGGGTTACATCATTAAAATTGCCAAAATTTGACAAAAAATTGAATTTTGTATATTTAAAAACTGAGTATGCAGCTTTGTTAATCTACTAAAAAATAGCATAGAACAGCTTTCCGAATTAAAATTAATGATTTTTTGGCTTAGTTATGAGTTTTTTAAAACTATGATTTTTGGGAAAAATTGTCTGTTTTTATACCTTTTTGCGGGGTTTTTATAATTATAGTCAGAAACTTATAACAGCATCAACAAACGCAGTATGCAGATTTGTTAGTGCTATAAAAAGTTGCACAGAAAAGTTTTCCGAATCAAAATTAATGCTATTTTGGCTTAATTATGATGTTTGGAAAACTCCGATTATTTAAGAAAATTGTCTGTTTTTATGCCTTTTTTCGGAGTATAGCTTCAATTAGAAGATTAAAACGCAGTGAAGGAATCATTTCCGACCCTATAAACCATATATATTCTTGATCAGCATCAACAGCCCAGTCGTTCTAGCCATGTCTGGTCAAAAAATAAATTTTCGACATTTTTCCGAAAATTGAAAATTTTATAAGGGGTTACATCATTAAAATTGCCAAAATTTGACAAAAAATTGAATTTTGTATATTTAAAAACTGAGTATGCAGCTTTGTTAATCTACTAAAAAATAGCATAGAACAGCTTTCCGAATTAAAATTAATGATTTTTTGGCTTAGTTATGAGTTTTTTAAAACTATGATTTTTGGGAAAAATTGTCTGTTTTTATACCTTTTTGCGGGGTTTTTATAATTATAGTCAGAAACTTATAACAGCATCAACAAACGCAGTATGCAGATTTGTTAGTGCTATAAAAAGTTGCACAGAAAAGTTTTCCGAATCAAAATTAATGCTATTTTGGCTTAATTATGATGTTTGGAAAACTCCGATTATTTAAGAAAATTGTCTGTTTTTATGCCTTTTTTCGGAGTATAGCTTCAATTAGAAGATTAAAACGCAGTGAAGGAATCATTTCCGACCCTATAAACCATATATATTCTTGATCAGCATCAACAGCCCAGTCGTTCTAGCCATGTCTGGTCAAAAAATAAATTTTCGACATTTTTCCGAAAATTGAAAATTTTATAAGGGGTTACATCATTAAAATTGCCAAAATTTGACAAAAAATTGAATTTTGTATATTTAAAAACTGAGTATGCAGCTTTGTTAATCTACTAAAAAATAGCATAGAACAGCTTTCCGAATTAAAATTAATGATTTTTTGGCTTTGTTATGAGTTTTTTAAAACTATGATTTTTGGGAAAAATTGTCTGTTTTTATACCTTTTTGCGGGGTTTTTATAATTATAGTCAGAAACTTATAACAGCATCAACAAACGCAGTATGCAGATTTGTTAGTGCTATAAAAAGTTGCACAGAAAAGTTTTCCGAATCAAAATTAATGCTATTTTGGCTTAATTATGATGTTTGGAAAACTCCGATTATTTAAGAAAATTGTCTGTTTTTATGCCTTTTTTCGGAGTATAGCTTCAATTAGAAGATTAAAACGCAGTGAAGGAATCATTTCCGACCCTATAAACCATATATATTCTTGATCAGCATCAACAGCCCAGTCGTTCTAGCCATGTCTGGTCAAAAAATAAATTTTCGACATTTTTCCGAAAATTGAAAATTTTATAAGGGGTTACATCATTAAAATTGCCAAAATTTGACAAAAAATTGAATTTTGTATATTTAAAAACTGAGTATGCAGCTTTGTTAATCTACTAAAAAATAGCATAGAACAGCTTTCCGAATTAAAATTAATGATTTTTTGGCTTAGTTATGAGTTTTTTAAAACTATGATTTTTGGGAAAAATTGTCTGTTTTTATACCTTTTTGCGGGGTTTTTATAATTATAGTCAGAAACTTATAACAGCATCAACAAACGCAGTATGCAGATTTGTTAGTGCTATAAAAAGTTGCACAGAAAAGTTTTCCGAATCAAAATTAATGCTATTTTGGCTTAATTATGATGTTTGGAAAACTCCGATTATTTAAGAAAATTGTCTGTTTTTATGCCTTTTTTCGGAGTATAGCTTCAATTAGAAGATTAAAACGCAGTGAAGGAATCATTTCCGACCCTATAAACCATATATATTCTTGATCAGCATCAACAGCCCAGTCGTTCTAGCCATGTCTGGTCAAAAAATAAATTTTCGACATTTTTCCGAAAATTGAAAATTTTATAAGGGGTTACATCATTAAAATTGCCAAAATTTGACAAAAAATTGAATTTTGTATATTTAAAAACTGAGTATGCAGCTTTGTTAATCTACTAAAAAATAGCATAGAACAGCTTTCCGAATTAAAATTAATGATTTTTTGGCTTAGTTATGAGTTTTTTAAAACTATGATTTTTGGGAAAAATTGTCTGTTTTTATACCTTTTTGCGGGGTTTTTATAATTATAGTCAGAAACTTATAACAGCATCAACAAACGCAGTATGCAGATTTGTTAGTGCTATAAAAAGTTGCACAGAAAAGTTTTCCGAATCAAAATTAATGCTATTTTGGCTTAATTATGATGTTTGGAAAACTCCGATTATTTAAGAAAATTGTCTGTTTTTATGCCTTTTTTCGGAGTATAGCTTCAATTAGAAGATTAAAACGCAGTGAAGGAATCATTTCCGACCCTATAAACCATATATATTCTTGATCAGCATCAACAGCCCAGTCGTTCTAGCCATGTCTGGTCAAAAAATAAATTTTCGACATTTTTCCGAAAATTGAAAATTTTATAAGGGGTTACATCATTAAAATTGCCAAAATTTGACAAAAAATTGAATTTTGTATATTTAAAAACTGAGTATGCAGCTTTGTTAATCTACTAAAAAATAGCATAGAACAGCTTTCCGAATTAAAATTAATGATTTTTTGGCTTTGTTATGAGTTTTTTAAAACTATGATTTTTGGGAAAAATTGTCTGTTTTTATACCTTTTTGCGGGGTTTTTATAATTATAGTCAGAAACTTATAACAGCATCAACAAACGCAGTATGCAGATTTGTTAGTGCTATAAAAAGTTGCACAGAAAAGTTTTCCGAATCAAAATTAATGCTATTTTGGCTTAATTATGATGTTTGGAAAACTCCGATTATTTAAGAAAATTGTCTGTTTTTATGCCTTTTTTCGGAGTATAGCTTCAATTAGAAGATTAAAACGCAGTGAAGGAATCATTTCCGACCCTATAAACCATATATATTCTTGATCAGCATCAACAGCCCAGTCGTTCTAGCCATGTCTGGTCAAAAAATAAATTTTCGACATTTTTCCGAAAATTGAAAATTTTATAAGGGGTTACATCATTAAAATTGCCAAAATTTGACAAAAAATTGAATTTTGTATATTTAAAAACTGAGTATGCAGCTTTGTTAATCTACTAAAAAATAGCATAGAACAGCTTTCCGAATTAAAATTAATGATTTTTTGGCTTAGTTATGAGTTTTTTAAAACTATGATTTTTGGGAAAAATTGTCTGTTTTTATACCTTTTTGCGGGGTTTTTATAATTATAGTCAGAAACTTATAACAGCATCAACAAACGCAGTATGCAGATTTGTTAGTGCTATAAAAAGTTGCACAGAAAAGTTTTCCGAATCAAAATTAATGCTATTTTGGCTTAATTATGATGTTTGGAAAACTCCGATTATTTAAGAAAATTGTCTGTTTTTATGCCTTTTTTCGGAGTATAGCTTCAATTAGAAGATTAAAACGCAGTGAAGGAATCATTTCCGACCCTATAAACCATATATATTCTTGATCAGCATCAACAGCCCAGTCGTTCTAGCCATGTCTGGTCAAAAAATAAATTTTCGACATTTTTCCGAAAATTGAAAATTTTATAAGGGGTTACATCATTAAAATTGCCAAAATTTGACAAAAAATTGAATTTTGTATATTTAAAAACTGAGTATGCAGCTTTGTTAATCTACTAAAAAATAGCATAGAACAGCTTTCCGAATTAAAATTAATGATTTTTTGGCTTAGTTATGAGTTTTTTAAAACTATGATTTTTGGGAAAAATTGTCTGTTTTTATACCTTTTTGCGGGGTTTTTATAATTATAGTCAGAAACTTATAACAGCATCAACAAACGCAGTATGCAGATTTGTTAGTGCTATAAAAAGTTGCACAGAAAAGTTTTCCGAATCAAAATTAATGCTATTTTGGCTTAATTATGATGTTTGGAAAACTCCGATTATTTAAGAAAATTGTCTGTTTTTATGCCTTTTTTCGGAGTATAGCTTCAATTAGAAGATTAAAACGCAGTGAAGGAATCATTTCCGACCCTATAAACCATATATATTCTTGATCAGCATCAACAGCCCAGTCGTTCTAGCCATGTCTGGTCAAAAAATAAATTTTCGACATTTTTCCGAAAATTGAAAATTTTATAAGGGGTTACATCATTAAAATTGCCAAAATTTGACAAAAAATTGAATTTTGTATATTTAAAAACTGAGTATGCAGCTTTGTTAATCTACTAAAAAATAGCATAGAACAGCTTTCCGAATTAAAATTAATGATTTTTTGGCTTTGTTATGAGTTTTTTAAAACTATGATTTTTGGGAAAAATTGTCTGTTTTTATACCTTTTTGCGGGGTTTTTATAATTATAGTCAGAAACTTATAACAGCATCAACAAACGCAGTATGCAGATTTGTTAGTGCTATAAAAAGTTGCACAGAAAAGTTTTCCGAATCAAAATTAATGCTATTTTGGCTTAATTATGATGTTTGGAAAACTCTGATTATTTAAGAAAATTGTCTGTTTTTATGCCTTTTTTCGGAGTATAGCTTCAATTAGAAGATTAAAACGCAGTGAAGGAATCATTTCCGACCCTATAAACCATATATATTCTTGATCAGCATCAACAGCCCAGTCGTTCTAGCCATGTCTGGTCAAAAAATAAATTTTCGACATTTTTCCGAAAATTGAAAATTTTATAAGGGGTTACATCATTAAAATTGCCAAAATTTGACAAAAAATTGAATTTTGTATATTTAAAAACTGAGTATGCAGCTTTGTTAATCTACTAAAAAATAGCATAGAACAGCTTTCCGAATTAAAATTAATGATTTTTTGGCTTTGTTATGAGTTTTTTAAAACTATGATTTTTGGGAAAAATTGTCTGTTTTTATACCTTTTTGCGGGGTTTTTATAATTATAGTCAGAAACTTATAACAGCATCAACAAACGCAGTATGCAGATTTGTTAGTGCTATAAAAAGTTGCACAGAAAAGTTTTCCGAATCAAAATTAATGCTATTTTGGCTTAATTATGATGTTTGGAAAACTCCGATTATTTAAGAAAATTGTCTGTTTTTATGCCTTTTTTCGGAGTATAGCTTCAATTCGAAGATTAAAACGCAGTGAAGGAATCATTTCCGACCCTATAAACCATATATATTCTTGATCAGCATCAACAGCCCAGTCGTTCTAGCCATGTCTGGTCAAAAAATAAATTTTCGACATTTTTCCGAAAATTGAAAATTTTATAAGGGGTTACATCATTAAAATTGCCAAAATTTGACAAAAAATTGAATTTTTTATATTTAAAAACTGAGTATGCAGCTTTGTTAATCTACTAAAAAATAGCATAGAACAGCTTTCCGAATTAAAATTAATGATTTTTTGGCTTAGTTATGAGTTTTTTAAAACTATGATTTTTGGGAAAAATTGTCTGTTTTTATACCTTTTTGCGGGGTTTTTATAATTATAGTCAGAAACTTATAACAGCATCAACAAACGCAGTATGCAGATTTGTTAGTGCTATAAAAAGTTGCACAGAAAAGTTTTCCGAATCAAAATTAATGCTATTTTGGCTTAATTATGATGTTTGGAAAACTCCGATTATTTAAGAAAATTGTCTGTTTTTATGCCTTTTTTCGGAGTATAGCTTCAATTAGAAGATTAAAACGCAGTGAAGGAATCATTTCCGACCCTATAAACCATATATATTCTTGATCAGCATCAACAGCCCAGTCGTTCTAGCCATGTCTGGTCAAAAAATAAATTTTCGACATTTTTCCGAAAATTGAAAATTTTATAAGGGGTTACATCATTAAAATTGCCAAAATTTGACAAAAAATTGAATTTTGTATATTTAAAAACTGAGTATGCAGCTTTGTTAATCTACTAAAAAATAGCATAGAACAGCTTTCCGAATTAAAATTAATGATTTTTTGGCTTAGTTATGAGTTTTTTAAAACTATGATTTTTGGGAAAAATTGTCTGTTTTTATACCTTTTTGCGGGGTTTTTATAATTATAGTCAGAAACTTATAACAGCATCAACAAACGCAGTATGCAGATTTGTTAGTGCTATAAAAAGTTGCACAGAAAAGTTTTCCGAATCAAAATTAATGCTATTTTGGCTTAATTATGATGTTTGGAAAACTCCGATTATTTAAGAAAATTGTCTTTTTTTATGCCTTTTTTCGGAGTATAGCTTCAATTAGAAGATTAAAACGCAGTGAAGGAATCATTTCCGACCCTATAAACCATATATATTCTGGATCAGCATCAACAGCCCAGTCGTTCTAGCCATGTCTGGTCAAAAAATAAATTTTCGACATTTTTCCGAAAATTGAAAAAAAAATTATAAGGGGTTACATCATTAAAATTGCCAAAATTTGACAAAAAATTGAATTTTGTATATTTAAAAACTGAGTATGCAGCTTTGTTAATCTACTAAAAAATAGCATAGAACAGCTTTCCGAATTAAAATTAATGATTTTTTGGCTTTGTTATGAGTTTTTTAAAACTATGATTTTTGGGAAAAATTGTCTGTTTTTATACCTTTTTGCGGGGTTTTTATAATTATAGTCAGAAACTTATAACAGCATCAACAAACGCAGTATGCAGATTTGTTAGTGCTATAAAAAGTTGCACAGAAAAGTTTTCCGAATCAAAATTAATGCTATTTTGGCTTAATTATGATGTTTGGAAAACTCTGATTATTTAAGAAAATTGTCTGTTTTTATGCCTTTTTTCGGAGTATAGCTTCAATTAGAAGATTAAAACGCAGTGAAGGAATCATTTCCGACCCTATAAACCATATATATTCTTGATCAGCATCAACAGCCCAGTCGTTCTAGCCATGTCTGGTCAAAAAATAAATTTTCGACATTTTTCCGAAAATTGAAAATTTTATAAGGGGTTACATCATTAAAATTGCCAAAATTTGACAAAAAATTGAATTTTGTATATTTAAAAACTGAGTATGCAGCTTTGTTAATCTACTAAAAAATAGCATAGAACAGCTTTCCGAATTAAAATTAATGATTTTTTGGCTTAGTTATGAGTTTTTTAAAACTATGATTTTTGGGAAAAATTGTCTGTTTTTATACCTTTTTGCGGGGTTTTTATAATTATAGTCAGAAACTTATAACAGCATCAACAAACGCAGTATGCAGATTTGTTAGTGCTATAAAAAGTTGCACAGAAAAGTTTTCCGAATCAAAATTAATGCTATTTTGGCTAAATAATGATGTTTGGAAAACTCTGATTATTTAAGAAAATTGTCTGTTTTTATGCCTTTTTTCGGAGTATAGCTTCAATTAGAAGATTAAAACGCAGTGAAGGAATCATTTCCGACCCTATAAACCATATATATTCTTGATCAGCATCAACAGCCCAGTCGTTCTAGCCATGTCTGGTCAAAAAATAAATTTCCGACATTTTTCCGAAAATTGAAAATTTTATAAGGGGTTACATCATTAAAATTGCCAAAATTTGACAAAAAATTGAATTTTGTATATTTAAAAACTGAGTATGCAGCTTTGTTAATCTACTAAAAAATAGCATAGAACAGCTTTCCGAATTAAAATTAATGATTTTTTGGCTTAGTTATGAGTTTTTTTAAAACTATGATTTTTGGGAAAAATTGTCTGTTTTTATACCTTTTTGCGGGGTTTTTATAATTATTGGCAGATGGTTTTAGGACAAAGGAGTCAACATTTAATCTTTGTTTAATATTTTTCTAGTTAAAAGTAATGTTAAAAGGCAACCCATTCAGAAACCAAATTAATTCAAGAAAGAAAACTGCAAGGCTTATATTTGAATTAAGTTTATTTTGCATTGTCTTCTATGGTACAATATAGTCTGGTAAACAGAGAGTACTATTTATAGGCTTGTGTTTAATTGAATACAAAAAAGCTTTTATCTCATTACCGACGATTCGGGAGTCCAATGAGAAAGTTTCAAGTTTCCAAATTTCAAATCAGACTCGCAAAAGTCGCTGTGAATGCGGGATGTGGATTGTCATTGGTGGTTGCGTGGATCTCTGAATATCTGGGTGGTGAGCTTACTAACTATAAGCTGTAGAACAGAACTAGATTACCACATGGTCTATCTCTCTAAACGGGGGGTGTTAATCTCCCCGCTGTCTCATGAACTTTGAATAAATAATACAAACTAAATTGGACTAAACTAGCGTGGGTGCGTGTGGGGTAACCTCCTTGTTCCGCCTTAGCTAAGCGTCAGGCTCCGGGGACCCATGCGGGGCACATTCCTGGGCCCGGCCTGGGCCTGGGGCTTTGGCAGCTCGGCGGACTTGCGGGCTCCTTCCTCCTCGTCCTCGTCCCCAAAGAGTAGCGCCGCCAGGCTCGTCTCGAAGCTGGACTTCTTGCGCTGCGTGGGCTTCGTGTTGACCACTGGGGCCTTGGTGGATGATGTTGTGCTGTCCGATTTGGTTATTCCGGGCTGATGAGTCGTCGATGTTGTTGAGGTTGTGGATGTAGAGGAAGATGAAGAACTAGAGCTACTACTGAGGGGAGCAGCGGATGTGGAAGGCCTTGATGTAGTGCCCACCAGTGCCAGGGCCAGTGGCTGATTTGAGGCAGCATTCTTGGCACCAGCTATCTCTTCCTGCTCCACCTGCTCCACATGCATGTAGCCTGGCGGATAGATGGGCTTGAAGCCACCTTGTAGCTGTGGCTGGAAGCTGTCCATCTCGGAGTTCTTCTCCGCCGTCAGCGGACTAGCCGTGGGCTGCTCCTCCTCCACCTTCTTGTCCTCCGTAGTCTCGACATCAGCCCTGTTTATGTTGTTCTTCTCGTAGATCGCCTGATCCGTGGTCGAGGGCAAGATGTTCCAGTTACTCGGGGCCGCCGGGTTGATGGCAGCAGCTCCACTGGCTCCGCCCAGACTCACACTGGGATAGAAGGGCGCCATGAAGTCCTTCTCGAAGTTCTGGCCGCGCAGATCGAAGTCACTGCTCAAACCCTCCTCCGTCTGGGTGTCCTGGCGGATTTCGTTGATCACCGATGTGGCCAGATTGATGTTGGAGAACTTCTGGCCCTGCTCCTGACGGAAACGGCTGGGCTCCGTGGGCGTATAGGCAATGGCAATGGGCGTTTCCGTTCCGGTTCCGAGGGCTCCCGTAATAATTCTAGGAGCAATGAGTACTCCCGGAACAGCACCCTGCGACTCCGGGTTGAGCTCTGAGTACGAGGGATCTGGCTTCTCGATGGGATAGGGGAACTTATCCTTAGGTACCTGCTGCGCCTTGTTCTGCTGCTGCAGCGACTGCGGCTTTTTGTTCTTCAGGATCGGCTCCTGTGGCTGATCGCGGATTACGGAGAAAGGAGTATTCTGGTACTCAGCCGGGGCTGATGGTGCCTCTCCCTCCGGCTGACCCTTCTCTGAGCCCTTCATTGGAAACACAACGTACAGTCCGCTAGGATCCAACTTCTGCTGGCTGAGCTTTGAGGCCTCCGCCTCCTGTGGATCGTTATCGGCCGTAACCTGGATCTCCCCGGCTCCGGTATCATCGCCGGGCAGACTCACGGCTTTCTTCTGCGATTGGAGCATCTGGAGTGTCACCACTGGCTCCAGCTTCGTCTCCTCCACGCTCTTGCGATCCTTGCCGGGGGTCACGGGCTGTGGCGGATCGTTGATTACCAGATCCTCCTCCTCGAAGTCAGCTGCTGTCTCGGCATCGATTGTCTTGTAGGGCTCTCCACCAGCCGAAGGAGCGTGGCGCTCGGCGGGATAACCGTCAACGGATCTGAGTGGTCCAGGACCGTGGGGTCGACGTGGATACATATGGTCAGGCATGTAGGGAACATTCTGGCCGCCATATGGGGGCAGCCTATAGACCCTCCTATTCACATCACCGCCCGGACTGGGTCCCACGGGATACTCCGAGATGCGGTTCATGGGATACCTTTTCTGCAGCATCTGCTGCTGCAGCTGCTGCTGGTGCAAGGGCTGGCGACGATGAGCAAACTGTGGCGGCACGGAGGGGTTGTAGGGACGCTTAGGACCCGCCTGTTGGGGCAGCCGGATGTTGCCCGCCTCCTGTTTCAACGCCGGCGGATGTCCACTGGAAATCTTAGCGTTCGGTCGGAACTGCGGCAGGATATTGGGCAGGTTGCTGGGACGCGGTCCATTCTGGGGCTTGCGGTTGAACTCGTTGTAGAAAGCTGCTGGCGGTCGCTTGCCAGGAGTGGGTGGTGCCTGGGGCACTTGCTGCGTGGTTGGGTACTGTGGCGGTGGCTCCATGTCTCGGGATGGCAGCTGGCCAAGTCCAGGCTGCTGAGCAGGGAATTTCTAGGAAGATAAGTAGAGTTTAAGTAACAAGCTCATAAGGTAACAAGCTCATAAGGAGAGACTCACCAATGGTGGTTTCTGCTGGCTCAGGTTGAGCACTTCGTGCTGCTGGATCTGCACGTTGACTTTGCCGGGACCCATTTCATCCTTGACCTTGGGGAAAACCACTGGATTGGAGTTCTGAATCTGCTGGAGACTAAGGGGCTGGGCATGGCCGTTGATGTGTGGTCCAGCAGGAGGGCCTGGCATAACAGCCGAGGAAGCTAACTCCACAGACTCTTCTCCCTGGGCAGGGAACCGAATGTTGGTGGAGACCAGGAGCTCCTTGGTTTCATCTACGTGTGCGTCCACTGCTGGCGGCGTAGGTTGTGGTTGATGTGGCGTCGAGGTCTGTGGCGGTGGATAAGCCTGATTGGCCTGCTCTGGCTTTGGCACAGGTTTCTTAGATGGCCGCTTGTTGGAGCCGATCAGAGGCAGCTGCTGGTACGGACTGGGAGCTTCCGGCGGTGGCTCTTGGTAGGACACAGCTCCAGTGGCTCCTAGTGTGGCTACATTACCATTCTGATGGAAGTTGGAGTTCGGCTGCAAGCTCGGCATCTGCTGGTAGCTGGTGGGCACCGCTGGCTCCTTCATGGGTCGCTTGATGTTGCCAATGTCCTCATTAATCACTTGACCGTACTGCACACCCGGCGTGTCCTTCACAAACATCGTCTCCTTCTCCACGCTTGGGTGGCCCACGCTCACCTGCTGCACCTGACTGCCGAGCACAAAGGAGGCCGACTGCTGCCCCGGCGAGATGACCACGTTGTTGATCTGCCCCGGCGCGGGACGGTACTGCATCACATTCGGCTGCTGTACCTGGTAGGACACATACTCGTTGCTGTAGTTCTCCTGGCTGCCGGAGATCACCTTCTGATCGTTGGCATTAGTTGGTCGCTGCTGTTGCTGTTGCTGTTGTGATCCTGGCTGCTGCATAGCGAACGGCGATGGCTTGGATGGTGCAATCGGCTCAATTAGGTTGCCCTGGGCATCGAATCCCTGGTTCTGCTGGTAATTGTGCGCCACATTGGACTCCTCCTCGGCGAGACTGTTGAATATATCGCTAAGCGTCATTGGTGGCTTGGGAGGAGTCGGCAACTGTGGGTGGCTAGGTGGCTGAGGCTGCGGCACGGGCTGCTGCTGTTGATGATGTTGCTGCTGTTGCTGCTGCTGCTGTTGTTTTTCCAGTTGCTGCTGGTATGGGTGCTTCTGCTTTTCCAGTTGCAGCTGGTATTGCTGCTGCTGCTGCTCTTGATATTGCTGCTGTTGCAACAGTTGCTGCTGGTGCTGCAGCAGCTGTTGCTGCTTCTCCAGTTGCTGATGCTGCTGCTGTTCCTCGGCCTGCGTGTTCTTCTGGCCCAGCGTGTGGTAAACATCCGCTGGATCCAGGTTGGGAATACGAGTTCCAGTTCCCGGAATGGGACTAAAGGCGGGCGGTGGCGTCGGACCTTCAGTGAATACCACAGGCGGACTCGTGCTGGAGGTGGTGTACATCTTGGTGGTTGTGGTTGGCTCTGTTGGGAAGATGGCGGCCTGCGGCGTGGCGTGGTGTGTGGTGAAGGCAACGTCGCTGCTGCTGGGAGTAGGCCGGGGAGACGGGGCTGTCTTCACTGGACGCTGCTCCTCCTGGGTGAGCAGAGGCCTGGAGGTAGTGACGGGTACGGTGGGACTGTACTTCTTGGTGGGCACAAACTTCCTGCGGGTGGTGCTGGTGCGCGGCGGTTGCGCCGTCGTGGAGGCTGTGTGCACTGGAATGGGCCGGCGCGAGGTGGTGGTGTACTTGGTCGCCGGACTCGTTGGCTCTGCGGCTGTGGTTGTGGTGGTGCTGACTGGCCTCCTTGAGGGTGGCAACGTTCCCCGGGTGGTCGTTGTTGTAGTGGTTGCAGTGGTGGACGTAGTGGAGCTGCTGCTGCCGGGATAATAAGCTCCCGCTGTCGGCGTCACTGCCGTGAGCTTGGTGGTGGGCACCGTGAAGAAGTTGGAACTGTGATAGTTGGGCGGCGGCGGCGTGACTGGAGCCACCACCGAGGTGGGCTTCTTGTTTGTGATGTAGTTCTTGTTGCTTCCCTGGTACTTCAAGTTGGCATATGAACTGGAGACCAAAGGATAGACGAACTTTGACGAGGAGTACTTTACGGGTAGGTTAAGGAAGTCATGGATGTTGGGCGAACTGGCTCCGCTCAGAACGACCTTTTCATTGGGATCCAAGACCTCATTGGCCTCCGGCTGGATTCCCGCTGGCTTCTTGGCACTGAAGTCCAGCTGGCCGGAGACCGGATCCTGACGGGGATAGTATGGTTTGCCTTCGTTGAAAATCTGATTGGGTAGCACATAGCTGGTGGAGATCACGTCCTCCTCGCCAGACCCATCGGCATTTCGCGCCTCCAGGGGCAGCAGAGCCGAGGGCGTCTCCGTGGTTGGTTCTCCGCTCGTGGTAGCTACAGCCACGCACAGCAGCAGGAGCAGCAGCCCGAAACTGCGACGGCCTCCCATTTCGATTGGCTAAAAAGATAGAGATTTGGTTATTAATTTTCAATTGAAGACCTTCCGCCCAAGCCCAAACCACTTTTAATTTCAAAGACTGCGCAAGGCCGCTGTCACTTCAAAGCTTTGACAGCGGACCGCTTCCACGTTTATGGTGCGAAAATTGCAGCCACTTGCTGGTGCTGCTTTTGCCGCTTCGAATACCGATGGCGGCCTCTCAGCCTCAGCTCTGGCAATTTGTCACCGAACCGAGCACAGCTCCGTAGGTTGCTTTAATTGAGACATGACCGTGTCCCCGCTTCTTGGCGAGAAGTGTTTTGTTTTGGCCAAAACAAAAGAGCGCAGTACCATTTCGCCAGCGCGTTATGAGTGCAGATCAAAACAGAGCTAGCCGCTGCGGCAGTGTCGCTTACAATTAACCCAACTACATACAACTGGTGCACTCCAAATTTGGCTCTGACACTGCTCCGAGCGAGAGACTGGATGGGATTGCTATGATTTTCATAAAAAGCAGCTGCAGCAGAAGCCGCAGAGCGGCTCAAGCGGCTAGAGTTGCAGTCAGCCAGCGAGCAAATAAAAGGAAAAAGTGAAATTTGACCAAATGTGAGCAGCCAGTTTTTGCAGAGCGAGTGGAAAACCCGTCTGGGAGTTGTGGCTTGTTGTGGTTATGTCAAGCGAGCCAAATGCCAGCCAGCCAGTCAGTAAGGCAGCCTGGTCAGCTAGCAGGCCAGGCCTGGCCTGGCCAATAGTCTTGGCTATTGTCTAACGCTCGTCTTCGATATTCTGCTGGCACGGAAAGAGCCGAAATCGAAGGGGCTTTCGATTCAATTCCATGCGATTCGATTCGCTTCGTCTTCTGCCGCTACAGAAATTCACTTTCAAAAACACAGTTCAACTTTCATTCAATCAAAAAATACATCGATAATGTCACCCAGCCGAAATACCCAACGCTAATTATGACTGACTGACTCACTCTCTGAGCGCGTAGAGCCAGCTCCGCGTCAATGTCAAAAGCGGCAGCCACTTGCTGCTCCAAAGTCAAGGAGCGCGCCTCATTATGCGCTTAATCGCAGCGGCCTGTCAATCAAGTGGCGTAGAAATTTATTCAAAGAGAGTCGAGGGGTTTCGGGAGATGCCGCAATGGAGTCTTGGAGTGGGCCAGCAAAAGAATCCCAAATGAAAGTGCAATTGCGGCAATTGCCAGAGTGGGGCCAGTGCCATTGGTGGTGTCTCCAAATTGCCGCGCTTATTATTATGGTCTAGATTTCCTCTCGATTGCATGCGGCCTGTGCCGCACGAAACAATTGCGGGTAATCTTGGATCTGGAGTCCCGCAGTCTGTGAGTCTGGCCGTTTACCAACTTTCATTCCAATTGTCAATGAATTGGCCAACGAATGTGCTTTCCGTCCTCCGTTCTGGGATGTTATGCAAATGCTGTCAAATGGAACCGATGGAGCAAACGCTGGCTCCACTGAATTTAGCAAGACCCAGCCCCGTCGATGGCCCGCAATTCATTTGGCCAAGTAGAACTAGTGCCAGCAGTCTGGCTAACTGGCTAACTGGGTAATTGGGTCACAATTTGGGAACTTGTTTGCTCTTCCCATCAGTTTTTAATGTCCGCAGCATACACAAGTCGTCGGACAACACGTTCGCTTTTATCAGTATGCTAATAAAAAAGAACACAACCTGAAGCTGGAGAAGAAGCTGAACCAGAAGCTGGCGAAGAAGCCGAGGCCATTGAGTGGAGTGTGGAGTGAAGCGTCCTGCTTGTGGAATTTACGTTCGAAAGCACGCGTCAAACGAAAGACTTAAGACACAAACTTCTTGTCAACGGGACAGCTTCAGATATGCGAACGCGATTTTCATTGCACATTCAAGCGACTTGAGCTGGACTTGATTGCCACTTTCCATTGTGGCCGTCGCCTCAGGAATTTCTGGGCGGCAGCCACTGCATTTTCATTTTCATAATTCACGCATCTGGGTCACTGTGCTAATTGTTTGTAATTATTATTCAATATGTGAGGCACGGCTTTCTTGCCGCCTGTCCGGCCGTAGAAAGTGCTAATTTAATTAAATTTAAATATGGAAACGAGTTCGAAGCCGGCACATTCCAAAACCACTACCACTCCTGGGTTCAACGAACCCTTTTCTCTCCATGCCGACGCCCAAAACTGACCCAGTTCCTCCGCGCAGACACTTCCTTCGACGGCAGGCTTAATCTGCCACCTTTACTTTCACATTACACAATTCGCCTCGGTCTCCGGGATTAACTCATTTCGCTCGCTGCGATTCCCACAATTATGCTGGCGAGCAACTGGTGTCGCCGAAGAAGCCACCGGCACCCCGAAAGTCGCACGTCTATTACGGACCACCGCAATTAGGTGTAATTTTTAATGGCTCCGGAATAGTAACAATCAAAAGCGTGGTAAACATAATTACGACGACAAAACGAAACACATAATAACGAAAATGGTTAATCCCCCCCTGCGGCCAGCGATGTTGACAAAAAGCCGCAGCCCGACCAGCGGAGTCATTAGTTAGTCCCAGACCCAGACCCAGACCCAGACCCTAAGACGCGGCTTTAAACTGTCGCTGGAGCTAGAGCCAGGCCAAGAGGAACAGTAAGAGCAAGCGATTTGCTTGGCGCTTTCCTACATTTCTTATTTCTTTTCAATGGCAATGCCAGCGGCAGCTGCAACTTTCACTTTTGGCAGCCAAAAATTTCTCGCTCAGCTTCTGAGTGCTGCTCCGGTGGTGCGGTGAGGAGCGGACCTGTGGTGCGGCGCCAGAGAGAATTATTTATGGCTTACCGAATTTATACCTCAACTTTAACTTTAACCGCAGAGCAAAAGAAACGCATAAGCCATGTGCCGCCGAGCAGACAAACCAGAACGGTAGGTTGGATCGGACGCAAAATAAAAACAATTAAAATCAGTGAAATTTTTTCGTATAAAAGTATGAGGCAACTGGGCAAGGTAAGGCACGGCAACCTTCTTGCAGCGGCTGTCGAAGAGCTGGCCGCCAGTCCGGCTCACGTTTTTTCTTTCTGTTGATTTCTTGTGTGAATCAGCCAGGCAGATACCAGATACCAGGCCCCAGACTTCAGACCCCAGATCCCAGACCCCAGAGGAGGCACCACAAAATAAACCAACAACGGGGGGAGAGGCGGCAGAAAGCCGTGTACGTTGCCTGACCCCGTTAACGATCATTGGACAAACAGTCGATGGCGAGTGCCGGAGTGCGGCTGGAATGTGGACAAAGCCGGGTCTTGGGCTTGGAAACCCTATGCTTATTTGGTGGGATCCCAGAGGCATTTAAATGCACTTTAAAATTATTTTTTAGACCAACTAAAATAAGTTCAATCCATGTTCTGTCTACGCTATAATTCCTAGATATATTTACATCACAAAATTATTTATTTCAATACATTTATTCTTGACTATTTTACAATTAAAGTGGAAAGTTAAGGCTTCTTAGACTTCCAATTTTGTAATACTTTGCTGTGGGATTTGAGATTTTCCCTGACCTTAGGCAGTTTCCATTTTGATGGCCTTTAGGCATTTCCCTTTTCCCCAAAAACCCGCCTCTGTATTAGTCATTCGGATTAATTTGCATTTCTTTCTGGCGAAAATAAACGAACAGGCAAAACAAAACAAGGCGAGAAATTTCACTTTTTAAGGTGCGTAATCGCTCTTGGCCACCACACCACACATCACACTCGCACACTCGCACACTCGTTAAATCTGCGCGACTTGTGGGCCGGCTGGTTGTTAACAAATCTCGGCAAGTGCACACACCTCGGGCCATCTCGTGAATCATTCGAGTGGTGCAATCAGTTCGAGCGAATTCCCGAAAGTCGAGAGGAAATCCGTGTGGCCCCCAATCGGATTTCCGCTCGGATTTCTCGCCCAGATTCATAGACACTCGTAGAAAGTGACGCCCACATATGCTAAGCGGCGATTAGCATATAGAAATGAATAACCCCAATGGCCAAATCGAGAGGAATTCCTTCCCCAGAAGAAACACACACACTCTTCATAGAGAGCGAATAACTAAAAAATCAATAAACCAAAATAGCCGCTAAGCGTTAAGCGTCTAAGAAATGGCAATGAAAGTCAAGGCAACGTGCCTGAAATCTTAATTATAATAATGCGCACATTTGCAGGTTCTTCAAAGTGAAATGGTGAAATTTCAGCTTGCGCCGCCGCGCCAGAGTGTGAAGTTCAAGCGGAGAGCACTTCGAATGCCACACACACACACCGTACACACTCTAAGCACACTCTCGAAAACTCGAATCCGCTGCTATTTTATTAGTTTTAATGAAGTCGACGACGGCGAGTCGAAATTTACAACGACTTATGGCACAAAGCGAGGAAATTATGCGCTGCACACATGCGCCGTCGCGGACGATATGGATTTTACAATGGAATTGCTATTATTAAAGTACTGTCCGAGCAATCAAATGGCAACAGCTGCGACTGCGACTGGGGCTGGGGCTGGGGCTGGGGCTGGGGCTGAAGTGCTGATTTAAAGAAAAAGCGTACAGAAAATCACCAGCTAACTATGAAGCATTGAGCGACAGTCACATATAAAGCTAAAGCTGGAGTTGAAGTTGTCCGTGTACAGGAAAAATATGACAATATCACATCTTGATCTTGAAGGTGAAGGCTTTAGTCAGAAGCTTAAAACGAAATGAAGGAGTCATTTCCGACCCTATAAATCATATATATTCTTGATCAAAATCATCAGCCGATTCGAACTAGCCATGTCCGGTCAAAAAAATATATTTTTGAAAATTTTCCGAAAATTGAAAATTTTAAAATTGCCAAAAATTGGCAAAAAATGAATTTTAATAAATTGTAAAACTAAATATACAGATTTGTTAGCACTTCAAAAACTAACACAGATGTGCTTTCCGAATTGAAATCAATGAATTTTTGACTTAGTTATGATCTATTTTACATTCGAACCAAAGATACTTTGGCTTACTACAAGGGTATACAAACTTTGTCGTCTCGAATATAGCTTCATGTTTTGTTTTTAAATGTAAAAAAATAGTTAAAGTTTTGTATGAACATTATTAAGCAACAACTCTCCCAATAAAGACTTCACTTTTCTCACAGTGCTTTTGCAGAAAACCAGGCACGAGCTGCGGGCAACCGCAATGTGTCTGTAAATAAAAAGGAAAGTGCCGGGAATGGCCGATGTCCAAGACAAATTCGGAGAGCAAGCGATAAGGCAGATAAGCGAGCGCGATGATTGACTATGTTCGCGGATGGATGGATGTATCCCATTTGCAGAATCGCCGCACGTCGCCTATCTGGGCAGCCAATAAATCTTTCAAGGCTGTCAGTGCGTTTTCGGTGACGAGGTCTGACTTCCGCGGGAGGGAGGATGCGGTGGAAGAGCCCGGGCCCCGTAAAAGGCCAGATCTCGAGGGGGAGCTAGAGCTAAAGCTAGTAGTAGCTCGTAGGTAATTCGGTCTAGGCCCGCTGCCTGCCGCCTCTTTATGGTCACTTGGCTTTTTGGGTTGCTAATGCAATTGCAATACGAGTGGCTGCAGCAGCGCTGGAAATTGCTATCGGCTGCCACGCGTGCCATCCAGTAAATGGGTTGGCTCCAAGTTCTGTTTTCTGTTCTCCGCGTCCGCTAACAGCTTATAGTCAAGCATATAGCAAATATGTATGTTGATTCCAACTCGCTGGCCAATTTGGGTCGCTGACGATGGCTATAAATCAGGCGGAGCACTCCTTAGCGGCCGATTGGGAACATTGCCATGCTGCTGCGACCTTTTGGGAAAGTAATAAATTAGCTAACGGTTGCCCGCCAATTGATCTCGTTATCTCCTCGTCTGTGTATATTGAATAATCCCCCAGCCCAGCGGCCACATAACAAACAAAGCTCCGACACGCAAGCGCAAGCCATGCAAAGTGTGAATTCATTACCAGAATTCAATTATTGTGCACTTTACATAACGCCAGCCAGCGGTGGTCGATGAACCTCAGCCACATTTTCGTCAGCTAGAATCGAAATCGCGGAAACAAGTTAACGTCAATTAACATGTAGTCCACGATTTGTGGGTCAACCGAATTTGATGGGCAAGAAAGTAAGCCACAGCGAGATCTGGTCTGAGGGGTAAAAAGCCGTCGTACATAATTGTTCTTCCGCAAAAAGCGAGCAACGATGGCTTTTTGCCGACCAGCAAAGTGCAGCAGAAGTTCCAAGGGCCGGCGACAAAAAGCCAAGTGGCAAGTGAAGAAGCAAAACAAAAGACTTAGGGCACGAACTCGTGTGGGCTTGCCCTGATTTCCAGCTCGGGTGGCGGCCAGCAGCAGTTTGTTTTTGCCTTCCACCTTGCCGAGTGCAGCATGTTAATTAGCTGCAACTGCAACCGTAATGGCCAAGTGGCATTCCCAACCGTCTGACCCACAAATCTTACCCGCAAGCTGCCTGAATAACCGATGATATCCTTGGCTGAATACTCCGCTAATTGAGTTTGTTTTTGAAAATCAATAAAGTTCACACAGGCACTCACAGCGCAAGTGAGAGAGAGGGAAATAAAGACACTACACTGTGCACACACACGAATTACCGTTGCTGCGATTTCCGCTGACTTTGCCGTACGAAATTCAATTCGATTTTCCAAACACGTCCGTCTCTCGCACTTTTCTTTTCTCTCGGCTCGCGATCAATATTGGCTTTCTGGCATTTGCATTTCCCTCGCACGAACAATGTGAAGACCACGACGCGTCCGCTGCCTTCAAAGGCCTGGCACTGAATGAGAAGTTGCGCGGCGACAAAAGAAATTTTTATTAAAAAGAAAGCACAATCAGCCACAGGTAACAGGTAACAGGTAACAGCGGCAGCAACAGGCAAGAGAGCTGCCAGCGGTTAACAGAGCCACTGACTGTTACCCGCCAACCGGTGATGGTGGTGATGGAAGTTCAAAAATCGAATTTGCTGCAGTGGAACATTTTAATTGTGGAATGCAATCCGGGCATTAGTTTATGGGCCGCTTCCGAGTGAGCACTTAAAATGATAACGAGCCAATGGTCAGCGATAAGAAAGTGAGATTAAAAGCCAAATAAAAACAAAATGTCTTAATCAAACATGAAAGATGGTAACTTAAAGATGGCCAGAGACTAAGAACAATCACATTTAGCTTTAGTATTTCCCATATCAAAAGACTATTCGGTATGCATACATATGCATATAGTTACAGTTTTATTCTGCAATTATTCGATCTGTTTAAATGCAATCCCACTCGCTATTACACGTTACTTTTAAGTTTTCCATTTCATTATTATTTCAAGAACTTCGTTATTGTTCCTAGTTATTCTATAACTATCCTAGTTATCCTACATGGCGCTATCTGTTGTTTCTTAAAGATGGATTTCTTCTGATTTAAACCGAATGTGCATCGATGAGCCAGTAGACAGTGAATTCGGGACGGTGCCCATCTAAATCCAATAAAGAATTGAGAAGCTCAATGTTTCTTGCTTGATTTCGGAGCCGGATAATTCAGTGGCTGGTTTTGAAGCCTTAAGAGATGGGTTATCCTCCGAAAAACTAGCTTCATGCAGCCGGAGCTTTTTTGGTCGAGCCTCTGAGGTTTTTCTAATTGTAATGTGTTTTAGTTCAAATATTAAAGCCAGGTCAACACACTTACCGACTGACTGCGGTTCTGGCTGGAACGTCTTATTAGCGGATTCTTCCAACATATCTGGGACTTCATAGTCCATAATAGGTAAGTCGATCACCTTTAAGACCCCGCGATGAGGTTCCCCTGACGCAGACTGATCCAAATCAAGCTTATGCATTGAAACATCGCTAAGCGAGCGCACTTTCGCGGCTTTTTGTTCCAGCATCCTCAGTGGCTTACCTTGAGCATCATTGCTCGCATTCGCAATCAGATTTTCGTAGAGCTTTACCAAGTCTCTAACACTCACAGTGGCCAGCATGCTACCTATATAAAACAATGTCAAATTTTTAAAAATCAAAACCGTTGGAAAATAAAAAGACTGGTAATTTGTACAATAGGTTTGAAATGACGATATAAACTGAACTAAGAATCTAAAGTGTAGACAGGTAATGCCCTGGCTGCTGGAATACCGAACTTGTAGCATTTTTGGGCAAAATACAGCGATATTCGATCTAGGGAAAGAAAGAAAACGCCTTTTTAAAATCATATCAGTGGAGTACCCCTAAAGAAGGATGAGTATGGATTATTCTTTTTCTTGTCCGTCAAATTCTTCCCACCATCTGAACCATCATCATCCTCCTCGACTCTCTGAGTTCTTCGGAAAAAGTTACCCACTCTATTATAATTGGAGGAATAAAAGCAAATTTAATGCCCAGAAAGAGGTGCATAATGACTGTAAGCACAAATTTAACTAGCTGATGTTACGAGCAACAGCAACAATATTTTCGTGGCTTACAAAACGCCACCAAACTTCCAAGCAGAAAACAGTGAAAGCGGAAGCACTTATTATTCTCTCTATTTTGCACCAAAGAGTAAAAAAAGTAATGGACAAAACGATGAAACGACAACGGCAATCAAAGCAATACATATAATTACTTCATTCACAAAACGCAACCGGAATCGGATCAGGGCCACAAACTCTCTGGAAGCACTGGCAAATACCAAAGATGGGCATTAAATAAGCGAAGGAAAGCGGTCTTCGTTTATCACTTTCAGACCCTCCTTTAGACTATGTTTATTCGACCGATTTTTGTATTATTTTATTAATTTATTGCATAATCAAGGCGTAATTTCTCTTATATACATGTGCTGTAGGTGATCAGACCATCAGACTCCATCAGTTTTTTAGAGAAGCCCTCAAAGATCTCACAGATCATAAGATATCAAGAACTCGACCACCCATTAATTATAGATTAATCAAAGCTGATATCAAAAGCTAACTGGCATTGACTTACGTATCTTTGAACATACAACAGAAAACTAATTAATAAAGGTACGATTTGAGGGTAGTCTCTATCAAAAATGCATTAGTTAAAATAATTCGAATGGGCCTAAATAAATAAATAATTTATTCTGCACACTACTTTCGGTATAAGCTAAAATTCTGCGTAGAGTTCCAAGTCATTGACGATCCGTTGGATTTGACTTTGCTGCTAGGCAGCAACCAGTCACTAGAGTACGCACACTCGTCGATGGGGTGATAGAAAACCATTGTCCGTTCGCGCTTAGCGCGCCTGGTTGAAGGGATTGTCCGGGGACTTGTTCCACTCCTTCATCAGCAACTGCTTCCACTGGGACATGCGTAACGATGGATTCTCGGCTTTGATGCGGGGCAGATTGTTGGCTTCGAAGGTCTTGTAGGCAGCTCGCATCCGCTTTTCCGGATGCTTGTCGTCATCGTTGTCGTTTACACTGAAAAAGTAAAATTCCATATAAATTTGGTATGCGTTTGAGCGAAGTTTCGTAGCTGCTACTAAAGCTCCTTGAGTACTTACCTTAGCACTACCAGAGCCTCGTCAATATTGGTGGCCACATCGGTGTCGGCCATTGAGCGATTCAGGTTCTCCTCCACGACGTTGCTCTGGACCACAACACGCGTAGCAGCTGGCTTGTTGGCCTCGTTGATCGCCTCGATAACGCGCTGCTTCTTCTCCATCTCCTCTAGAATCTGCTGGCGGTTGATCTTGGCCAGCGGCTGCTTCCGCTGCGTGTTAATGGAGCTCATCTCCTGGTCGAGCAGAGCCTTGGCCTCGGCTTTCCGCTTGGCGGCCTCTGCCTTTTTTCGTTCCTCCTCATCCTTGCGCTGCTGCTTCTTGGCAAGATTTTTGTCGTCGTCGCGCCATAGGCGGTCCTCCGCCTCCTTGGCCTTCTTGTCCTGGGTGGCCTTCTTCGTGGCTTCCTTTCGCTCGCGGGCTTCCACCGCCTTTGAGTTGATTCCCATCTTCTTAGGCATTTTTAATCCAAAAATGTATTTCTAAATATTTGTCTATTTTCTTATTGATTTGAGGCCAGTGTGACCAGAAATGGAAACGTTAAATGCTGTATCATTTATAAGCACCCTAATTTAGTGCTTTTTTCGAGAAATCGAAAAGTTTATTCTAGCAACTTCCTACTGCAATGCCATTGCCTAAACTTAATTATATTCCTTTCATTGTTCTTTTATGAGCTGTGTTATACATTTCTTGTGGACTGTTCTGCATCGTGGTCCTATTATTTTTGCCGCAAATGTAATTCCGTTCTTTAATATCTAGCAAACCCTGGTCACACTATTTCTTCGTTTCTTTTTGTTTACAATACATTGGTTTTAATAATTTCCGAACAAAATGGATATCCTGAAAGCAGAAATAGCCCGCAAGCGCAAGCTACTGGAACAGAAGCAGCTGGTTGACGACAAAAAGAAGTACTTCAGACGCGGCGACCTGAATGCCAAGGACACGGAGGAGGTGCTCCAGAAAGTGGGATACAAGAAGCAAGAGTCGGTTGAAGCCCAGGGACAAACCACCGAAGGCGCCTACAGCTTCGTGGCTGACGGCCAGAACATTCTGCCGCGCACAGAGGTCATCCGGCGACTTAGGGAGCGTGGAGAACCTATCCTGATATTCGGCGAAACAGAACCAGAAGCCTTCGACAGATTGCGACAGTGCGAGATCTCGCAGCCGGAGGCGAATCGGGGCTTCCGCAACGACTTCCAGGAAGCCATGGAACAGGTTGACGCCGCATACCTACAAGAGATGTTTGCCAACGCACCCACCGCCAAAGAGGACAAAAAGTCTGACTTTGCCGAGCTAGACGAGACCGTGTCATGGGAGAGTATACAAACGATGGCCCAAAAGATGGGGCGCAACAAGGAATACGACATGGACGTTATAATCACGCTGCTCACCTTCCTGCTTAAGCTGTGGAACGACCAGATCGCCAACTATAGCAAGCACGAGAAGATGTCTACCAAGGTAAAAATGACGCGCGTCATATACACTCAGACCAAAGAGTACGTAAAGCCTCTGTTCCGCAAGCTGAAGCACCACACGCTGCCAGAGGATATCCTAGACAGTCTGCGCGACATCTGCAAACACCTGCTCAATCGGAATTACATCACCGCCAGCGACGCTTACCTGGAGATGGCCATTGGCAACGCTCCATGGCCCATCGGCGTGACCATGGTGGGTATCCATGCTCGTACCGGCCGGGAGAAGATTTTCTCCAAGAACGTGGCCCACGTGATGAACGACGAGACGCAGCGCAAGTACATCCAGGGTCTCAAGCGCCTGATGACCAAGTGCCAGGAGTACTTTCCAACAGATCCTTCCAAGTGCGTTGAATATGTCAGCAAAAAGGATCGCGAATAAACTCAAGCTTTATATTATTAGTAATATAATATCAACACTATGCGTTTTCTATTAACAATATTTAGTTGTAGAGAGCCAAGGATGGGGAGCTGGAAACCACGGAGAGCTTTACTTCTTTCCGAGCTCAGCGGAGCGCTGACACGACTTCTCCACAGCATTTATTAACGTAGCTCTAAAAGAAGGATACATATTTTTCAGATTAAAAGACTATAAAAAGTATGTAAATCAAACCACCTTAGATTTCCTTTCTCCAGCTCATGAACGCCCACAATGGTGGAACCGCCGGGCGAACACACCTCATCCCGCAGCACGGCCGGATGCTTGCCGGTCATAAGCACGGTCTTGGCTGCTCCCAGCAAAGTTTGAGCTGCGAATTGTAGAGCCATCTGCCGGGGCACCCCTTGCTTAACACCGCCGTCAGCTAAAGCTTCGATGATAGTGTAGACGAAGGCCGGACCGCAGCCCGCCACTCCAGTGACGGCATCGATCATGGACTCCGGCACTTGCTGGGCCAGACCCAAAGCGTTGAGCATAAGATGAATCTTCTCCAGGTCGTGGTGAGAGACCCGCGAGTTGCCCGTGTACACAGTGCAGCCCTCACCCACCTGCATGGATGTGTTGGGCATGGTGCGGATCACCTTCAGTCCGGAGTTCTGCAAGAAGGCGAATTGCTCCTCCAGCGTTTGGAGGGTGGTGCCAGCCAGTACCGAGACAATCAGCTTGTTTGCATCCTTGGCGGACGGCACGTGCTTGTACTTTAGCTGAGCTGCGCAGGGGGCGAGCATATGCGGCTTGACGCATATGAAGACTATGTCTGTGTGCTCCAGCACCTGGTTATTGTCGTCACTGGTGTCAGCTCCTAGGTCCCGCCAGCGCTGTAGGTTTTCGATGTGTGGGCCCGAGACCAGCACCTGGCTGGCCTTCACAATACCGCAACGAACCAGTCCGGAGCCGATAGCAAAGGCCATGTTTCCGCCTCCGATGAAGCCGATCCGTTCGTCCAGCTTGGCCATGTTTCAGTTTCAAAGGTCTTTGTTTTTAAATGATTCCAACCGCTTGATTGACGTTAGATAACTTTAAAGCCTCGTCAAGGTGGTCCTATTGTCAATAAATACGTTTTACTGGATTTTTATCGCTCCTCTAATCAATAACAGCTGCTGGGCGCATGGGTGTAGTTTAAAGCAATTGTTTCCTGGGGATGAAGGCAAAAAAGTTTCGGGGATTTCAAGGGTGTAGCAAAATTTACTGAAAAGGGGTTTGAATGAGAAAAATAATGTGGAAATTAATGGTAGTAAAAAACAATCATTACAATATTCGAATGCTTACGAAAGTATTGAAATACATATCTTAGAATCACAAAATCTATCAGAACCATAATTAACCCCTTTTGTAACTTCCATAAGCTACAATGGGACCATATATCTGGTGGACAAAAACACCAAATCAGCTTAACAATCGTGCTGCTTGAATACTTTGTTATGATTTCTTCCGGGCATAGGCTCCTAAAGAATCGGGTAATTTAACTTTTAGCCCGCAGTTCCAACTCATAAAAATGCGGAGACACTTGCAGTGGAGCATTAAACAGGTTGGTTAATACATAATCTTGCCAGAACTTTTTTTAAACTCCATATATTTCAGCTAACGGCCGGTTACGCGGATGGGCAGTTGTCTCCCCGCCGGGTGTCGGAACAAGCTTTAGAGGATGCTTTGAAGCTGAAGACACTAAACGCCTTTATAAGACTTACTCCTGAACAGGCGCTCCAGCAGGCGCAGGAATCAGAGGAGCGCTATCAGAAGAAAAAGGCGTATGGTTCCCTAGACGGAGTAACCATTGCTGTCAAGGATAATTTCTGCACCCAGGATGTGCATACTAGCTGTGCCTCACGGTATGAATGAAAGATAATTATTTGTACGTCTAATGCTGATTATAATCTTTCTTTTCAGGATGCTCCAGGACTTTGTGCCTCCATATGATGCAACTGTCTGCTCCCGACTGAAGCAATCCGGCGCAGTACTTTTGGGAAAGACCAATATGGATCAGTTCGCCATGGGCGCCGGCACCGTGGACTCGCTGTACGGTCCCACAAAGAACATCTGGAGCGAGGACCTTAAACAGGACCACTGGCGCATTGCTGGTGGCAGCTCTGGAGGATCTGCATCCGCAGTAGCCGCTGGTCTGTGTTATGCGTGAGTATCTTAAACTTGTTTACGTTTTTCCACCTAACCTCAAACGCGTCCGAAACGAAAACTTGCATATTTACTAAAATGATGCACCAAACGATGAAAAGCAAGCATTTTACACTCCAAGACTTGCAGTTTATTAACGGGTAGGCCGCACGGTATCGCTCTGGCCGCCAGCCGCAATGATATTACATAACAGACTAAGGATAGAGCACTAAATGTTTAGATGATGATCTCCGTGTCGGCGAGATCCTCGTCCGAGGGCAGCGAGATGCTGGCAGGGTCCACGTAGTCGGGGCTGACCAAATCGACGCCGGCCTGCTCACGGCGGCGCAGCTCCAGGAAGCCCTCGCGCTGGGCCCAGTCGCGGAACTGGGTGTCGGGCAGGTAGGCCCAGTAAAAGGTTCCCCACACCAGGCACAGTGTCACGGTGACGAAGAACGTCGACTTGGTCGCCTTGCGATCCTCAGCCTGGTCCTTGCAGTCGAAGCCATAGCTCTGCCAGTTCTTGGGATTGGGATTGGCGAAGTCCTCCGTTGTGACAGAGGTGGGGGCGGCAATGGTCTCATCTTTCTTTGGCGATGTCTTGATGCTGCGGCTGGCGCGTATGGTGGCTGCCTGGCTGGCCACCAGAGAACGCTGCAGCGCCACGGCGCGGCTGGTCAGACGAAAGAGCGCAGACATCGCTTTGGGAGACAAATTAGATCGCAATTTTCGTAAATAATCAAGTTTTCCTCGTTCGCACAAATTTCTGACAGAGTGCCCGTTCGTCGCTTGCTATCAGCTGTGCTTCAATGCTGCCCATTCACTGACTACCAATTGTGGTATATTTTGTATACCTTGGGGAACTTGGTATTTTTAACGAATCTTTGTATTTCAAAATATTTAAGTCTCATAGCGAGATGATTGTTAGTTAAACTTTATAAATCATTTTTATTTATGCAATATTTATGTGAAACTTTTCTCACAATTTTATAAAGAATCTATTTGAATTCCGCTTTCAGGGCAATTGGCTCCGATACGGGGGGATCCACACGAAATCCGGCCTCCTATTGTGGAGTGGTAGGCTTAAAGCCAACATACGGCTTGGTTTCCCGCCACGGCCTCATCCCGCTAGTCAATTCAATGGATGTGCCCGGAATTTTCGCTCGCTCCGTCAGGGACTGTCTGGAGGTCTTAAACGCCGTGGCTGGGCCGGATCGACTGGACTCCACTACCATCAGGAAACCATACACAAGGCTGATACTACCAGAAGTCGAGAAAATTGACCTAAGCACAGTGAGAATCGGAATACCAAGAGAATATCACTGTCAGGCCCTCTCCTCTGAAGTTCTGGAGACGTGGTCCAAGGTGGCCGATCTCCTGGAGTGCGCCGGCGCCTCTGTGCGCCAGGTGTCGCTCCCCAACACGGCGGCCAGTATTTTCGTGTACTCCATCCTTAATCAGTGCGAGGTGGCCAGCAACATGGCCCGCTATGACGGTATTGAGTACGGTCACCGAGCATCGAATGAACGCAGCACGGAGCAGTTGTACGCCCTGTCCCGGGCCGAGGGCTTCAACGAGGTAGTAAAGACGCGAATCCTTACGGGAAACTTTCTGTTGCTGCGTAGGAACTATGACCACTACTTCGAGAAAGCACTGCGGGTACGCCGTTTGATCGCAGAGGATTTTTCCAAAGTGTTCGAGCCATCTCCCGCCGAGGATCCCGTGGACATCCTCCTCACACCGACAACTCTGACCGAGGCTCCGCTCTACAAGGACTTTGCCTCCCTGACCAACAGGGATCAGTGCGCGGTGCAAGACTTTTGCACGCAGCCGGCCAACATGGCAGGCATTCCCGCCATATCTATACCCATTCGACTCTCCCGAACAGGCTTGCCCCTGAGCTTGCAGCTAATGAGCAACAACCTCAACGAGCAGGTACTGCTCACAGTGGCAAGTTGGATTGAGGCCCAGGTCGGATTTGACAGCCTAGCGCATAAGCAAGAATGCAAGTCCAGTGCATAAAACGAACTGCTGACTCTATTATAAATACTGTTAAACGTTAAAAGGACTATTTCTTTAACGAGATACTTGGGTTTGCATGAGGGACCTGGGATAATGACGCTTAAAACAAGTTAAAAACTTAAACAGAGACTAAACAAATTTTGCAGCACGTATTAATCCGTCGCTGGTGGCAATATACACCATGTTGTAATCACCACAACATATCCCATTCACGATACTGTCGACATTCACCTCGCCCAGAGATCTTGGTTTTGTCGATCCAAGATCGGTCCAGCCCTTGACCTTTTTATCGTAGCCGCCGGAGTACAAGAATGCCTCGTTCCCGCAAATAGAGGTGACAATCCACTCGTGGCAATCCTGAATCAAATTATCTTATTATCCATTTGTTATTTAGGAATAACTCAGAAATGGACTTGCCTTCATTTCCCATATGTGTGCATATTGTTTCTGTGGCAGATTATTGACCAGCTGAAGGCCCATTCCCGACCGATCAGGGAAGGCTAGGAAGCTCCGATACCCATCGACAAGCGGGCCGAGCAGTAGAAGGGGCGACTTGCCTGGGATCACAGCCTTGTTGGTGTACTTTCCAGACTTACCTATGCTAACTGAAGACACCACTACATCCAGGTCGCGCACAGTGTAGATGAGCTTCTGCTCTCCGGCCAAGGACTTGACCTCCTCTACAAGATTGTACTTAAAGAGCATACGATCGTTGCTCCAGGTGGTCACCACACCTTTGTCATCACCAGTGTATAGAACGGAGCCGTCGCAGTACATAGCCTGGATGGCGTCGTCGCACCGGAAGAGCTCCTGCACCCCAGCGTCTCTGTAAGGCGGCAGCATAAATCGCACCTGGCCGTCGCAGCTGCTCGAATAGACCTTTCCGTACTGGTTGATAGCCATACAGTAGATGTAAGCCTCGTGGGCATTTACGGTTGCCAGCAGCTGCAGTTCCGGCGACCAAATCTGCAAGGGGGACGGATAGTTGGATTGAACGGACCACCGCGTACCAGATCGAGGAAACGCGGTATACCCACTCGGATTTTACCATCTGCGCCGCCGGAAAACAGCTGGCCATTGAAGTACGCCACACAGGTGGCATCCCCCTCATGCCCCTCCGAAGACGTGTGCTCGATGCGGGCGTTGTTGACCATTTGAAGAACGGGAGCGAACTAAACGATTCCCAACCAACGGTCCTCAGTCTTCCAACATGTTCGGTTTATATATAGCATGGTGCTCTCTGTGTTTCTATAAATAATTCCCACGAACATGGGGTGGGGATAGTAAGACACCACTAGTTTATAAATTAATAAGCTTACCTTAAAGATTGTAAAGACAATGTATGTATTTAGCTTAATAGTCTTATAAAATAAGCTACCATTGAGTGGAAATTTATGTATATTTAATTTTACATAAAGTTACTCATGTTAAACCCATTACTTTCTTTAAGTGCACAATTCGACATATATTTTCATCTATACTAATCAGAAATAAACGTTAATTCAATAGATCAGTTTACAAATTTCGAAATTTCTTTCCGTTAAATATACCGCGACTCAATACAAAGTTCAAATCTCAATAAAAATACTAAGAAATACTTAATGCAGTTTGGTCACTCTAACACTTTACTAACAATCACAAATTTGGAAAATTTAGATTGCAACGAAGAAATGGCTCAAGTGGCTTTTTTGGACAACCTGCTGAGGGAATACCTGGTTTTCCGCGGATTCTCTAGCACTCTAAAGGCCCTCGACTTGGAGCAGCGCACGGAGAAGGACCAGCACTTCAGGGCGGAACGGATTCTGGAGCAGTTTAACAACGCCATACAATCCTACGACTTGCAGGCCCTTCGTAGTCTATGGCTTCACCTGGATAACAATTTGTTTTCCAAGCTGGAGCACACATACGCCGTTGGTAAGCTATCGACACTTCACTCTTGACACTCGAATCTTCAGCGTAACGACTAACGTATGGCTAATCCCCTCTAGCTGTGAAGAAGCTAGAAAACAGTCTCCTGAAGTACTACCTGGTAACGGCCTACAGCAATAACCGAGCAGAAAAGGTGTCGGAGTTCTTCAACAAGATGGCAGGCGAGCTGCAGCAGCAGAGCGAGTGGAAGGATTGGTTCTGTAGGTTGCATGACTCTCAGGCCAACGCCCATTTCACGTGATTTATTCATTTTCAGACTTTCCCTTCTGCCGAAATGCGGAGGAGTCACCCACCTTCGCTCTGTTCTTCACGAAGCAATGGCAGGATACTTTACTTCTCTCCCTGCGCAACTTTCTGACCACTGTCTACCAGTGCCTGCCGCAGCCCACGTTTGTTCGAGCAGAGCAGGAAGCAGCCCTTATGCAGCGGCTCAGCGACGACAACACCGGCCTGCGCACCCGCCTCCTTCAAATGCAGCAGGAGCTGCACCAATTGACCCAACAGCAGCAGCAGGTGGGAACAGCAGCAACCAGCGGTGGTTCGCTCGGTGGTGATGGCTCTTCACGCCGACGCAGCGTGTATCGTCCCCAGCAGAGCCTTAGTGACATTTTGCCCTTCGATATCAGTCCACCAGGTCACATCGTAGACGATTTCTGCATCATAGCCTCCGAGGCGAATAGTGTGAGCCAGGCCAGCGATGCTCAGGCTCGTGGACTCAAGCTGCTTATTCGAAATATAGGATCTGGAAGCTCGCCCGTATTGTCACGCAAGGATCAGGCTGCTAGTTCCCTGGGCGACAAGTCCACTAAACGGAGGTCCGGTAGTGTTGGACGTAGCTGGATCTAAGTATAAATTTTCAGTTTCGCAGGGGTAACCCGAAAGCGAATATGGATTGTGAATATTATTTTCATTACATTCTGGACTTTATTGGCTTTGAATTTGTTCGAAACCAAAAGGCTGAAATATGTAAATTACCAAATAGGTATGGAACATCATTGTATGTCAAGGAATTTTTTAGCCAAAAAAGCAATATACCCATCATTCCTTCATAATAAATGGTCAAATAGCTTGTAAATCAAATATAAACTATTGTATTGTGGGAAGATAGCTATAATGGCTTGGTAATTATCTCATAAATTGAATTCTTTGAGTACAAAAATCTAAATAAGATTTCCAAGTTTGTTATCCAATGTGTGTTTATTTTTTAAGCGATTCTCTTTAGTTCTTTAGACGTACGTACAAGTGTTTGCACCACAAAAACAAGGGGCAATGCAATGCGTGGTTGTAGCGTAATACAATAGTTGCAATAAATAACGTAAAATTACAAATAAATATGTAGATTGTATGGTAGGTGTACAGACGATTCGTATTCGTGTATAAAACATCTTCGTTTATACAAGCAGCACAAGTTAAAAAATACAGTTTATTGTATAAGGGCGTTATGTATAAGTATATATAGTGATATATGTATATGTATATGTTGCATAAAGTAGCATCGCTTTTGACTCGTCGTCGACTCCATTAGTCAATAAATGCAGTTTCGGCTTGGCTACGGAAGGGAATTGCTCATTTGTCGATTATAGTATCGTTTCTTATGGAATATGTATCCTCCTCTGGGTTAGACCCGCTCTACAACGCCGTCTCAAACGATGGCAGTGGCGGCGTATTCGCCACCGGAGCCGCCACGTACTTGTTGCCCTCACTACTGGCTCCCGCTGCTCCGCCGGCTGCTGCGTTCGTCCTAGCAAAGCTGGGCTTTAGTTCTCCACGCATAAAGTTGTTCTCCTCGGTTTGCAGGAAAAAGTTTCGCTTTAGATCGAAGCTGGAGAGGACAGGCGTCTCCACCGCTTCGGAGCTGGCCCGCGATCCGCCGCTGGTGTTCGAGTGGTCCTCCTCGCTGTTTGCCTCCATTATCGTAGTAGACATGATGTCCGTGCGCGGGGGTGCCGCTGCTGCAGCCACCACATTCACGGGACCGCGCATCTTGGGAGCGAAGGTCTTAGAGGGCGATCCAAACTGGCCCTGGCGAAGCATCCGACGGTTAGCGAACGTCTTAGGAGACCCACTCAGGTCGAGCAACTTTAGACTGCTGTTAATCGTGGGCTTTCCCGCTCCAGCCGCAGTCACCTTTTGACCAGCTCCAGTGGGCTTCACAGCGGGCGTGATAGAGGCTGAGACCGGGGAGGAGGACTTCTTAAGCAGCTCCACGGCGGAGACCTTCCTCTGAACAGGACTCGCTTTGGCGGACTTGGCCAGCAGCAGCTTCTTGAAGTCCATCAGCGTGGTCTTGCTCTGGCCAATGCGATCCGCACAGGTGTTGAGCCGCTCGGGGGCGTCGTCGCTCCAGATTCGTGATGGCTGCTTCATGGGGGGCACCTGAGTGCTCTCCAGCTCTCCGCCCCGCGTGGGCGTTGAGGTGAGAAAGGCTCCGCTGCGGTTCCTTGGCACAATTGGCGATATGTTGCTCCGGGTGCCCTCGGCTACTGCTGGCGCCGCTGCAGCAACGGGGCGGGGCAGGCGGTCGGCCCTGCGAATGGGCGTGGCATAGAGGTCATCCCGGCAGGTTACACCACCAGCGGTGGGCTGTACCCTGGGCTGGCTGCGCCGATTCTGCAGTGTCCAGTAAATGGGCGCACTGCGCTGGAAGGGTGTGGCAGTGTCATCTCCCTGTGGCTCTGTGCTCGGTGCTGGCTGCACTTGCTCATAGATATTAGAGAAACGTTGATACCCTGGGAAAGGAAGATATAGAAGAAGGAGAACGGATTAGCTACTGGTAGATAAAAGTCTAGGACTCCACTCTCTCTTTCCTTTGATTAGTAAGCGGTTTCAAGTGCGGGTGGTTAGGGTAGAACTCGGCTATCGAGAAGCGTTCATCAAGGCAAGCAGTTCCATACGTACCTGTTTAAGTGCGTTTCGGATGACATTACCTGGGTATCCCCCACATCCCAATGGCCCGAGCGTGTATTTACATATGGCTGGTTGGTGGAATGCAGTGCTAGTGTGGTTGTGGATGCTTGGATGCTTTTGGATGGGATGGCTTGAGTTTATGTGCAGGGATGCCGTAACCACGAACCACAAACCAAATGCCAATGATAATGTCAATGCCGAATTTTCGTTTCTCTTCGATTTATTCTCGTTTTGTTTAAACACTACTTACGATTCACTTTCGTTATGGAATGTGGGGGTTGGTTGAACTTAGCCGACTTAACTTAACTGCTGGCGCCATGGGCTAATCTTTCAAGCTCGCTACTCGTGCCACTACATTAGTTAGTCGGAGGTGGGGAAGGAGGAGGAGGAGCGTGCAAAAAACTACTTCTACGATGCTATAACATAGACAAACACACAAGCACAGGCTGATTAGGGTATCAATCGCAATAGAAGTCTTTTGCACGCCTCACAATCATCCGTCCACCGTTTGCGAGGTGAGTGGAATAATTAATTGCAAATCTGAACAGAACTCAAAAAATTAGCGACATAGGCGTTGGATAATAGACCTAAGATTAAGTACAAATCGTGATAATTATGAGTATTGAGTATATGTCGGTGTACAAGACGTGTGAACGGTGCAAAAAACTATACAGAATGTACATTGAATTCATGTTGTGTTGGTTTATGTTAATTACAATTAGTTACAGACGTAATTATGCGTAAACAAGAACAAGTAGTAACATTTATTAATCATTATAGCTAGGGTTAAGAACAAACACACACACACAAAAAAGAGTTAAGTACATAAATTATAAAACAAAAGGATTAAAACCATGTTTATACACACAGCTTGATTGAAATAATATTGGTTTAAGAATGAGTCAAGTCTCTGGTTAAAAATCTCCAGTTTCAATCTGTATAAACAGTGTGTTTACTATTTGTTAAGTATTTTGTTTCTTGCAAGCCAGCTGGCACAGCAGTTGGATAAGCACGACTTTGAGCAGCATATCAAGTGTGTGGGTGGAGCTGCTCCAGCTTGGACATTGAACCCCAGAATAGGCCTCCATTTCGGCCCATTGAACACGCACGCCTGGGGCCAAGTGCAGGCAACTTTAATGAGCATCGCACACACTGCGGTGGCGGCGGCGGCTCAAGGATCTGAGCCGTGCCAATCTGCGCTATTACGGCGTAGTGTTTGCTCAGGAGATGGGCCCAACTACCATATCTCCGTCACCTCGAATTTCTGTAGGATGCGCTGACGACGGTTGCCATTCTCGTCGCTGGGAAGAATAATCTTGAACGGACGCAACAGAACGCTGTCCACAAAGGACTTGTGGTACTTGGCTGGCAGGGACAAAGGCGGTGCCAACTCCTCCTCGTCCTCCTCAGACTCAGCCGAGGAGGCGTGCTCGTCTGGCTTTTGTTCGGCCGAAGGAGCTTCTTGCAACAGGGCGGGTGAGTCATCGAAGTTCTCTAGCGACTTGTTCTTCAGATACGAGGAATCGTCACCGCTGCTGGTGAGAGACAGCGAGAACTCGTCCACCAGCCGCTCAAAGGACTTGGCTATCCGCCGCTCCGCCGCCCCGCCAGGTGAGGCGGCAGGCAGGTTGCTCAGGTTGCGCAAGCGGAGGGAACTTGTTGCGTGCTGCATGGGGGGCATTGCACCCGAAGTAGGTGCTCTCTCGGCCCCAAACGATGCGGAGAGATTCTCCTTGTTCATCTCCAGCTTCAGCTCATCGTTGGCCAGCCGGTAGCTGTTGTTGCGCTTGAGGGCGGCCCGCGGCTGTCCGGGATTGCCAGCATTGCTGGCGAAGTGCAGCGCAATTGGGTCAATCGATAGAGGGTGGGTGTGCACGGGGGCATTGCCACTTACTTTCGCCCTCGGCGGCAGGGGTGGCACTTGCTCCCCAGCATCGCCATCACAATCGGCCCCCAACTCGGTGGGTGGAATCACATCCCCCAAACGGTTAGTTTCCATTTCAGCAACCCTCACTTTCGACTCGCAATCTTTGGGGCCCTGACGGGGCTGATGCTGCTCCCTTACACTTGATATGCTGCCCCCTGACTTGCTGACTACACGGTTATTGGGGGTGCTCTTGGTGGATGCGGCTGCTGATGCTGCTGCTGCTGGAGTTGCTGTGCTGGCAGTGTTGCAAAGTAGCGTGTTATTTACAAGGGAGCGGGACGTGATTAAGGATGTGGTTCTGGGTTCGGGTTGGGTCTTGGTTGGGCAAGCGAAAAGGCAGCTGCTGACGGTTGATGGGTGCTGCTCGGGCTTACCTTCTTCGCCGGAGTGGCCCGATGAGGAGGAACTGGTGGCAGTGGATCCGGTGGATGAGTTGGACTTGCCCGAGGGCGAGGGCATCATTAGGCTAGCCACGGGCGCAGCAATGGTTTCATAGAAGGGATTCGTGCGGTTGGCCAGTAGCTGCTTCTGCTCCTGGTAGCTGCTCGCCGCTGCTCCGTTGGTGGCCTGATAGGCGGCCATGCTGCTGCCGCTGCTGCTGCTGTTCCTGCTAAGCGGACTCTTGGCCACAATGGGCCTCACATTGGCCACCTTCCGGTTGCCAGCGAGAAGTCCGCCGCCGCTGAGCAGCAGGAGCTTGGCGCTCTTAGTTGTGGCTAAAGTGGGTCCTGCTTCGGATGTTGCTGCTGCTCCGGCTGATGCTGTTGCTCCTGTCGATGCTGCTGCACTTTCTGCACTGCGAAGCGCACTTTCGGTTTCCTTCACGTACGGCCCAGGTGCGAAGGTGGTGTGTGCGCCCTTGCGCCGCTTCAGACTGTCGGAGTCGTAAACGACCCTCCCCTCGGCGTTCGGACGCAGACGACGGCTGGCCGAGACGAGCGGCTTCTCCTCGCTAAGCTCACCGATTTCCGCGTACATCGGCACCCCATCCCCGCCGCCTAAGCTGGAATGCTGCTGCTGTTGCTGCTGTTGCCTGCCAAGCGACGGTGGTGGTTGTTGCGAGCGTGCGACAGCTGCCGGCTCCGTGGCAGGCAGCTGTGCGCAGGCCTCGCTCTCCCGGCTCTCCTGGCTCTCCGCCGGAGTTCTGGCCGAGACTGCATGCCGACGCAAGTGCTGGGGCAGCTCGTTCAGCGACACGTACTCGGAGACGGCGGGCTCGGCGGCACGGCGCGTAACTATGTCATTGGAATAGTAAATGCCCATTCCCGTGGCGGTTGCCTTGGGACGTCGATGGTGGTTGTTGTTGTTGTTGCTGATGTCGGCTATCGTGACGTATTCGCCAGCCATGTCGTAAAGCTCGTCGTCATTCACGGCACTTGCGTTGGCGGGCTTGGGCTTGGGTGGCACCGGCACCTGGAGCTGGTTCTTGGAGGGCGAGCTTTTGCCAGGAACCAGTTTCACGCGCAGCTTCTCAAACATGCCACTGAGGGCTTTCGTTGGCGTCTGCTTCAGCTCGTTGAGGTTGTGGTCCTTGCTGTTGGTTGGCGTCTTCTGCTCGGGCTCCTCGTCTCCGTCTTGATCCTGGTCCACCTCGATGGTGAGGCTAGTCAGCGTCCGATTGGGATCCATGGCCTGGTTTTCATCATCATCGCTGGTCGTGGGCGTGATAATGCACATGGAGGGTATCCGCTTGGAACTGATGGCCGTCTTCTGCTTGATCCGCTCAATGCGCTCTACGCCCTCCAGATCGGAGCTCTCGGAGAACTCCAGCTGCTGTTGCTGATCCTGCTCCAGCTGTTGGTCCTCCTTGGCCTCAAGTTCCGCTCCTCCATTCTTGGCCGGCGACATCTTCACATTCCGCTTGATCGTTCCAGTGCGCTCCAGGGTGCTACCGATGGTGCTACTGCTGTAGCTCCTCTCCAGCGTGCTGCTACTGGCACTGGTGCTCTGACTCCTGCTCTGGCCGCTCTGTTTGCCCAGTGAGCTGCTCCGCTCGGGTACATCCGGCCCGGCGGCTGCCCCGCTCAGCAGGGCCGTGCACACGGTGCCCGCCGAACTGGTCGTGGTCGAGGTGGATCCCCTTCCAAACAGCTCATACTCGCTCTCTGCGTTGAGCACCGTCTGATTGGACTGGCTGCCAAAGGAGTAGCTGCTGGTGTGCAGGCTCGCTTGGAGCGGAGTGCCCGGCATCGGGGATGGCTCCTCCTCCTTCAGTGTGCGCAGGCCGCTGTCCATGTGGAAGGAGGTGTAGTAGCCCTCGGTGTCGCAGCTATAGGCGGAGCTGGTCTCATCGTCAAGGTGACCCGGATAGGCTCCAGCCTCGGCCTGCAGCTCCGGAGTGGCTGTGCCCTCGCTGGTGACGCTGCTCGAGGCGGAGGTGTTCAGGAAGCGCCGGCGGCTCAGCATGGACGAGGGCGGGCCACTGCTAGCTCCTCCGCCGCCCGGTTGGAAGCTGGACACATTCAGCGAGGTGCTCGAGGCACTCGACTTGGGCTGCATGGTGATCTCGCTGCCGATGGAGGCGCGGCCCGACTCCGAGCTGGCACTCCAGTTGCCGCTCGAGGAGTGGGGCTGCTCCTCCTTGCCGGCCAGAGCGTGGAGACCGTTGCGCCGCTGCCTGTTCAGCGTGGCCGTCTCCCGCATCTTCACGTGCGCCGCCGCTGCCATCGGCCCGGAGGCGGTGGCGGAGGAGAGCTGCAGTCTGCCCCTCAGCTGGCCACTGCTGGACACACTCATGCTCTTCTCCGAGGAGGAATATGAGGGCTTTCGTTCGTGCGAAAACCGAGATTCACTCTTCTGGGCCACCAAATGGTGCACCACGCACTCGTCGTCGATGTCGCGCTTGGGCGCTTCGCCTGCCGAGGATCCATGCTCCGCCTTCTCCGCCGAACTGTTCTGGGAGCTGCAGCCGCTGGTGTCCAGCTGGTCGCCCAGCTCGCCGGTGCGCTGCATGAACTTGAAGCGGTTGCGGCCCCACTGCTTCAGGGAGTTGAGCCGGGTGAGCGTGCTCTTCCCCTTGTCGTAGGGCAAGGCAGCAGATTCCTTTTTTAAGATGTCGCTGGACTTGCTGCGTCCGAACTTCTTGGACTTCTTGGCATCTGATGAGATGGCAGCGGCGGCGGATGTCTGGTGCACCGGAGCCACTGGCGATGTGGCATTCGAGGCGTTCTTGGACTCCCCGTTGCTGTATTACATGGTGGAATAATTCGGGTGTTTTTTGGATATTTTTTTGTGCAAATGTTTGGTTTTTTTTTTGTTTAGGAGAGAACATAAAAGAGAAAATATGTTTGGTATTTGGTTAGCATTTTGTAATGATGGATGGATGAGACAGATGTAGTATGTGGGAGATGAGACAGAGACAGAGATTCGGAGATTCAGAGATTCAGAGTGTAGTACATATTGCCTTCCTCTATGGAAATTATTGTGAGCGATTTTCAGATCTGATTTTTGGATTTATGATTCTGGTTCTGGTTAATTTCACACACGCACACACACACACGAGCAGCGAAACAACAAGAGTCAGTCTGGAAATTAATTAATGGCACAGTTCAAAGTTTAATTTTCCGAAATACATTTATATTTTTTTATTTTCCGAGGCTGCTGCTCCGTGGATTATTAGTGGCGATTACAACATCTAAATATTCGAGTGTTCGAGTGGGTATTTCTCCCGGAATTCTTCCCCCTAAAAAGCATGCAGGGACAGAGGGCTGGAGGGGGCAATATTGGCGATAAGAATACGATTCATTTCGATTCTGGGCCAGTAAACAAGTTGAATCAACGGGAATTTGTCGGCAGTGGGAGTGGGAGGCCCAAAGTGCATTCATTGCTAAAAGATTTCCACTGAATCTCAATTTATGTACACAGCGAGAAGAGGTTAAAGAACTACAGAAAAATATATTTTTTATTTAATATAAAATTAGTGGTTTCTGTAGCACTGTAATATATTAATACTGGCTCTATATCAAACGATTTTAAATCCCCAAAAATATCTGGAACGTCAACCTTTTTCTTTCTGTGTGCACAACATTCAACAAACAATAAAATAAACTAACTTCGGGAAGCCAAATTTTATATACCCTAACATATACCATATCTACTTTTAAAATTTTCGTATTCCTTTGATCGATATTTATTGATATTTTTATGTGACATTTTTATTGACAAATCAAAATTTAAAAATTTCATAACTATGCCAAAAATGGGTTCATTTTAATTCGGAAAGCATTTCTATGCTAGTTTTTATTAGGTTAAAAAATCTGCATACTGAATTTACCATTTTAAAAAATTCAAATTTTTGCCAATTTTAATGCCAATTTAATTTTAATTTTTTGCAAATTTTTATGATGTAACCCCTTATAAAAATTTGAAATTTCGAAAAATTTTCAAAAATGTATTTTTCAACCGGACATTGCTATTTTGATTCGGCTGTAGATTCCGATCAAGAATATCTATGATTTATAGGGTCGGAAATGATTCGGTGACAAGCTCTTCAATAAAATAATAATACCCTGGAAGGTATAAAAATCACAAAATGCACTTACAGTTTGACAACCACTGGACGGGGGCTCAAAGTTTTTCGCTTTGCTCCGCATTTTCGACTGCTGATCGCACAGATATTGAACAGCATTGACATAATGGGGCATACATACTATATAGCGTGGAATGAGTGTGTGGCTGAGTTAGGGTTTCATGTTGCCTATATATGTATGCATGTACGTAAGTATGTAGTATGTGGAGCGCAGTCAAATGGAATGACGCCGTCTCCGGGACTGGAACCTGGGCCTGAGTTGGAGTCGAAGACTGAGCTGGTGGGCAGACGCCAGCCAGAGCCAGCCAAGAAGCAGGGCCAACAAAACAAAATAAGATTTATGAAACTTTTAGCAAAAGGCGTCGTGTGTGCCATTTGAAAAGGCACAGGAAAAGGCATCGAGGCCCGAACAAAAACATCTCGACGGTGCCTATCGTGCCTATGGAGACACAGCCAGCCTCTCGCATGATTTATGCTGATGATGCGCAGGCAGCGGCAGCGGTAGGGAAATGCCCGAGAGTGGGCCGAGTGACTGACTGACTGACGGGAGACCGGCGACCGGCGACCGAGTTCACTTAACTTGGCCAAAAAGGCGTCAATGTTGCAGAGTGCTGTTGCCTGGTTGTTGCCCCCGCTAAATTGTTGCTGCAACAAATGTTGCTGAGCTGCGTGGGTGGTTTGTGGCAAGGATAGCCAAGAGCTCGAAGGGGGGTGACTGTCTCGGATGGATCATGAGGTGTACGTGAGGTGTGCATGTATGTATGTATGTGTATGGGATGAATGTAATTTGTTCAGGAATTCGATATTTTTTGGCGCTGAAAATCGATTAATTTGTTAGGCTGTTTTTGCAGACTCGCTTCGTTAAGGCATTTTCGAAATCAATTTCGCAAAAGAGGCAGCTGAAAGTATTTGAATTTTGCTATGTTTTCTAATTACGTATACGACTAGTAACACAATTTATTTACAATTCTCTTTGTACAACATTCAATTTTAGTTTGTAATTTAGACACATTCGATTTGTGGCATGCAAGTTGTGCTGCTAATTTGCAAACAATATAGATATATATATATATGTACGTATATACGGCAGGTAGTTAATGGGCGGATCACAGCTCTGATTTGTACAGACCGCTAGGCGTTTGTTTAAACAATAAAAGGCGCAATTAAAATACACGAAAACTAGGAAACGAAGAAAACTAAACAGCATAACAAATCGCTCAGCTAACTTGGCTGATCACAATAATCTCGTAAGAAAATGCAAGTGGGAGTACGATATATGGGATCCGCACAGATATCGGCGGAACGTATGTATGTACAGTAGGCTTATGTACAGTTCGGAAGGCGAACGAAAGTGGGGGAGAAGTAACAGGGGGGAGATCGACTAAAGAATCGAGTACATACCCATTGGCCGCATCCTGGATCTCCTTCTGATCGATTCCGGCTATCGTGTTCCGCCGCTTGCCACGCACCTTGCGCGACCTTGACCGCCGACTGACCGTCTGCACATTGTCGTCCAGGTTGTTGCCCTCCGCCTGGCCCCCGTTCTCCGGCGAGGCACTGCTCGAGGAGCCGGCCGCGTTGGCGTTACCAGACGCATAGCATCCGCTGGTGGACTTGCGGGCCGCACACATCCGCTGGAAGTGCTTGCCGCTGGTGTTCACCGAAATCACTTCGGCAGGGTATCTGTTGTGGGTGGAATAATGCAGAGATCTTTGTTTAGTGGCGCAATTAATCAAGCTTATTGGGTAAACTTAAGAGCTAGGGATTTTGTATAAGAATTAACCTAAATAAATGTATATATTTTCATCTATACGTTTCTTAATAGTTAAAAGTAGATAGGGATATGAATAGACTGTATTATACAGTCAGTTATACCTATTATTTACGCCCCCATTTTGAATTAAAATGCAAATACATTTTCCTCAGTGGTAGTAAACACATACATATAAATTGTTTTGTGGCCAGATCGATTTACAGGGGGGAATGCGAGCCTCACACAGTTTGGAGTGCACTTTTGTGGTTATCCAAACAACAATTTGTTTACGCTTTAATACTCCAGCCTGCCACATATTTCGTGCTCCAAATCGGTGGAGCGTGAACACGGCTCTCGTCTGTGGCTGCTCCATTTCGGAGTCGAATCCAACAAATGAGCCATGGAGCCGGGACAGCAGCCACGTTGGCGGGGCGTGCCCCACGGCCAATGGATGGGCCAATGGATTGGACTGCAACTGGGAGGCCAAATGGACAGGGCGAGGGGTCGGCGACACTTGCATAATTGTGCGGCCGCGTTGTAAATATTCATACGTAATTGAATTAATTTATTTAAACTTTTTTTTTTCGCCCGATGCGCTCACTGAGCAAACATCTCGTGCCCCGTCGAAACACAGACAATCGAATGTTGGAAAAATGTATAACAAAAACAAACAGACGTTTTTATGGCTATTCTTTTTGTGCGTCATGAAACACAAAGCAAACAAACAATAGTTGCCGCGAGATTTGCATAAAAAACGCATTAAAACAGTGTTTTTTAAAATTGAGCAAAAGGGAAATACACACCAGGCACAGTGGTTTGAAAACTGTTAGCAAGGAGCAATGTGCTTAGAACTGTAACTAGAACCTCTATACACATCCAGTTAATTATTTAAATACTTGGAAAAGTTGTTAATAAATTAAATCACTAATCTAGTGAAACCTTATTGAATCTACTTTACAAATATTAATACTCACTTTAAGGCAATCTGTTTGGTTTGTTCCTCGGGTGAAGGCAAGCGATGGTTCAAAGGCACGTCTTTATTGATATCGTTGGGCAGCTGATGCTGTGGCTGACGCTGGTGGCTATGGGAATGGGAGCTGTCCGCCGTCTGGCTCAGATTCTGGGCGTATAGAGCGTCAACGGCATCGGCGGAGAGGACGGACGGAGAGAGGGCGGGCGTTAGGACGCCATTATCCCCAATAACCAGCGAGGTGCTCACCGAGGTGTCCACATGATGCATGCAATCCGGCGTGACGGTGACATCACCCAGCGCCTCGCTGGATGTCCACTTCCGCAGATCCTCGATGGCAGCGGGCTGAAAGTGGAGCGGGCAAATGGAAAAAAAGAGTTAAAACATTGGGTTAATTAAGCATTTGGCACGCAAAAATATATTTATATATTGTGTTATGTTCCGGCGATATGTATCCTTCATGTTTGCCAGGGCCTATTCCAGGTCGGTCCTTAATTAGCCGCCCAGGAGGTTGTGGGTCGGCGGCCACCTGTCACGAACATCCCATATCCCTTTATGAGAAATGCGAGCTACCACTCTGCGCCATGTTTGCGCAAACACATTCTTTCTATGCTTTCCGCAAATGGTGGCAGGACACGCGATTTTTAAATCTTCCGGAAATGTGGCAGGATGTGTGGGGCAAGCACGCGCTCCACAGAGTTCCGTTACCGAATCGAAATTCAATCAGTCTAATTAAAAACAATAAAGACAAGCACACAGCTAGCTGGAGAGTGGCATTAGAAAAGGGCAATAGCCGAGCTGCTCTGGTCTAGTTTCGAATCAAGGTTCAATGATTTTTTAGTGTTTCATTCGCTGTCTGCTCGAAAACATTCCCCAGAAATCGGAATTGTCTGATGTGCTTAAGTGAATTACTCGCATAAAGAAAAAGCGCAATCGTTTCATTTGATTTTCGAAATCGACGGCTCGAATCAATTGTAGCAATTGAACAATATCTGCGGGACGGGGGCAAGCTCCTCACTTACACTGTTCCCCGCCCCATTCTGCCACAAAGAAAATCCAGCCGCCACCCACACCAAAGAAATCTACATAAAAAGGCACTTGAGCTAGATTTCCAATGGCCAAAAGTGAGGCAGTCAGGACCGTAAAGACTGCCAGAATCCGGATTTGGATCTGGGTCTGGGTCTGGGTCTCGGCTCTTTCTCCTCTTTCCTTAGAAGCAACCAAATTTCTTTGGCACGGATGAATGGCAGCAGCGCGGCCACTGTGGCCAACTTTTAACGATAAAATATTTGCACATAAATGTCGAGCCGTATATAATAATGCAATTTAAGTGCCGTCAACAACAGCCACCCAGCAACGGGGCCGTCTTGCAGATAGTTTGCTGCCGTGGCCAATAAACCGCAGAGCGCTAATGGCCAAGTACCAACTCCGCTCCTCCTCTACCAGGAATCTCTTTTGGGCTGTATCAGAGCGGAATGCTGCGGCCAACTAGCGTCAAACGCAATGCGAAAAGGATTAAAAGTCACTTTATTAAGGAGCAGACGACAGAAGGACGGCAATGGACCTGAAGCTGGAGCCGGCAGTCGAATATGGGATTGGGAACTGGTGGTGTGAGGCGGTTTGGCGACAGTCGACAGTCGACAGTCGACTGCGATTGACAGCCGCCGGCGTTGTTTTTGCCAAAACAAGTTTGGCAACCTATTGAACAGGGAACCGAGATGTGGCTACTCCTGCTCTTGCTTCAACCATCCTCATCGTTGTCGTCGTCGTCGTCGTCTACAGCTATTGGCCATTGGCAGTTGGCTGTGCCCGCTGGCTGTTTGTCTTTGCACAGCTTATCTAATGGCCTGGCTAAAAGATAAACAAGAGACGACGGCGACGACAAAGACGAGGACGAGGATGAGGACGAGGACGAGGACCAGGACACGGACGCCGGCTAAATGGGACGACTGTGAAGCGCGTTAGCTCAAATTAACTGCAATTTTCTGATATGAGCTCAAAGAACTGGCGACGTGCAATGGAAAATAAATGAAGAAAAACACCACAATAACAAAGATTTTGCGTGGAATATCTTCTTTTCAATTGGAGCAAAAGGAACTTGTTGACTAAGAAAATCTATTGTGTAAAAGCAGATTAAAGAGGTAGTGTACTGACTATTAAAGTATTCCTATTATTGAAAACCCTTTCAAATTCCCCAAAGTATGTCTAATTAAGAGTTGCCAATAAAACTGTCACGATTCAATGGATTTATGCCAGCCAAGTGCTGGCTGTAAGTAGTTCCCAACTGCCGTCTCATAGTTTGCAAAAAGCCACAAGGGCGTGGGACGACGACGGTTACTGAGCAATTAAAGCCAGCCAACTAACTCGAAATGATTTGCTGCGGCCGCCATGGATGGAGTCATGCCACGAGCGGCTGCTCCTCGTTGGCCATTAGCAGACAGCAGATAGGCGATGCCTGATGGAGCTGGGACTGTGTGTGGTCTCTGTTTGCTCGTTCCTCACGTTCCTGGCTCCTCATCATCATCATCACCACCAGCTCGGAGTAGCAGCCATGACAATGATTGGGTGCCGTGCGGCTTTGTGGAGCAAATACTTGGACGACAGTTGGCCGGCAGGCGCGGGGGGTTTTGGCATTAGCTTTTTGAGGCAACACAGCTGGCGATGGGATGGGTTGGGAATGGAATGGAATGGGTGGTGGCAACCACACACGACGAGGTCGTCATAGTTTGCGGTCCGGTCTGGTTTATTATTTATGCATAAAGCATAACTTCAAGCATAACTCCAAGCGACGTCTAACGGTGGCCAGTTAAACCGGGAGCAGTTGTCTCTCAACCAGTAGTTACCAGCCATATCGCATCCCTGTCTTCTTGTACTCACCAAACGGATCTCGATCTCGGCATCTATGCGCGTGCGGAGCTTGCGGTTGGCATTGCCAAACTCGGACACGCACAGCAGCTGATCCTCCGCCGAAGCGGATCCGTTGAGCTGCAGGATCTCGTGATCGTTGGACAGCACCTCGCCGTTGAAGGAGATGGATCGTGGAGGGGTCAGGGCCTGCGAGTGGGCCAGAGAGGCCAAGGCTCCAGCTGTGGCAATGGCAGGCGATGGCAGCTCCTTGCCAGCCTCCGTGTAGAGCTGGCGAACGCTAAGGGGCCGGGTGTCGCCGGTGAAGAGCTCCTCCTGGAATGACTTGTCAGTCTCGAAGTGCTGCTTGCGCTGTGCAAAGGTGAGCAGGTCGCTTTCAGCTGAGGGAGAAAGTTAAAGAAAGGAAAAATAATAATAAGTTGTGTTTTTCAACCAAGAAACTATTAAGAATTAATTGACTAAGAAGAAACATTAACCTGAAGGTGAAAAGTACATCATAAATATCTTGTAAGATGCAGGGTACTATAATATAAGTCAGAAGCTTGTAACGGAGTCATTTCCGACCCTATATATCATATATATTCTTGATCAGCATCAACTGCCGAATAAATCTAGCAATGTCCGGTCGAAAAATAAATTTTTAAATTTTTTTTGAAAATGCAAAACTTCATAAGGGGTTAGATCATTAAAATGTCCAATTTTTGGCAACTTTTTTGAATTATTTAAAATGCTAAATTCAGTATGCAGATTTATAAACCTAATAAAAACTAACATAGAAATGCATTCCGAATTGAAATTAAACCATTTTTTTAATAGTTATGATATTTTTAAACTTTAATTTTTTTTAAAAATTTCATACAAAAATATGGATAATTTATCAGTTCAAAAAATGGAAATATTTTAAGATTAGTAATAATCGATTTCAGATGCGATGGGTTGCAATCTTCAAGGGTATATTAACTTCGGCCTTTCAAAGTTAATGTTCCTTCTTGTTTTTGATATTAACTAAAATTTCCCAGTAACGCTTTCCCTTCCCTGCTGGCTGGTAATCTGTCTTCAATGCCCCAGAACGAGATCACAGACGGCTTTCATCTCTGGCCGCTTAATACGAGCATCGATCACTATCATCAGCAGATAATCAAAGAGCTTTTCATGTAATCTAATAGAAACAGCATGCCGGAACACAGACCATCCCAGCTGCGTGTTGGATGCTGCTCCTCCTCCTCCTCCTCCTTCTCTGGATTTTCCCCCAGAGAAAATGGCCAGCGACTCCCATCGATTCGGTTTCAATTTAGCCCACATGGCGATCGCTGCCGCTTGTGCAATCTGTAAACAAAAGGAAGCAAAGGCAGCGCGATGCCGATGCCGCAAATAAATCAACGCGAAAATTAATAGAGTGGAAAAATCGCCACAAAACCAAGGACATGGCATAAAAAACTCTGAATTATCGTTACAAGCCAAAGCCAAGAGAGGGAGGGTAGGTAAAATGAAAACGAATGCCATGAAAAATTGTAATTAACTTTAATAACCCGGCCACATGCCATGGCAGGGAGCTGGGCAGCTCCTCTCGCTGCATATTTAATTCTCATGACAGTCGTGGCCAGTTTCTAGCGAGGAGCTGAGGGAGTTTGTCTTTCTGGCTGTCTGCACATTTTGCATTTAATAGGCCGCCATGTGGACTTGGTCGGTAATGAAAACAAAGCCCGAGGAGCTATAGCCACTACCAGGAAGCAACAACAGGAGCAGGAGCAGAGCAGAGCAGCCACTCGTAGATTAACAAGCCCAAAGCAAAGACACTTGACGCAGCAGCGGGCAAAGACGAGGAGATGGAGATGGTGATGCCAACTGGAAAGGGAGGAACTCTCATAGTTGTAGTCGGAGACGGAGACAAGGCTGGACCGCTGCCAGGCACTGGAGATGGGCTAGAGAAACTGCAGCAACCTAGCGCTAAATTCAGGCAATTTTATGGCAACGGGGCCGCATTTTGACATTCAGTGCGCCACTGGAAGACGCATGGGTCTGGTTCTGGGACTGGGACAGGGACAGGCATCGGAGGCAGTGCCAACAGCCTCTTCCCCCAATGGCAAATTCAAGTGCGCAGACATTGGCACGCACAGAATGCAGAGTTCCCAAACAAACTGACCCCTGTCTGTCTCCAAAGTGCCCCAAAATAAAAAGTGTAGGAAAAAATCAGAGATACAGACTCCTCAGCACTCCCTGTTAATTTCGTTCAAATGCGAAATTCAATTAGGCATGCTTTCAGGTGCAACTGTGGCTCCGGTAGCTCTCTCTCTCTCCTGCCAAAACGGAAGCTGACAGGCAGCCGTCGCCGGAAATGGCAAATTAACTTGGCAAAATTATTTTTCCTCAAAATATTTGCAGCCGTTGAGGAGGAGGAGGAGCCGAAGGGCAAGGAGGCGTCGTCACGTCTGGGTGACGTTGGCCATGGCCATGCCGTTGCACATTATTTATGACTCATGTACAAGAATGTCTCGGCACATGCATCTATATATTTATATATGTTATATATGGATGGCTATGTACACAGCTCCAGATTGCAATCGGTCCCGGGCGGCATTATTCAACGAGCTGGCCACAAATCCCGTCTGCAGATTGCCTTAAACTATTTCAACACCGGACCGGGACCAGGACCAGGACCAGGCCCAAACGAGATCATAGCCAAACCAAGCCGGTCCGGGCCACAACCACAGCAGCCATGGTAATACAAGGCAAGAGGGCCCTCTATATGGCCGTAATCCACTTTTATGGCGATTTAGCCGTTATCCAACGACAATTGTCAAACATGTTAGCAGTGATTTGTGGTCAACTCGAGTTCTCTCGAAGATGGGATACTCTAGGAAATACAATATTTACTATAGGTTCTAGAAATATTCAGATTCATAATCGTATTTGTAAGAAATTTCTTTAGCTTATTTAGCTATATGTCCTATAATATATATTCATATTTATAATAGTCTTTTAGTTTCACCTCTCAAAGCTATTAGACCTCCTCCTGCGCCATTAAAACCCTTTTAGAACCTCATAAAAGTTGCTGAAACCTCGAACATAATAACATATTAGGTAATTTATCAAGTGCGAGATGTATTTGCATATCTGGTAAAGTTAAGAGCTAACTTTGCATGCCCCCAGGGAGATGTGATCCATGTGCTGGTATCGTATCCCATTACCAGGCGGTTTGTAACTTGGCGCCTGCCTTCTGTTGACATCTCTCGATTGTCATGTCAAACGCGATGAAATTTATAGGAGGCCGCAAATCAAAGTCCCCTCGTCTCCCGCCTAGCTCCTCTCTCACTCTCTGGTAATCTACCACAGGCGATGATGTGAGCCAGATGGAAAACCAATAAGCCCGGAGCCAATATATCAAAAGTGCATTTGCCAAGGCCCAAGCATATATTGACACGTATGCTCTCTGCCATGCTATGTGACTCCATCCGAAGCCGCAAATAAATGAGATGGAGTTGGGGGAAAAATGGGATTTGCACAAGATGTTGGCCAGGCGAGTAACCAGCTGGGCTCGGAGGACAGCTGTGACTCGTTTAGAATTTAGCCTGGCCATAAATTGGCACCGCGACTACGTGCTGCATGTTTGTTGGGGCTTGTAGAAGTTCAGCTGTGCTGTGCCACGTCGCTAGATACATCTACATCCACAGCCACATTCACCTAGACTGCTGTGTATCTGGCAGATACAATCTGTCATAGACTAACGCGTTCCGTAGCATAATTTGCGCCAAACGAGTTCTTGGCGATAGGAAAGAGGGCTCCTCTCTACGTGCACCGAGTCGATGGCGATAATGTCTTGGCAATAAATGATTTATAAGCCATCCGCGGCGATTGCCGTTTTGCTGCCTTAATTACGCTGATTGCACCAGGTTAGAGTTCGTTGGCCCCACTTTTCGTTCAGTTCAGTTCTCAGTTCTTAGTTTTCAGTTCCCAGTTCTCTGTTTGCCAGTTCCCTAGCCGAAAACAATTGCATCGAGTGGCGGCAGAGAGAGCGGAGGCTCCTTCAATCAGTTGACTGCCCACTTTAATTTAATTATTTAAAGCGAAAACAATTGCAGGCTCAGAGAGTACGACCAGGGGGAAATTAAAGTCTGCCCTTGGCCCTCCAAATCTGGCCGGCAGCCAGACACGAACCGTGGACAGCGCCATCCGTCGAGTAAGCACCCGGAATGTATCTGAGAGATACTAGCTACGAGCTACGAGCTCCAAGCTACCAGCTCCCGGCTGCGCATAAGTGTCGTAATGGCATTTAAAGCAATTACGGGTCACATTTGTGTCCGGCCTCCGGAGAGGACAGCGGGATACGGAGGTCCTGCGACATCCCATGCGATAAAAGCGAAGGCCAAGTGATAAATTAATTATGTATATGCAAGGAAGTAGAAGAATTAATGCAATTTAAGGGGGTAACTTGGTAGTTTATATTGAGAAAACTAACTAAGTATTATGGTACCCAAATAAAATACCTTTCCCGTAATCAGTCTTAATAAGTATCCTACAAAGTTTAACCATCAATCTACTTTTGATCCAACCAATTTGAAGAACAATGATCCTTTTCAGGTCTACCTTAACCATTAAGTTTGGTATGCCTCAAGGTTAATTTATCAAAAGAGCCAAAGAAAAACACTACATTTTTTTTACAATGCTCAAAAAGAGAACTCCCCATCGGAAAAACTTATCCCCTTATTCCAGGCAACTCTCGGCATTCAGCTCTGCGATGATTTATGGAGCAAAGATTTTTGTCAGGCGTTGTAACTGAAATCTGAAAGCTTAAAGCATAAAATCCAACCATAATGTGAGCTGAACAAAACTGCAAAATAAACAAATATATTTTGGTAAATTCACGCATACGCAATGAGGAGCTGGAGCTGCTTACATACACAGATGTGGTGGTGGTAGTCACATGTGCTTTATGGCCAAAAAGTTTTTGCACTCGCCGCCATGTAATTTCGGATTGTATTTTAGCAAATTTTCGGCAAAAGCCGACAAAAGAGCCATGGCCACAAGCGCATAAATTGTAAAGCCAGCAGCTAGACAAATTTATGCAATGCCCCCAGGGGTGGGTCTGGAGAGGGAACAGTGGCAGTTTCAGGATTCCTCTACCCAAAGCAATCAACGGGCAAATGTTGCACGTAATGCGACAGTAAAATTGTTGCCAGCAAAAAACACAAAAACAAAACAAAACAAAAGCCATCGCGAAATGTTGACAGAAATGGCAAATAAAATTGGATTCGCTTTTTGCTCTTCCGCCTGGAAATCTCATTAAACGGGCTGCTAAGTCCCATATGCGTATCTCCCTCCACCACCTTGCCTCAGTTTACATCAAGTTCCTGCTTCTTTTCTTCTTATTTTGGCCAAGCTCTCCCAGCTGCACTATTAAAACTGATTTATGCTCCCCTTAACCTCTGGCTCTATATCGGGGAAAGCGGTCTCTGACTGACACACCCGCTCCCCAAACGCATTGCCAATAAAAATGGGCGAGTCACGTGATTCTGATTCGCCAAGCCCATGGCCATAAAAGGTCAATGCGGTTGACAGGAGGAAGGATGAGTTCCGGGAGCAGGAGCAGGAGCAGGAGGAGCAGCAGGAGAAAGTGAGTAAGCGAGGCCAGGACTAATGATCTGAATTATGTGCAAAGGCAAACTCTTTTCATTAGGTCCCTTCGATGGCAGATAACGCACGATTCATGAGGCTTTAAGGGGATTAAAGTGGCATATCCTTTTCGAGACAAGACTGAAATAGTTATTGATGTGGGACTTGGTTTGTGGCCTAAAAGTATATAATCCATAGCTTAAAAGTAATCTTGAATGTAGGATTATATTTATAGAGATTATCGCTTTTAAAACGATTAAGCAAAGGTTTTTCGTGACTACAAATCCCAGCAACTAGCTTTATTTAAGCCCTACTTTAAGTTGTTTGCTAATTAGTTGGACATCTAACTAATATTACAGATAGGAAGAGAAATATATGTACCTAAAAAACTATTTGTCATATTTAAATACTCTATGCCATGTCTGCCTAAAAGTATTATTTCTTTAAATGATGATTATTTCGTGGAATAGTATCTACTATTTATTATACCAGACTTCTAGGAAAGTGACTCTATACTTTTGTAAAATTAAAACACCGATGATTCAGTTTTCTGCCATATCTTTGCTACTCCACGCCCCCATACAGCCAATCGATGACGACGCTTGGCCGCAGTTGTAATTAAGTTCGTTTTTCTTTGGGCCATCGGATGGCTTTTATTTAAATTAATTGACCCCAAGCACTTGTCGTGATAGCAATTAGCGTATTTTTTTTCAGCGCGTTTTGCGGTCCAATTACAGCGAGTTTCGGGCTCTTGGGTTGATTAAGTAAGACTTCTGACTTCCGCCAGGGCTTAATTATAGGCCATCGCCGCTGACTTGATGACTTTACGGCCATGTTAAGCAATTAAACGAAAACGTAAAATTGGCTGCTAAACATTTGAGTGCCGCCCCCGCACTGAGTGCCCCTCGGGGTTCGATTTCAATCATGAGCCGTGTCTTTCAATCGATTTTACAGCCCCGCGGCGAACATAAACCCAGCGGCAGACGAGACTGTCTACTGGAAATTGAATGAAAAATGCATCTCACCCAAATGCCACTCTTCACTGTTTGGTTTTCCCAGTTGCAACAGCAGCAGCAGCAGCAGCAGTTGCTGTTGTTGCGGCCAATAAATTTAAGTGACATGCGTTTTTCAGCGAGTACCCGCGGGATAAGTTTACTTAAAATTCCATTTCCATCGGCTACGGGCTCCCCGATCAGCGCGACTGATATCATTAAGGGCCACGGGCACAGCTACACACATCCTCATCCTCATCCTCATTCTCTTCCTCATCCGGAGCGACGGAAACCAAAAATAAATGCAGCCAGCAGCCGTTTTATTGGGTTTTGTGTCTAAAATTAAAATTGAATGCCCAAAAATGTTCGAGGTTCGACGATTTTTCACGTCCCTTCGCCGCCAGATGTTTTGCCGCGGGGAAAGATTTTCCCGGCGCAACCACTTTAGTGCAGATCTGTGCCTTTCCACCCGCACCGCACCGTAGCGACATTTTCCCGTCTCCAGCTCCCCTTATTTTTAACAGCTCATTTGCCGCCAGTGGCACCTTTTATTTTTGGAGATTTTCCTAAGAGAAGTCGGAGTCGGGAGTCCCTCCTTTTCGGCTTATTCAAATATTATGGATGGATGTGCGCTCTGCGCACATAAAAAACGGGGGGATTATGGCCAATGTTTGACTTGAACTTGAAAAAAAAAATGAAGAGAAAAGATGGGGGAGAGGAAGTGAAAGCGGCGCATCCGGTTCGGGTTCAGGTTCATGTCCTGGACCTATCCCATTCCCATGGCCCAAGATGCTAAGTAAGTCGTTTGCTTTCTGTGTCTTTTTCCCGTGTGCCTTTGTGTCTTGGGATCTATGTATCTACAAATCGAGCTAGGAAAACAAATTGCCAACTCCCTCACTCTCCGCCAGAGTCCAGGGCGGCTGAGAGTGCTTCAATTGGAAGTGGTTATATGGTTATATGGCTATATGGCTCTATGGGCATTCGGCTAAAGCTGTAGCATGGCCCCGGGCCAGAGCAATTGAGTTAGCATTGAATACAATTGAAAGACACTCGGTCGGAGGAGAGGCTGAGACCCAAAACGGGTTTCGCCATTTCGTGGAAGAGTCTCAAGTCGAGTTCGGTTCGAGGGCCGTCTCGTAAGTGCCCCCCCGTTGAGGCACATGGAAGGTATCGATCAGAGCCATGAACGGATGGATTCCTATTTGCTATTCATTGGAAATGAAGGGAGATTTACATATTGTTGAGTACCAAAAGCCTTGAACCCAGGCCTGCAGACCTCTTCCAGCCTGAGAACCTAAATGGAAGGGCTTGGCCAACAGTAGCTACCAAAATGATTGCTTGTATGACACGATAAATAATTGAGATAATGGTTAGTTAGGGTTTAGCCCACTCTCCCTCTCTTAACACCTTCTAAGTTTGTGTCTAATAAGTCACAAAGTATGATGGGCCTATAAAGCCAGGCACTCTTATTTTGTTTTTAATGATCTCTCACCTAAAGTGCCTGCCTGCTGCTTTAGGGCTATTAACACTTTCCCAGACTTTTATGCACTCACTATTTCCGCTTTAATGGTTTCCATATAGAGTTTATTATTCAGTCCCACCATCAAAGAGCAATTCCAGTTTCCTGGTTACCATATGCGCCAACTTTTGCTAATTGGCCCGAAAGAAGAGCCAAGATATAAGGTTACCCAGCTTAGGCAATTGAAACATAATTCGCACTTGCATTTGCATCTGAATTTATGCAAGCTGTCGGCTTGGCTCATGAAAACTAATTAAATGCTTAGCCGCCGTGACATGAGCCTGCGATTGTCCCGGAATCGTTAGTATGCACCAGCACTTGGCCAGAAGTGGCCCCGGGGCCTGGGGCCTGCCTCCAGCTCCAGCTCCAGCTCCAGCAACTCCGTCTCCGTCTGGCAGCCCTAGCAGAGAGTTCAAGCAGGCGGAGTAATGCATTTTGCATTAACATTTTTTCACTCCATCCCGGCCAGGAGTCGGGAACAATGCTAAGAGCCTACAGGGACACTTTAGCCGTGGCCAACACCGTGTGCGAGTGCCAGCCAGTCTGACTTTACAAAACAGGACAAGGGCAGAGGACAGGAGCAGGGCAAGGGACAGGAGCTTGGGTATGGGTATGGGATACCAACGAAGTATTAAATCCAACCAGGGCTTCTTCACAGTTTCACCGCTTCGCTTGCTGTTTATTTTATTCGGAAAAGTTGCAGCATTTTTTCTTTCCTGACACGTGCTAAAAGTTAAGAGACGGAACTTTGGTGCGACAACGCCCCGTCGGAGACAGCAGGAAATGCTGCAAACATTTGGCAACATTTCGGCCCCGATGAACCGCCAGCCAAAGGTGCACAGTTCAGGGAGGGGAAGTCTGGCTAAGAGCACAACAAACAACAACAAGCCGGCAATACAACAGAACGGGAAGAAGGAAATATTCCCCTAAAAAACAAAACGACAGGCGAACATTTCCCAGGCAGGTAGCGAACAGGAACCGCGCAGGACCAAGAGTCCTTCGGAACAAACAGGCACTCACATCTACCCCCAAAAAGGAACTCAGCTCCTTCGTCTGCCTGGGAACGTGTGCATTCCTGTGAATGAAACCCAAGGCAATGCCACTCACTCACTCACTCACTCAGTAACTCACTCCCCGCTCATCATTCATTTCTCATATGGCTGATTTTTATGGTTTCCTGCGACCCCTTCAAGACGTTCGATCCTGCGAATGGGCAAGAAGCCCTGCCGGCGATTGAATTACACTTATTTCGCATCCTTGCAGCCCTCCTTGAGTCTTGTGTCAATGTCATCAGCCCTCAAGGGGTTCCGAATAAATATTTGCATTTACAGAGGCATCGCGATACGGTATTGGGCTTCCAGGTTAGGTGATAACCATGGCTACTGCACTGCCATCGGAGCCGCTAATTGTGCCGACAAACATCGGAAACATGATGGCTGGTGCAACATTCCGAAGGGGGCAACAAACACAAATTGCCAAACTGTCAACTTGCCTTGTTGCACGAACATTTTTAGAAAGTCTGCAACAAGCTCCCAGCTCCATGCTCTATGTTAACCTGAACCTATGAACTCGGCCGCTCTGCGGCCGGAGGAGATATGATTGCGAGGATCCCGAGGCAGATCCGATGTCCGCCGGCCTCTCGGGTGACAATTGGCCAAAGCTAGTGGAGCGTCTAACAGCGAAACCGCATCGGATCTAGTTACCCTCTTTCCCGGCGGCAGCAATGTGCCAGTTCGATCTCGGCCAGAGTTTCAGCTTCTCCTCCTCTTGGCCGACAGCTGCTGCGGTTAATTAAACTCAGCTTCGGGCCAGGGATGCACGTACCATCGAACGAAACCCAAGCGCAAGCGACATCGACAACAATTTGTTTATTAGAAAGTTCCCCGATGGAAGATACTCGCTGGAGCTGAGATACTCGATGCCAGAACAAGGATAAAGTGAAAGCCAGTTTGAAACTTCACGATTGATTAAGGTTGTTTATTCGTGGAAATCTATAAAGAAATTTATAGTTCCCGAAGCTTAATCTTCCTTTAAAAGAAAATAACTCTATAGGGATTAGAATTTCCGATGGCCTGAACGAATGCCTTTACCACTTGGTGCTCATTGCAACAAGAATTTGCGAAAGTTGTTTTTCCACATCGCCACCTCCAATCGTGAAGGAGTTTTGCCATGGAGAATAATGTCAAGATTGTGGCCGAGGACTCCTCCGCAGATGCCTGGGCAGCGATTAGCCGAATGTGGCTGGCAAGGTGTTGGCCGGTTGGGACTCCGGGCAAGTCTGGCCAAGTGAAAGGCACAGGCACTGCTCACGGTTTTAGCCCCAAGACCGACAACGTTATTTGTCTCAGTTGGGGTATGAGACGGAGGGTTCAAATTGTGTCAACTTTCCCAAAAATTTGTCGAGAATGCGAATGTGGCTTTGATTTGCATAGGGAAACTATGAAACTATGGGTCACAGGCTGGGCCATGGCGCAAATGTTTATCGTTTGCCATTAAATGCAGACGACAATGTCGAGATAATCGGCAGACGGGGAAATAGAGACAGGAAAATGTGCGATACAAGGGTGTGGGAATGGCAGCAGGAAGCCACCAAGTGCCAGAGAAGAAGATGCCTTCACTCCCCAGACGACTATCAAGCGCTAAAGATCTGCAGTTTAAGGTGTCTGTTTAGGTGCGTTGACAGCCGAGATGGGCACGAAGATGGCTGCCGGTAGGGATGTTACTTCGAGATGCCTTTTAACTAGGAGTTGCCAGTGGTATTTTCTGGGCCCGTTTAGCGCTAATCTCTTGCAGGCAAACCCATTCTCGAGGCTCCTCCTTCAACTCCTTTTCCCCGTCTGACTGCCACACGAGTGCTGGGTCCTTGAGACACCACAAACTTGTGGCAAGCTCTTTAAGAGTTGGGGGAATGCAAGACAAACCTTTGTCTTTGAGGCAGCGCTATCTCAAACATAATTATTGCCTCATTATGCGACGATGGTGTCGTTAATGTCTTCGGCAAACAAACGCATCCAATGGGAAGGCAAACAGCGTTGCGTTAATAATGAAATTGTAAATAAATTGTAAACATTTCGACTGCGCCAAGCGCAAATATTTGCCCCTCAACCAGCCAGCCAGCCAGCAAGTGTATCTGTATCTGTTGTCTGTTTTAATCTTTGGCTTTGACACATACATTTTCAATTTTATATTTCTGGTTTTTCTGTGTTCTCTGACGTTTTTTGAGTTTTTATTTTTTCGATGGCTGTCAACACTTTGACAATTTTCCCTTCGGACAGGAAACAAACAAACAATAAACGACAGGCGCAACTGATAAACCCGAAAACCAAGAGACTGAAACCGAGTTCCATTGAAGCGTTTTTCACATAAAAATATTGAAAAAATTGGAAATTAACCCGAAAAAGCCATAATGGCTTTTAAAATATCATTCTCTTGGTGGCAGCGATAAGAGCCCAGCGTGGCTTGATGGCTGCATTAGCCACGGTTTGCTTTTGTTTATGGAAATGTTGGGCCATAAAATAAAGGCGGCTTTGGGAACTCGATTCACTGGGGAAACCAGTTTATTATTAGTCGATTTGTTCGCGTTTTATTATCACCTGTAACGGTGAGCAAATCAAATGCTGATCAAAGTGCCGATAAGACCACACACACGCACACACATAGTATATAGTATATAGTTTGATATCGCACTTATCGGCAAAGGTCACATGGCGGCAGTGTCAACATAATCTCAAATAGAAAACAGATTGCAGAACGGAATCAATGGCATTAAGCTCTCTCACCAAAAAGGCGACTTGTCAGCAAAACTCCCCAAGCAAAAATGAAGAAATTAATTTTGATTTATTAGCCCAAACATGTCTACCAGCATATGAGCTCATATATGGGAGGTAAATGAGCATTTTCCTTAATTTCTCCAAAGGGAAAGCATTGCAATGCGTGCACTCACTCCCCTTTGTGAGTTGTTCGCTTCAATTAATTATTTGTTGCATTGCGTTTTCATTGGATATTATGACATTTTTATGTTTCCCCTCGGGGGAATGGAGTTGGGGGCCGGACTTATTGAAACATAAATTAGGCAACACATGTCCATAAAACATCGGCAGTCACTTGTCATATCAGCGAACTGTTTGAAATTTACGACTCGCTTGCCACTTTGACACCAACAGGATATACATACATAAGATGAGAGGAGGATGGTAAGTGTGTGTGGACCACAGCTGATAAGGACACTTGAAACCGGCCCTTAATGTCGCTTTTAATGGCTTTTCCTTCGTCCGTCTCTAATACCAAATCAATTTTCAAGCGCATAAATCAGCGACGATTCGGGGGAAAATCAATAAAGGAAATAAAGAAACGAAAAGAAAAGAATGGAAAATCGAGGAAAACCAGAGATGCTGAGAGTGAAATGCAACCGATAAAGCCTCAACCATCTATTAGTAATAAAAATAAAACATTAGCAGAGTGGACCATAAATTTTGACCGCTTCCAAAAAGAAATCCCAAATTGGAAAATGTAAATCAAGACGATAGGATAATTAAGGAAAATTAAGAGATTCTCTATAATATAACCGGAATACTTAAGAGGCATTAGTCTGAGGTTAAGACGGAACCTAATGTAGGTCAATTGATGCCAATTATATATAGTTAAACTAAATTGGATTGCTCCAGATCCGGGGATTTCCTTACTAATTCCCTGGACGCACATTCATTGGGTCTTTTCGGCTCCACAACTTCTCGAATTTCTCTCTGGTTCCCTGTAGTTCACACGTTTGCTGTTGAAATCCAACAGATCCATCATTCGCCATTGTGTCTGGCATCAAAGAAAACATTTTCCCAGGGCGTTAGATAACCGAAGAAACAAATTTCCAGCGCTGTTCTCTCTCTCTCGGTTTCTGTGTGTTTCCCAACCATTTTTGCCGCCACATAAAAAGCAATTCATGCATCTTGAAGACGCCTCACCCTTTGGCTCCCCTCCATTTTTTGGTTCCACTAAATCAATGCCAACGAATCTTGGACATCTTTGCCGTCGCCGATCTCCACCAAATTGCCAACAGCCAACAGTCTCATAATAATTAAGAACAAATTCATTTACACTTTCAAACGCCGCCAAAGGAGGTTGGAGAGGGAGGACCTCTGATTTTTTTTTTCGGAACTTTTGGGTGGAGCTGGAGGCCTGCGTGTGTGTATTGTTGGACTTGACATGTTTTGAACGCAGAGAATTTATTTATTGTGGATGTGAAATACATTTAGTATCGCACATAAAAAAGAGACAAACAAGCAGGCGGAACGGGGGCGGTGGCAGGCAACCCACAACAGATCACACCACACGGTGAAAAAATGTATTACCTGATATTTAAATTAAATATTATATAAGAATATTAATTAGGAATCTTTTTTTAAGTAGCTCTTTCTGTTTCTGAACCTTTCTTGAGTTCATTTAAGTATTGCATACCAGACACTTCTTCTATGTGCTTTTATTTTCCAATTTAATTTTCTGAATAACCAAAACTAAGGATGCATTTCTACGATTAAACATTATTCTTTAAGGTACCTTAGATGGCTGAGGCTTTTCCTATAGATCTTCTTCAAAATGCTACTATCCCATGCCTTTTAATTGTTTTAAAAAATTTCAACCATAAATGTTCCTGTTAATGTTCCCGTTTCTCCGAGTGTAAGAGTCCACACAGATTGCCACTGAGGCATAAACAACAGCTGTCTCGGCCTGTGGGGATTTCGATTGGAGCACTTTTGATGCGTTTGGGTTTATTGAACTCCCTGGCATTCAGCTCCTCCCTGCCCATCTCCCCGTGCTCCTACAACAAAAGCAATTGCAAAACAATGCAAACTCCCTTACCTCCCTTACTCGTTGGTAAGTAACATTTAAATGGGTCAGCAGGCTCATTAAAATTAAAGCCGTGAACTTTCGCTGATCTCTGATGTTTGTGCGTTCAGTTATTGCCACAATTTGTTGCGTTCGGACTGCTTAAGCGGCATTTAATGGCATCATTAATGCAACGCACGCATTTCATAGCCGACTCCTCCCTATTTTCCAGCCCATAAACGGGGGCTAAACTGCTCATTAGACTGGCATTGTGCGCACTCTTCGATTTTCGAATCGGAATGGAAACGCCAGGTTGCATTTCCGGTTGTGACAGTTCGCGTTCGCATTCGAGTTCGGCGCCACTCACCGGATGTGCCAAGTGGCAGGGGCTCGTCATCGTAAAATTTATACAAAAAAAGAGAAAAGGAAGCACAAACAATATTCAATGCTAACTCGAAATTAGGGCAAACTCTCAAAGAGCCTGAGGGTTGAACGGCGGCGGGATTTATCCCGATTTGATTATTGTGTTCTGCTGCATTGTTGAGCAATTATGTGGCACTTCCTCCCAACGCAAAGCCATTTGATGACACTCACGAGTGTGTGCCGGCTGCTGCGAAATCCTCCCTCCCATTGAATTACCACCCAGAGCAGCAGCATAACCACACAGCTGTTCCTCCACGCCACGTTTGACCCACTGCGGATTTAATGGACAGGGAAAGAGAAAGAGCGGTTCCGCTTCCGCATCCGTAACTCTCTTTACGGCCCATCGATGTTCGGCCTGGAACAAAAGCATCCAATTGACGGATGGTCTTGTAAACAAAGAGCAACAGCTTGGAATTGTGTATGTTACTGTTTCATTTAGTGAGTGACTCGACAGGGGAGTATCCCCTTTCAAATATGTGTATATCTTTCGATTTATATATCTTTGCGATAAACAAGCTACCAGATCAAGACCCGGCTTTACCGGCACGTCTTTCGTTGCCATATCCGTCGTGGGTTATAACATAATTTACGTCTCTTCCGCTTGGCGGCTTAGCAGCCATCAGTTTCCAGTTCCATGGCCGCACAAAAATGCGGCTGGCCAACTTCAGGTCCAACTCCATCTGGAATTGGTATTTGTATCTCTTCGCTGCCTGCCTGCCTCGATTGCCCTGTAATGTCAGGGCATTGTAATTGCATTTCGTGCTGAACTTCTGGTCGTACACCGCAGACAAAAGTCATCCCGAAAACGAAAACTCCACGACTTTGGGCTCTGGGTCTTGGAGCTTTTTCTGCGGTTTGCCGGCTTGTATCTCTGTATCTTTGCATCGCTGTATCTGTGGCCCCACAATGTAGCCAATATCTAAGCGTCGGCATCTTTGGTGGCCGACGCCATCATCGTCTCGAGTTGGAGTCTGAATCGAAGCCAGAGTCAGAGTCAGATTCGGTTTCAGAGTCAAAGTCTCTCTGTCCCTGGTTCTGTTTTTTTTTGCTCTCTAGATTTCAATCTGCCAGCTTGGGTTTTTAATCGCTCTGGGATTGGTTTTCCTGAACTTTATGGAACCTTGAATCGACTGAGCCCGGGAATGAGGCCGGATTGAAACCGCAACATATGCCCATTTGCCAACCTATCGAGCTGTGAGATCTGGGCTCACATCTGTCGGCCTGTACCCACGTGTCTTGGGTGTGTGTAACTAAGCACTATATATTTAGTTGTATCTGCTGGAGCGACTCTGAATTGTATCTCTATTTGGTTTTTCGGCTTAAGAGCATTAGACAGGGGCTGCAACCCCTAATAGCACAACGCCTCATAGTGAGCCTCCAGCTGCCGCTGGTCTGGTCTCTGTCATTCTCATCATCTCAAGTGCCTGGCTTAATTTTCGGGGCATGGACAATCTAATTACCGCTTTCAGTGTGCATTTAGCGTAAATGATAGCCAAAGGCGTTTTCACTCCCGCAATAACGCACTCTATCCCTGATACAGACACACATGTGTGCTCCATTAAGCCGGAGGGCAGGAGGAAGTTACGCCCGAGCAAGTTCCACCAGCTCCAGTTTCCAAAAATACACCATAAGCCCACCTGCCTCCGTTTGAGCTTTTCTTTTCTGGTTTTCCGTTGCTGTTTTTTTAGTGAAGCTTGCAGTGCGTGGCCTCCCACTGCCACTTGACGCGGGGGACTTTAACTCCGGATTCCGGTTGCAAATGGGGCAGCCATGACTGGGCATCTTTGGAAGTTGGAAAATGGAGTTGCTGTCGCTGGGGCAGGTCCCACGCACTCGTAGCAGCTTCCAGAGACCCAAAAACTGACGGACTGGCAGTCAATCCGGTTGACGGCATGACGCGGCTTAATTGGCCATTACGAGGCGGCTGCATAAGAGCCTCATCTCGTCTTGCGCAAGTCCCAACTCCCCGGGAGAATCGCTCGCTGGCGCGTTTCAGGTTTTTCCTCGCTTATGGAAAAATGATTTTTACCGTTGCAGGCGCTTTGTCTATATGCAAATCAAGTGAAAGCCAGAAAAGCCGCTTTTTTCCCCAAAAAATCCCCCACAATCAGTGGACACTTTATTGAACTCTGGGCCAGAATTTGGGTCAATGTACTCCAGCAAATAGAATTCTCTAATCACTCTAGCTCTCATTTTGAACCAAGAAAAAGTGAGATGAAGCCAAGAAAGCTCTTGACCCGAAACCTATTTGCAAAAGGATTTAGATTTGGATTTGGATTGTTTGCGCTTCATGTCGCATGCCGGCTCCTCCTCCTTCTCTTGCTACAGTTGTTAACATGAAAAGATAAACATCGGAAATGATGTCAGTCGTCAAGCTGGAAATGCCCAGCCTCTCGGTGCCTCTGTATCTGGCGGTTCCAGCCTTCCATTCCAGCGCTCCATCTTTATCGCCACGCATGTTTTCCCCCCCTCAGAATCATGTAAAACTTACACAACGCAAAAGCACAAAAAAATAATACGAGACAGACAAGAAGCTGCTGAAATAGCTGAGCCCCTTTTCGTAGTTTCAGCTGTTACATGCACGGCAATCAGAGCAACGTGTTTCTGTTTCCCATCTAATGAATTGCGACTGCCGGAGGGACCGGCTCGTCCGGAGTTCCATTGTCGTTTGGGTTCTGCCAGCTCTCCCAGACATCGTTTAGCAGGCTAAATGCCGCACTTTCAGTTGGAATTGGAGAACTAACCGCGGTGGCAAAACACGCACACAATGCGATGAATAAAAGATAAAGAGCGGCGAATTAGATCACGCGAACGTGAGCAGAACCAGGTAGCATTAAACTATATCCAAAGGGATGCAGGGACACATCCCAAGGGATTTCCTGCTCCGAAGGTGACAACACAAAAGGAGATACATTTATCAGTTAACATTTACATAAATGATTAAAAAAAAGAGGGATTTTAAATGTAGCAATCGATATCCTGACATCTAGTCTAGCCATTGTAATGTGAAATCGAATTATAAAAGGTTTTATCTACTTAAATATCTAATAATATAGGAGAAACTCTCTTTAAACAAGAAATCAAGCTATCAGAACTGATAAGTAGATTAGCACAATAAACCATGTTCCTAATGTATTGAAAATCTCTCCTAAAGTAGCAAATTCCACAAATGCTTAAGGCATTACTATAGGATTTTCTTTAGCACACACTTGAAATCAATATCTTTAGCCATAAACAATATATTTATAGCCTCGGCCAAGTGCCAAGTATTACAACATCGCCAGCCCAGTCAACACCTTGGACTCCACATCGTATCACAGAGGTAGGTATGTGTAAACAAGGGAGGAAGATAAGATATCTGGGACGCGGCCAAGAACACTCCATTATATCGTAGTCAACAATAGAATCTAATGCAGTATTGGCAAGGTCGGGAAGGCGGCTTTTCCTGAGCAGCTGCTCTTTGATTTCCCATATCGATATTCCCCTGCAATTATGGCTTAGGAACCGAACCCATTTATACACCCCAGGATCCAGTGATTAATTTGCATTTGACATGAGCCCGAGATCTGATCAACGCATCAGTTGTGCCCAGCCCTTTCCTCGCTTCCCCTAACTCTACCTATATTATATCTCTAAGCTGGGAGGGAGAACTTGTTTTTATGCCGCAAACAAAGCAATTTTCGCACTGACGCTTCCTCCGTCCATCCAGGTGAGTGTAAGTCCCCTTTTCCTACTTGGCAGGGTTGAATTATGAATGCAGTCCGGCGAAGGGGTTGAAGAACGGGTTGCATGCAACATGGCAACATGGTCGCAGTCGTAGCATTCCATATTTTGGCAGGACGCTCGTCCTGCCTCGCTTGCTCTCTCGCAAATTGTGGTTTACGATGGCCGGAACGAATGCTTACCTGAGCCATAGCAGGGGAAAAAAACCCGGCCGTAAATGAAGGTGCAGGAGACAGGGTCAAAAGCAGCGGCGGGTCTTGGCTCATCTGTCGCCTGGCATTGCGTGATGTTTGCCAGATGAATGAGAGTGAAAAATGAAACACGAGTTGCCGTTGCAATCAGTCGTCCGGAAATCAGCACAGACAGGAACACAGGCAGTCAAAGGATCCCGGGGAGCGGTTACCGACCGAGGAAGACTGCCAGGCGGGACAGACAGACATTAAGGCCGCATTATGAGACCCGCAATGGGCGACAAAGTGTTTCCATTTCCCTTCTTGCCGGCTTGGCTTCCTCTTCCTCTGCAATTTGTTTGCGGCAAACACACACATTTACGTAATGCCACGCCAAGTTCTGCTTTTGCGCTGGCTGGACCTTAAAGCTATCCTCACCGAAAACAACAAATATAAAACACAAAAAAAGGGCAGGAAAGCACTTGAAGTTCTTGTGCTGAAATTCCGAGAAACAAGTTGGACTTAGAGGCTGAGAAGATGCACAGAGAGAAGAGGAAGGCCACAAAAATGCCAAAGATTCTGCAGAAATGCCTCAGCCTGGTCCGAGTTTCTCTGTGTGTAGATGCTGCTGAGAAATTCCAATGGTAATGCAAGGTAATGGTCTTCCCAGGGACCATCTCCTCCTCCTCCTCCTCGTCCTCCTGCTGCTGCTCTCTGCAACTCCCTTGGCCAGCCCCTGCCCCTTGATTAGAGCCGCTGTTTACCTGTGCCAGCGATGCTGGGTACGAGTACAGGTTTGTGGAACGAATCTATAACCTGAGATCGCACGCTGACTGTCTGAACGTATGACTGGTCTCAGTGTTTTCCGCAGATGGAATTTCCAACGCACAATTTGCGACTGGCTTTTCCCCCCGCCCCACGCTTTTGTTGTTCTAAACGCCCACCATTATCCCGCTGTCTGCAGTCACCTTTTTTTGGTATTTGCAAACACGTTTTTGGCTTGACGAAATTAAATGTAAATGCCATCAAAAGTTTGAAGAGAAGATTGAGACGAGAAAGGTGGCCCCCAAAGGGACCGATTAGAAAGTCGTGCTCCGGCTAGAAATGCGGGTGCAGCGTTACCAAAGGTGTTTATGAGTTAAAAGGCTTTTAACGACGCCCTTCAACCGCCATGCCGCTTCTCGTGGCTATTAATCAAGGCACCACGAATCGCATCCGCTGCACCACTGTGACACTATCGAAGCACCATACGGATTTACGGCCCACGGTATATATGTGTATATATACATAAATACCGCTTAAGGGCATACAACAGACAAAGCCCAGACAGACACATTAATTTCGAGTCTTTCGCCCATTCACGGGGCTGTTAAGAATCAAAAATTGAGAATCAAACAGCGCGCTGCGCTTCATATCCGAGACGGAGGCCGAGGCCGATCGTCTTCGATCTTTCCAGGTGGAAGAGGAGGAGAGGACAGGCACTCAGTGGAGTGGCTCCACAATTGTGGTGGGGCAATCAACAATGGAGAGGGGACTGAGTGGGGAGTGGGTCTCGTTCAGTCGTCGAACGCATAGCTTAAAGTTCAATGACTGACGTTGCGTTGCGTTCTTGTTCTGGCTGCGGTTGTCGTCGCTCTTAGAGTTGGAGCTGGAGCTGCATAGGAATCCATCAGCATGCAACTTTGACTCGAACCCCATTTATATTGGCCATTCGCTGGGGCTTTTGCCTTTGCTCTTGGTCTTGGTCTTGGTGTTGGTCTTGGTCTTGGTTTTGGTTTTGGTCTTGGTTCTCTTCGCCTGGCTAGCCAAACGTGCAAAAATGCGGCACAAGCTGCGGCGGCCGGCAGCAATCGACAATCAATCCTACAGATTCCAGACGCAGCTTCTTCCACTGATGTTGCTGCCACTCGAGGAGGCACGCAACAAGCCATTTCTTTTATTTTTTTATTTTTTGCATGACTCCTCTCCGCGTTCCGTTGAACTTGCGGCGGCCTTAAGTGGCTGCTTCACTTGCGGCCAAGTTGGGCAAACAAAAGCTGAACAAATCTGGCCAAGAGTGTTATCTAAGAGCAAGAGGAAGAGTAAATACATTTCGTATTTCTTGAGCTACAAGCAAGAAACTCTTTTACAAGGTTTATTAAAATCTGTATGAGTCTGCACAGAACTACAATGCTGCTTGCCTCATTAAGAAACATTTTCAAGTTTCCATTGATTATTGCAAGAGAGCAGATTCTGCCTATTTGTAAAATAATTAAGGTAGAATACAAAGACAAAGCTATTGAATATCAAAGCATGGAATGCTGAATCTCAACCTGACTCCTACATAGGTTCAGGGTCCAAGGGATTGCAACCTGGGCCTTGGACCTGCAATTGAAACTGAGACTAAAGCCTAAAGTCTTTGCCTGAGAATGCATCCTGCCCACCAATGTTTACATGAACACGATGACAGACGCGTCTATTTATCTGTATCTGTATCTGGTTGGATGGACTGGGACTGTGACTGGGACTGGAACTGGTTGTGTTTGGTTGGTTTACATTTCGGTTTTGCGCTTCGAGTGAGAGAAAAATGTTGGGAAAATAAACAAGAGCTCCGCCTCGGCAAGTGAAGTGGAGTGGAGTGGATTGGCCCCAAAAAAAAAACAAGAAAAAAAAAGAAGAACCCAAAACAGAAAACCGAGTCAGAAACGGAAAATAAAAGGGGGCCCTGGGGCAATCTTTGGATGTAGCGATCAAATGCTCATCAGCGCACTTGAAAAATAATGCGTTTGCCGTTTAAGACAAAAAGAAACGAAAATAAGAGCCAAAAACGCACTGCAGTTATATCTGCGGCTGTGGCTGTATCTGTATCTGTATCTGCTGCTAGTACAAGAACGAGTGCGCTACGAGTATGTATCTTTTTTGTACATTTTCGAGGCATTTTCATAGCTGGCTGTGTTTTTCGTTGGCTTGTTTGTTTAGTTTTCGAGGCACACACAGATACGCACGCAGACACTCGCACGCAATGTTGCAGGTGGGAACAGGTTTTTGGTTTGGTCTTTAGTTTTCGTTTTTCGGTTTCGTGAATGTCTGTATGTGTGTGTTTGGATGCGGGCCATATCTCTTTTGGCCTTAGCCAGCAAACTGGCAACAACTTGCTTGCGTTATTTATGCCCCACTGTGTGGCCGTAATTACGAATTTCGTATTTCCTGCTGGAAAGAATCCACGGGCATGTGTATCTCTCTGCTCATCTAAGCAGCCTAGGCCCACGCACATGTGTCCTCCGGCTGGTTATCAAGTTCCCAGTAAGAGGCCACTGCCCAGTAAGTGCGTAAGTGGACAGCGGCGCAAGTGGTGCTCTTCAAAGAAGCCTCCTCCTCATCCTCCTGCTTTTGCGAAAAAGCGCCTGCTGCGCCCATGCCAGTCACGTACAACTGCAACATGTTGCCCGGCAATATGGCCGATCCTATCGATCCTATGGTTATATACTAGAAAGTGCGTTAGTTCCTTGGTTACGGCAGTACGGGCCTAGAACGAATGGGAGTTACCCTCGACGACTGACTGACTGGCTGCTCCTCACGCTTGGCTGCCCTCGTATATAAAATTTAGCCAAGAGCCACTTTTCCGAGTGGTGGTTAGCATTCGCCACAAATGGCGCGATGTAATGGCATTTCTAATATGGACACATTAATGGCCCCGGGACACACAGGTGAGAGAGGGAAGAGAGGGAGGGGCACATGGAGTTCGACGGGACGAAATTGCTAAATTTCAAAATTAACAACCAGAAACAGCTGGGGTAAAAATAATAGTTCTTTAAAAACCACATGTTTATAGAACAGACTAGGAAAATAAATGGTTATTTTTAATATGAGCTACGTACTATTGGATATTTCTATTTATTCTTTGTTTAATTTGAGTGTTGTTTATTATTCATTATTGTTATTGTATTTAAAAAAGGGATATGGAAAAATTTATAAATATTTTGGGAATTTATAAATAGAAAAGCATCCATGTTAAGCGATTTAAGGTATATTTTTGAATACTAAACTAAACTAAACTTCAACTCATTTTCAGCTCTTTTAAGAACAATGATTAATTTATATCTATCCCATTGTTTTAACTTTAATTTGTATTATTTCCAACCAGTTTCTGTGTTTTTTGGTACTCTACTACTTTACTAAGTTTTTTCTAATGGATTTTAAATGAATTTAAGCCACAGAATTAAACACATTCTAAAGAAATGTATTAACTAAAGGTGTGAATTTTGCAATATCTGAATCTGAAATATCTTATTCCGTTTTTGCCTTTATATTTAGGTGCCTTTCAGCTCTATTATTTCGCCCAGAGTTGTTGCACATATGCAGAAGCCAGCGAGTGCTGCTGCTCTTGTTTTTCCCGGGCTTCATACCTGAGCAATTAGTGCGACGTTTTCACTGCACATGCAGTAGCCCAAAGAGCAGCAGCAGCGGCAGCAGCTGCTGTTCGCCTCGCCACTTGGGCAGCTGACAAGGAGCTGAAGGGGCAGAGCTCTTTGCAAAATGACAGCTGACAATGGATTGCCACGTTCTGCCCCTCATACTGAAAAGAGGCAGCGGCTAAGTGCACAATAATAATAATAACAACGAACAGAGCCAGAGCCAAGCTGCAAAAAGCTGCAGTCAGCGTCGCCAGACTGGCGTCGAGATTTCATAAAATTATTGAACGTTTTCAGGCGAATAACAAAATTCAGAGTGCCAGCAAAAAGGCGAAAAACTGCAAGAGAAGCAATACGGATAGCTGGGCGAGAGATTACCCAATGGAAAATCGGCTTTTCGCATATCAAGCAGTTTGACAGCCACTGCAGATAACCTGTTGCTGCTGCCTGCCTGCCAGAATTGCCATTTACCAGTTGCCACACAAATGGCCATTCGTGTTGGCCGGTATTTAACACAAGGTCGCGAAAACAATGAGCCAAACGACTTTAGACCGCTTATCTAAGCGCTCCCACTCAGCTCCTCAGCTCCTCAGCTCCTCGGTAATTGTAGAAGCCTCTGCTGGACGCCGCCAAGAAGCTAATTGCATGGACAGGCACAGGCGACGACCCAGCCAGCTCCACCCACAAATTCAACTCTGAATAAGAGCATAAGGGCAAGGGGAGCTTACTGCAGAGGCGACAAAGTAAACAAGGTGTTAATTTCCACTGCCGCCCTCTGTATTATTCCTTCGTTTCCTTTTCAATTGGAGATGCACTGGTCAAAGGGTATGGTGATTATACTTGTCAGTTTGTCACCATAAAATCCAGTGGCATTAAAGTAAAATTAAAATATGCAATTTTAAACAGATATCTCTTTTTAATTAAATGAATTTAATTATAAAAAGATAACAAGCTTTGCTGTTTTTATACAGTTATCTTTATAATTAAATTTCTTTGTAATTAAAACTGAGTCTGCCTACATGGCTTTTAGGAGCTTTCTTATATTTTTGCTCTTTTTCTCTATACAAATTTTTTAAGAAAAGATATTCGTGACAAATAAAGAAGTATGCAAAACGTAGGTTTGTAAAGAAAAAAACACAGATTATTCTCTATAAAGAAAGCTTTATGACCTGTATAAATCAACAAAAGAATCATTTATTGTATTCAAGAGGACAGAATTTGAAAATTGACAACGAAACGCAAACATTTTCAATGGAAAAAATAGAAAACTTCCAAGAGAAGCAATTAAATTAAATTAAAATTTAAGCAATGATGAAAAAATACAAAATTCCTACACATAATTACTGTGCTGAATCTCATTGCGCCACATATTAATCAACTTTTTTAATAAAACTCTTTGCTATGCACTTTTGTTTAGAGTATAAGGGGCCCCTCCTTTACAGCTTTCAATTATACACTCTTTTTTTTCCTCTCCTCCCTTTTGCGCCTTTGCAAATTGAATTCCCTCGCGAGCTGCGAAAGCAGATAAGATTGGAGCACGTTCGTCGGCCCCACTCCCCACTCCCTGTTCCCTGCTCCCAGACAGCCACCCACACAGAAGCAGGGACACGGATACAAAGCGGGAGCAGCAGCAGATGACAGGCGATAAGCACAAGCCGCTTGTGATAACGCACTTGACTTTGTCGCGAATCGTGCGGGGAATACGCGCTGCTCCCACTCGACGCGGATGGGATTACTCCCCGGATTAGTAAAGCGTTGGATGATGATGGATGTACTTACGAACTGTGACCGTTTTCGGGTCGTAGGCACAGACGCGTCGCTCCACTGCCGCAATTTTGCGCTGCACGCGGCCCGCCCGCTCGCCCACCGCCTGCAGGTCCCGCTGCAGGTCGTCAAAGATGTCGCTGGCGATGAGCACCAGGCTGGCCAGCTGCCGCAGGGCGTTACTCAGCGTAATGTTGCTGATCGAGTCGAACTCGTGACCGGACACCACTTTGGAGGAGCCAGCGGTGGGCGACTGCGGGGCACTAGCGATCCGGGCCAGTGCTGGCCGCTGCTGGCTGGGATGCCGCGAGTTGGGCAGGGACTGCGATTGGTGGCGCGTAGGGGATGTGGACAGGAACTCGACGTGGTGCTTCAGTTTCTTCATGGGCGCCGGTGCTGGAGGGAGAGGCTGCTGCTGCAGCTGCTCATCCTCTCCATTGTGGCTGTGGTGCACCAGGACCCGGGTAAGCGAGCTGGGCGAGCCATCTGCGTCCCCGTCTGGCGACTGCTTGTTGATGCAATTGTTGTTCCGGCACTTGCCCGGCGTGCAGTGAAAGCGGCCGGCGGCATGGCCCAAGCTGGCCGCCGTGGCCTGGGCCACATTGACGGGCTGCACCACGCGCTGGACGAAGGGCATCTCTCTGGGTCGGCCGGTCACTAGCTTCTCCTCATCCGCTCAGCCTCGCTACCGCTAGCCGGCACCAAACAAAAAATAGTGATAATCCAAGCTAAACACACACGCACACACAGACGCCGAGTCGTCGGGCTGACCAAAAACTGGTCGGACAACTTCTGGACTTGAATCCTCCGCGGTCGCAGCCTCCACTAGCTATTGTCTCCCGATTTCGGCATAAATTCCTTTGCCCGGTTCTCACGCACGCACGTAAACACACACACAAACAGGTTTATTGCAATGGGATTCCTCGTCGGCTACTGCCCAGCCTCGTACATCGCGCCGCGCACAGAATATTGCCAGGTGATTAGAGCGATTTTATGGGGCCCGGCCGCCACCGTTACGCGTCGTTCGAAAGGTGATTTGCCGGCTTAAAGAATTGCGGTCCGTACTCGCACGTCGTGTTTTGCCGGTTTACTAAACTTTCTGCTAGAGGTGGTGAAACTTCGATAGTATCGAGTCGATAACAACATCGATGTCTTCGTAAAATACCATATTTCAGGCATTTTTAGGTCATTGGAGTGAAAAACTTGCGCTGGTAACATTGGGATAATTTAAAACTTTTTGGCGTACCTAATTTGATTAGATACGCTTTATAAAGGCCGATTTGTTTACCCCTGCTGTCCTTATTACCAGAATTCTCTATTCAAAACAGTATATTAGTTGAATATCTGAATTTGTAGAATTCTAAGTTAAATACCATCAATTACTGTTGTGGTTGCGCTCTACCAGAAAAGCCTCTCAATCGAAAAGAGTCTAAAACACATGATTAAATTGCTAAATTAGTCTTTTTATGGTATTAATTAAAAGTATTACTGAAATAACAAATGTTTTAGGGACACAATTTCGTAAAAAGAACGTAATATTAACTATACATGGTCCCCAAAACTAGTTAAAATTATGCTCACATAGCAAATTCTTTGTTTTTGTAAACTGTGCTCTAAAGGTAGAATACTAATGTAAAGTATAACAATTCAAATCAATCAAGGTTTAAGGGATATGAGGCTCAGTTCTCCTTTTCCTTTGAATTTCGCATATAGCTCTGGACATAGAAGTTGGTGAACATGATGAACATGATCGCGGCGGAGCAGCTGAACAAAAAGGTCAATCCCTGTGATTTCTGGCAGTTGGGCTGGGCGGCAGTGTAGGCACAATGGGCGAACATCAGGATGAACTGCACCATCTGGAGCACGGTGAGATAGCGCTTCCAGGGCACAGGCATGCCAGCAATAGAACAGTAATAGTAGCAGTACATCACCACGTGCACGAAAACGTTGAAGAAGCAAAGGAGAAACAGGTGGCCTCCATAGCCGTGAAAACGAATGATAAAGTATCCCATAGTCGGCATCAGGACATGGTGAAACACATGCAGATAGGTTATCTGACGGTACTTCTTGCGCAGGACAATGAAAAAAGTGTCCAGCAGGTCCACGATCTTGTTGATGTAGTAAGCGTAACCAATGGTGCGTTCCCAGTCCTTCAGGGGGTGACCCTGAGGCAGAACTTTCATGCAGCTAAAATTATACGGCCGGAACACAAACAGGAAATAGAATCCCTATGGTAAAATCAGATTAGGTACCTTGACTGTAGTATGCGGGTCTGGACTTACCGGCAAGAGCATTGCTATATTGTATAATATCTGAAACAAGTTGTACCACTTGAGAACTCCATTTAGCTTATAGGGCTCCCGGTGCTCCATGAACTTCCTGCCGGCCTTGAAAACCACCAGCAAGTAGCCTACGACAATGGTTAAAATCGGGCCGGGTCCTGTGGCCAACGGCAGCTGCTTGGAATCGGCATAGGGAGTCCGGAATATTTCCAACATTTTGTCAGCTCGGAATATGTTTTTACTGTGAACTATTGATACTAACACCTGGTCTCTTCTTTACTTTTGACTGACATTAAAAGCAAGGCTTGTTATAAAGTAAATGAAGTTTCTCAACGAACATCTTTTTTAACGGATTTTGATTTCAAACAGCATTAGGGACACTCTTTACATGATGATTATTTTTGCTTGCCACGGTCACACTGTGCATATGCAACAAAACGCGCGCGTAGCCGTCAATTGGTAAATATTGCAATAAATCGCGAAACTTAAAAGAAAATACGCTTAAGACCCGTGGAAGAGCAGCCCAACGATGTCCGCCAGCTCCTCCAGCAACGCCTGCAAGCTGCTCTTGCTTGGCCGCTGCTTGCGCGCCATACTCCTAAGCGTGGGCATCCAGTTCCTCCTGCTGACTGTCTTCCTGCTGTCGGTAAACTTCCAGCTACTGCATCCACTCGCCTGGGTGACAGGAACGCTAGGTCTGGTGGCCAGCTGGTACACGTGGTTTGCCAGCATCCCGCTGTTGGGCGCCGTCGTTCTCTACGGTGTCTCACTTTGTCAGCAGCACCTCTCAGAGCGTCCGTACTGCCCCACACGCTACCGCTGGCTCCTGCACTACGGACCGCGCAAGCTACTTTTTTTGAGCGCTCATATCTTGGTTGGATTCCTAACCGCGTGGCTTTACACGGGATATCTGCACACGGACTATCAGTAAGTGTATATGGACACATGGAATAACGAGCAAACTACTAATCTGTTAACCTGCAGGCACCTTCGATACAAATGCTACGGCCAAGACTGTGTGAGCGCCTACCATGTGTATCTGCTGGGCATGGGCATAACCGCCGGAAGCTACTACTTCGCCTCCGTCCACATGCGCCAGGAGGTCTCCATTGAGTTCCCCATTGTCGAACAGTCTCGCGGCGAGAGGCTACGTGAACTCCTATACGCCAGCCTAGCTAGATCCCTGTTAAGATCGCTGCTGCCCGCAATTAGCTATACCATAGTATTTTGGCTAATCGGACCCCTGGTGTGCCGCAAACTGAGCCACTTCCTCTCTGTGGACCTGGACGAGCGACTGGATGGTTTCTTCGGTGTGGCCACCAATGTCCGTCTGCTCTTCTATGGCTGGCTGCTAACTGCTCAAATTCTGAGCAATATGCACCTCATGCGTTCTTTCTACGGCATGCTGCTGTCGGAGGACATTCCCCTGGTAGTGGCCAAACAGCGAGCGGCCTTCGTCCAAGAACAAGAGGTTACCGTAGTGGCGGGACTTGGCGTTTTCAACGTTTACGTAGTACAATGCCTAGCCGCTCACTACTTGTACAAGTTGGCCTTGCGTAAGGATTCCACACAGCGCGCCGAAATATTCCAGCTCACGGAGCCGGGCAACCGGCCGGCAAACTGGCGTGCACTCTGCGACCAGTGCCTAAGCATCCTCGGCAGCTTCACCGAAGAACTAACAGAGTCTTTGCAGAAGATCAGTGTGCTTAAGGGCGCCCAAAGCCTGCCTGTACCACCCAAAACCATCGAGTCCACTAATGCCAGCTTGATGGCCGAGAAGTTGCTCCTGCGGCAGTACAATCAGATGCATGGCATCCGACCAATTGTGTTGCCCACACAGGAAACTGGAGTCGAGCGGCCGGCCGATGGTATTCGCCATGTGCCCAACTGGTGTGAGCGCGTATCCACTCAGATAGAGGGAGTGTTTCAGCGACTGTTGAAGCGAGTGCCAGGCATCGTATACTTCTTTAATGAGCAGGAGGGAGCCAAAGCAGCCTACCTGCTAACCAATTCGCTGCCTGTAGTTTATATATCGCAGGCTTTGGCACAGGTTTGCGTGGCCTCACTCAAGGAGGATCGATATGGAGTGGTCCAGAACGACCTAGCGGCCATCATCAAGGCATTGAACAAGCTTCAAGGCGAGCTGCAGAAGTTGGGCAGTGTGATAGGAAGCCTGCGGGCACCCAGCACCACATTTAACGTCCTTCATTGCGCTGTGCGCCGTAGCTTGTACAACATTTGCAACTCCTTCGGCGACTACCTGGGGGATCTGCTGCCGCCCGGCGAAGAGGTGAATCAGCTACAGGATCTGATCTACCAGGAGTAGATCCACCAATTCCCCTTTCATCACACGCACTCATTTTGTAACATGTTTTGCATCTCTTCTTTAGTTGTTGTCTTCGGTAACAATAAAAATTTATAAATACAACTACAAATGTACAATAGTTAAATACACCTATTGACTGTTAAACTTATGAAGTACGTAATGAATAACACGCGATTTGATCATAACTAGCACTGATGAAATGGTCTGCAAGATGAATGTGTACAAGCCGCTCTCTCCCCAAAGAGAGAAAAGCACTTACTGTTCCTCCATGGCCACTGCGAACATGAGCAGGGCCACATCCTGCTCCAGCCTTCGGTTGGGTCATACCTCGGCTTTCAATGGCAGTGAGCTTGCAGAGGTGGCTGCTTCGCCGAGCGACTGCTCCAGTTGCACGGCCACCTCGTCCAGGTGCTTAAGTGCCTCCTTTGCCTTGCGATTGCGACCGTCTACGAAGATCTCTGTCTCCAGGTAGTTCAAGGCACGGAAAGCCATGCCACCTAAAGGGTCATAAAAGCCTTCATAGGTCTTCTGGTTTCTGGCACCCGCGCTCTGATCCGGCGTGTTAGGATCAAAGGGGACATACTCCAGAATGGGTTCCTTGTGCCAACGGAAAATGTTTCGGGAATCTGCGGATTAAGCACAGGGAAGCTATAGAAACCTCAGACTACTTAATTGATTAGTTAGTAATCAACCTAGGTCAGCCAGCACACGCGTCATTTCACGAATCTGGGCATCCTGTCGCTCCAAACGGAAGTTCATCTCCGTCAGCATGTTGGTCAGCTCCATCTTCTCCGCCTGCATCATTTCGTTCTTCTTGTTCTCCTTGATGGTTTGACTAAAACCAGGCAAGGATTATTACAGCTGAAGTTAATTCAAGATTCCCCTTTTACGAACCGTGAGTACTCGAAAATAAGCAGACCGGCTCCGATAGTGAAGATGATGAACTCCCCCAGCAGATTAGCTCCCAGCTCAATGGCCATCGCCTCGTTTAACGGTGGCACATTAACCCGTCCGCCCATGTTCAGGGCCCACATCTTGGTCTTCACCTCCACCCAATTGTAGACTGCAAAGATATGGAGGGGTTTATTCACGAATCCAGCTCTAATCATATCAATTCCCAAATCCAGCACTTACACTGCGCCGGCGGCATGCATATATACTTCCTGAAGAAGGGACTCGACTTGGCGTTGGACTTGATCACGTTGGCTATCGGCTTGCTGATCTGTTTGATGGCCAAGACACCAAGCTTGGCCGCCGGGAAGACGCCGATCACCATTGTTTTTTTTAACCAAAAATTATTACAAAATATGCATGCAGTGTGACCGTAGCCCGAGCTTTCGAATATACCAAAGCTTTGACAAAAAATCCGCTAGAGCGCGTATAATATTTAAATTTCTCGATTCATTTTGAATAAACTGAAGCTTGTAGCAAACAAAAGTTTAGTTAAAAAAATATATTTTGGATTATAAGAGAGGTAACTGAACCGAAGGGAGGTAAATGAACCCAAGGGATAACAACAATTTCACATAACTTATTATCTTTGATAGCCATTCAAAGCTGCCTTAATATAGGAAATATCTTTATCTTGCTGCTCAATATGTGCACTAATGCCGTCCAGCTGATCAAACATAATTTTGTTCTGCTCCTTCTGCTTCTGGTCCTTCTTCTGTGTCTTTAAATGCTGCCTGAAACAAAAGAACTGAATTGAAACCGAGCGAACCAATGAACTCGGTTGCGTCCAACCGGGAAACTTCATGGTAGATAAATCCCAGACCAATGATCACCACAATGACTTCGCTAAGAATATCAGAGCCCAGTTTGATGGCCATAGCGGGAGGAAGAGGCGGAACCCTCCTTGGCTGCTTCAGTCGCAGCATCCTTATCTTCCACCGGACCTCTAATTTGTTGTAGAGCTGCGCCGGCGGGATAACGACATAGCGACAAACGTGGGGATTGTGTTTACCGGCCCACAATAGAAGATTTCCGATGGGTTTGCTGACCCGCTTGAAACCATATACGATGATTTTCCCCAGTGGAAAGCTCCCGATCACCATTGTCTCGAAACTGAAAATTTTGAACGAAATAACAGGCAACTGACGTTTCGTAGACGACTCGGTTTCAGTTATGTCCAACAGCAATCATACGATCTATCCATGCTGCCAACCATCATCTTTAGCTGCCTAATTTCCATGGTCTGAAAGGCTACCTTCTCGGTTAGGTCGGTAATTTTCGTTTCCAGTTGCTGTTGAACACGGTTTTTTTCTTCCTGCTTAGATTTGTCGTTTCTCCTCTGCCTGAAAATAGAGAATATAATGAATTAAATCCGTTTTTTATATTGATTAGTGTTAATTAAATGTTTACAAACCTGTAAAACTCCGCAGTCAAAAGTAGAGCGCCAATAAGGAATATAGACATCTCTCCCAGCAGGTTTGCTCCCATTTCAATGGACATCGCCGTGTTCAAAGGTGGAACAAAACGCGGTTGTCTCATCCCCAGCATCCACATCTTCGACCGCACAGAGATGTTGTGGTATACTAGAAATTAATGTCCGGCTATCTGAAGGTGGCTAAAATAATCCATATACTCCATATACTCACAAGTGGCTGAAGGGGCGACAACGAGGGTTTTGAAGGGCGGGTTCCTTACAGCTGTACGCTTTATCAGCTTGGTGATGGGTTTGGCAATGTGCTTGATGCCTAATAATCCTAATTTCACCAATGGGAAGGCTCCGACTACCATTCTGAAAGCTGTAGTTACAAAACCTTAAATCATACAATGACAATGCTAAAGAGGTGGGGTTAAAAGGTTAAGAAATCTTAAAACCTTTATTCTTTTCCTTTTTCAGTTATTTTTCGACCTCAAATCCTTAGAAACCGTTAAAAGCTCTTTTTATTTATATTGCTGTGTAAAATAGTTTATTTTGGCATAAGTTACTCGGCCACACTGCTTAGCCATATGATTTTGAATTTGTTAGAACTTTATTACAATTTATCAACAACAATGTCGTCATCTCAAAGTTCTGATGAAGAAACGGACTTCAAAGTGGTTTCCTCTACTAATTACCAGCGCGTCCAGGATAAAGTATCAAAAGTAAGATTCATATATCTCAAAATGCCAACTGTCTTTTGAAATCAGCTGGACTTTTGGACTATATCCGAATTAATATACACCCTATCTTCCAGATAAGCTACGCAGATGGCATAGCCGATGGCCGGGAAAAGGTGTTTCAAGACAGCTTTGATCAAGGCTACGAAGACGGCCTTAAAGCGGGTTTAGAACTGGCCAAACTAAGTGCCTTCTATGAAACCCTTCAAGCATCAGGTTCAGAACATGCGGAAGGAGAGGCCTTTAAGAACCTTAAGCTCGCAGCTCCCACAGCCAAGGAGCACTTCAAGTATTTAGAGCACCAGGGAGCACATCTAAGCGTTGTGAGGAAGAATCAACTGACCTACTTGGACGACTTGATAGGACAATGTGCACAGGCTCTCCCAGCTACTACAAATTTATTCGTATCGAGCTCTTCTAGTTAGTGTTAATGTGGTTTAATGCATTTTTTGGGAATTATCAAAATCAACTGAAAATATAGATTTGTATGCGACTTATAAATACAGGCCTTCCGGCGTGCCTTCCTTCTTCCGGTAAAGGACGCTCTCCTTCGACTTCTTGAAGTCCTCATTGGTCACCTTCATGCGGCGCTCACGCAGTGCCATAAGACCCGCCTCTGTGCAAATGGCTTTAATGTCGGCTCCGGAGAGGTCATCCTTAGCCATGATCAGTTCGCTGAGGTTCACGTCCTCGGCCAGGGTCATGCGCGAGGTGTGAATGGTGAAGATGCGGCGTTTGGTCTTCTCGTCGGGCAGCGGGAACTCGATCTTGCGGTCAATACGACCGGGACGAATTAGCGCAGGATCCAGGGTCTCAATACGGTTAGTGGCCATGATCACCTTGACGTCTCCACGCGAATCGAAGCCATCCAACTGGTTGAGCAGCTCCAACATAGTACGTTGGATCTCACGCTCGCCTCCAGAATTCGAATCGTAACGCTTGGTGCCCACGGCGTCGATTTCGTCGATGAACACAATGGAGGGTGCGTGCTCCTCGGCCACGCGGAAGAGCTCTCGCACCAATTTGGGTCCGTCACCCAAGTACTTCTGGATGAGCTCCGAGCCCACCACACGCAGGAACGTCGCCGAGGTTTGGTTGGCCACCGCCTTGGCCAACAGGGTCTTTCCGGTGCCTGGGGGGCCGTAGAGGATGACACCCTTGGGCGGTTTGATGCCCATTTCCTCATAGTACTCGGGATGTGTCAACGGTAGCTCGACGGACTCCTTGATCTCCTGGATCTGAGTGTCGAGTCCACCGATGTCCGCGTAAGTTTCTTGCGGCGCCTTCTCCAGCTTCATCACCGTGACCATGGGGTCAGTGTCGTCGCTGAGCACTCCCACCACGGCGTGAACCTTGTGGTTCAGGAGCACGGAGCAACCTGGCTCCAGCTGGTCCTTGTCCACGAAGGACAGAATACTCACATAGTGCTCGGACCCCACAGACGTCGAGACGATGGCGTGGTTGTCGTCGATGATCTCCTCCAGGTTGCCCACGGACATGGGTGTACCTCGCAGGTCGTCCACCTTGGAGCGCTCCTCCTCGTTCTTTTCGTCCTGGGGCTTGAGGCGCTCCTGGTTGCGAATAAACTCGTCCTCCATCATCAGGTAGTCCTTGATCCGCTCCAGCTTCAGCAGCTTCAAGCGGCAGCGCGTGTGGGGCGTCACCTGGGGCAGCTTCATTGCCGCATCTGGACCCTTTGCGCGACGCTTCTTCTTGCCAACACGGGTCGGGATCGGGGGCTCGTACTTCTTCTTTTTGTCCTTGTCATCCTTCTTGTCGCCAGCGCCCCCTTGGGCCGATTGGTTTTGTCCCTGCAAGGAGAGGATTCCCCATTAGCAGTTAGTCGCGGTGTCCCAGTTCCGTCTTACCATTTTGCTTCTGTGCTGCTACTAGTTTCCACAACCGCTTGATAATCTTTCCCGACTTTTTTTGTCGGCAACACAAAAACAGAATTTCTACTAGTCATAAGCGAAGCAAAGTTGGCTGCGGCTACCTTACCGTATCTGTGAATTGGACGGTCTGGCAGCACTCCCCACTGCGAAGAGTTATTTGGCAACAGTCTGGCAACGACAGAATTTTTTGTTTATTGTTTCGTTTCTGCCGCGAATTACAGAAAATATTTAAATTAATAATCAATGGAGCAAAGAGCCAAGAATATCGATATTAAACTCGACACAGTTGACGTTTTGACTACTGGAACAGCAGCGGAGTTTGTGAACGGCATCCTAGACTTCCTGCTGTTTCAACGACGCCAGATTCCCTTCGTCTACAAAACCTACAAATATTATGTGGAGAAGTGGTCCGATGCGGAGGAATTTGGGCAAGCAGCGGATCAGGGATCGTTTGCCAACTATCAGCTTAGCCAGCAGCGGTCCAAGGCCAAAGCTACCAAGGAGTCTATTAGCGACATGCGAGAGGTAAGTGTCGTCTATCGTTTATTTACCGCACAGAAACAAGCCATTTGTTTACATGCGTTGACCTGCAGCTCATAAGACAAGCCTTCAGGACGTCGGATGTGAAGAGCCTACGGTTTCTGTTTGGCACCAACACCTTTATGCCCTCAGAGGCGTACACCTTGCACATCCCACACGACTCCATATCAAGGTCCCACCATGGCGAGCACCATGCTTTGCCTCAAGGCCGTATCAACCAGGCTCTACTCCGTCTGCTGACCTGCGAGGATCTGTACACACTCTTCTCCACGGAACTGAATGCCACTAATGTGTTCCTGGAACTGGAACTGCTTACCTCCTCGGAGACTCAGCAGGATGCCATTAACATTATACCCAAGCCTGTGCTGAGTTGCCTTCCGCGCAGCTGCAAGAATATACACTTGCACCTCTTGCATAGCAGTGAGAACCCATTGGCAGAATTGCGATGCTGCCAACAGATGGAAATTTTCGAAGATCTAGACCTGCTTAAGCTGGCCAAACCTGAAGGCGACTGCAGTAGAACAAGCGCTTACGCAGAACCATCGTCCAAGGAATCTAGCGGCTGGTGGCAGTCGGGAGTCATAGTTCGTGGATTCAGGACTCAGCCCAATCAAAAAGCAGGCGACTTGTGGACCAGTTAGTATGAATAATACGAATAGTATTTAAGTTAACCCTCTTCTTTCTAAGTAGACAAACTGTGTGCGAATGCCAAGAATAAAGTGTCAAATTAGTTTCTATGCTGCGTATTTCAGTGTTTTATTTTATTTATATTATATAAGGATGTATAACGTATTCTCTCACAGGGCGTTTGTGTATTTCATATTATATTCAAAGTGTTCATTGTAATTTAAGAAGAATTTAAGTGTGGGTTTGTCTTTCATTGAATTATATCGTATCGTATCGTTAATATCGTATGTTTCAGTGAACATATTTCATATCGTATTAAGTGCATGTTTTAGTAAATATGGATTTGTATCGTATCGTATCGTATTTGAGTGGCTTAAAACTATTGATATTGGTTTTTTCATTTTTCTTCCCATCGTATTAAGTGTATATTTTCTAAGCTCGTCGTTTTTCGAGCTTTGTAGGTGCATTCAATGAATACATAGAAAGTATTCGCTTCGTTTTATGTTAGTTTGAAAACTGTGTAGCATTCGTACTCATCGTTTGTTAAGCATTTGGAAAGGTGCAAAACTTTTTCATCCTGTCAGTCCCAAGCCGTTGAAGTGGTTATAACGCAGGGCTCCTTGTTGGCGCTACGCTGCTTGACCACAATCTGGTTAGCTATGCGGTCCATATCGCGTTGGCCCTTTGAGGTAAGTTTGCGGCCCCCCTCCGGATGCTTCTCCACCATACGAGCTGCCTCCAGAGCTTGGAGAGCCTGTGAAAAACATGAAGCGGAATTAATTCTGCCTTTTTTATGAAGACTTTGGAGTACCTTGCGGATGCACCCATCCGCGGAGCGACAGTAGCGAGACGGATGAGTTCCGTTGCGCTTGCGCCCGCCGTACACCTTGGTAAACGCAGCTACTCCAGACGGACTGCGTATGTACAGATGGCGCATGATGGAGGCGCAGCGCGTATAGAACCAATCATCCTCTGTGGGAGCGGTCTCCTTGAACTTTCCCGTCTTGATGAATTCGGCCTGCACGGGCACCACAAGTTTTCCGGACTTTTTCAGGAAAGACGCCAAAACTTTGGTCACAACGTGCTGGTCTAAATCTTTAACGGTAACGCCCGGCATTTTGCTATGTTTATCATTTAAGATTTTATACACTGATGACACAGATAATCCACGATTAAGTTTTTCTTACCTTTTCGGAGCAAAGAAAGCTTCCAATCAAAATGGCGGGTCTGGTCAAAATGGACAGTTAGTAAGTGTGAGTGTGACCAAGCCACTAAGTTCTTATCGATAGTCTACAGGAATTCTCATCGATAGTGACGAAGACTCTTATCGATGTGAACGTTCCGAATAAAATTATACACAATTTAAAAATAATAAAATATAACGTTTTTTTTTATTATTTTTTTTAATATAAGTAACTGATACCCTGTATTATCACTGATTATCTTTCTCCACCAATATTATTTAAAAATGTGGCTAAAAACATAGCACTGCTTTGAGGTATTTTCTCTGCATCAAAATACAGTCATACTATAAAAACAGCCAAACAACAAATAAAAAACCGCTCTACCCGCAAACAAATAAATCGCCTCGACTTGACTCATTTCGGTTGAATTTGTCGCGACTGCAGCATGTCTGAGAAGCCGACTGTTCTGATTTTGGGTGGTAAGTCATTCGGCTGCACAGCCTCCGACAGCGGCGCTGCCCCGCCCCTATTACATCCGCTTATCACCAACTGCATCGCTCTTGTGCCCCGCAGGCTGCGGCTTTATCGGACGCAACTTGGCCACTTATCTGCTGGAGAATGAACTGGCGCAGGAAATACGGATTGCCGATAAGACCCCTCCCCAAATGGCCTGGCTGAACGAGGAGCAGGCGCGGATCTTCGAGAGCGAGCGAGTGGAGTTCTGCAGCGCCAACTTAATAAATGCCGGTAGGTACCATCGCTTGTGTTAGGGTGACTCGCTTCGGGGAGGATATGGTGAAATCTTTGCAAGGTAACCTTTAACTTCCATAAAAGAAAAACAGAACAGCAATTAATGCTAAGATGGATTAAACCATCTCAGATAGAGAAAACCAAAAATGTACACAAAGATCATCCATGCTCGCTTTTCCTCAAAAAGCGAGGCACCCTAGTGCAGTTGCATCTCTAAACAGGTTCTAGAACTCTCCTCTTTGTGTTGCTGCAGCCTCTTGCAAGGCTGCCTTTGCACCACACCCCACGTCAGGCAGGGCCTGGGACATCGTCATCAACTGTGCAGCCGAGACGCGTGCCAACCAGGACGATGCTGTCTACAAGGAGGGCATTCTTAAGCTCAGCGTGAACTGCGCCAACGAGGCAGCCACACAGCGGGTGCGGCGCTACGTGGAGCTCAGCTCAGGATGTGTGAACAGCAGCGAAAAGACACCGCTGAAGGAGGACTGTAAGCTGGAGCCCTGGACGGGCGTGGCCCGGCAGAAGCTTAAGGTGGAGAAGGAGCTGGCAAACATGGAAGATCTCAACTATACGGTTGTTCGCTTGCCCGTGGTCTATGGCATTGGCGATAAGCGCTACTTGAGTGAGTTGTTGTTCGTCGTCGATAGCCGATAATTGATGTAATTGTCAGACGGGTGAAACCCGAGCTAATGACCACCCCACCACCCATCCCGTTCCGTTTCGTTCACAGTGCCTCGCATTATAATCGCTGCCATTTACAAATACCTCAACGAGACAATGAAGCTGCTGTGGAACGATGCCATGCGTCTGAATACGGTGCACGTATCGGATGTGTGCGCTGCCATTTGGCAATTGGCTCAGAGCCCCAAGACCGCCGGGCAGGTGTACAATATTGTCGATGATTCAGCTTCAACACAGGGCAGCATTAGCAACCTGTTGGTGGATATTTTCGACATCAATGTGGACTATTTTGGCATTGTCATGTCCAATTTGACAAAGGTAACTATTATTAATAATACTGGGCAACAATATAAACGCTAAACTGGTAGAGATGAGTAAAATGAATACCAACCAGTTCCATCTGATTCTTGTATAGTATAGAAAGTCTAAGATACTCGTTTATTGGATGCACACCCAAACAGATGAGTCAAAGTATCTACGTTTGTTATTGAACAAAATTTTAAACTTCATTATTCAGATTACGAATCTGTGTTAAAATAATGATAAACACTCTGAAATTTTATTTAAAACAAAAAAAAGCTCTGCCTATCTTAGCACAATATATGTACGCGTCATCTTATGGCTTCGGCAAGCGTCTATGGTTAGGGTTTTTGCATGTTAGCAGCCATTTTCGGGACATTCCCACTGTGTGTGTGCCGAGCACTGATTTAATTATATCATAACCTTACTCCGCATTACAGAGGGTAACCAACTGAAAGCCTACTAATTATTCATTTCGTTCTTTTGTCCCAGCTTTATCCCACGGACACTGTTGGCGAGATCAACGACAAGCATATGGCGCCCTGGGCCGAGATTTGCCAACGTAATGGCATTGACAACACCCCGCTGACACCATACCTCGATGAGGAGCAACTGCACCACAAGCACCTCTACTTGGATAACACGAAACTGAAAGACTTTGGCTATGTGCTGCAGCATCCGAAGCTCACGCGGGAGCTGCTCATGGAAATGATAAACGACTATGTGAAGCAGGAGCTGTTTCCAAAATCTTTGGTTCTCTGATACGCCGAACCACCTTTCTCTTGTGAGGTTGCACCAAGTTGACACGCACTCAGATCCGGAGTAGCTAGTAAGCAAAAATATTAGTTTTTTATAATTATACTCCTCTTCCAATTTGTATACGATACGGACACCCATGTACGCTGTGCTGTATCCCTCGGTCTTTTGCCACTAAAGTGTACTTATAGTATTATATATTATATATTTTTGATACATTCCAATCGATAAATCCATGTATACTCGTAGTTCATTATGTATATCAATGAGACTCAAAACACATCAGTTGTATTCCATTATGATCAGCTAAGTGGCCAACTCTCCCAATTGACAATTAAACCGGCACTTGTTTAGAGTTTAGTTTTCTGTATATTTGATTATTTTAAATGTTACGGCAACGGAGCGATCGTACGATAAACGTGACTGTGACTTGACGGTACGAGACGTTGCGATACATAATTGAAAATGCAATTGCTTCACTTTTAGACGCTCGATAAACTTACAAATTAGAGAAAATCAACAATAATAAGCTCGCAACTTGTTCAACTTAATACGAAACACGGGCGAAAGTTGGTTTTGTTAAAAAGAGTAATCCCAGCGGCCAGCTCCAATTGCCGTAGAATTACGTTTCTTGCATATCGGTTTTGTGACATTTTCCTCTACATAAGACGGCGGTGCATGGAGCAGTAGCAATAGTTATGCTCTTGAGTTCTTCGATTGCTTAATTAACTAGTTAAGAGTCTGGGGGCTAATCAGCACACTCGGCTTAGAAGGCCAGGCCGGCGTCGCGGTATGTGGTGAAGATCTTCTCGATGGAGTTGACATAGGCAGCGGTTCTCAGGTCCAGTCCCAGGTTGTACTTCATGGCCGTCTTCATGATGGCGCGCGCAGAACGCTCCATGGTGTAGTCCAGACCAGAGTGGACAATGTCCTTCTCAGAGGCACCGGAGATGCGCTTCTGGAACGACTCGGAGGGGGTCACGGGGATGCGACCGCCCACGCGGCCAAAGCGACGCTCCAGGGACTCTTGCACGGATTCTGCAGGACGACAGAGTGGATTGGGGGAAACAAGAACGAACAAAGCAATTAGTCGAGAGTGCCACACATGCTTCTAGGCTAACAGATACGGATATATCACAAGAATTAATGCCACCAAAGAACTACAGAGATTGGGGTTAGAGAGATTGGTTTAAAGCATCGGATTTCTGGGTTCCAAATATTAGTTATTCTGATTCTCATGATATTGAGATGGTAATGCATACAAGAAAATTAAATAAAATATTTACGAGTACAGAACATAACAGACAAAAATGAAATCAAAGCTTCGGGACTAACTACATTAATGTGTCTGGGTTACAAATGAGCTGAAAATGTTTTCTTTTTTAGGAATGTACTTTATAAATGTGTAGGATTATTCGGTTTTGGTTTTCTTTGGGATTGATATATGGGTGGAAAGTAAACGAAAAGAATTATTAATAATAAAATGTACCGTCGTTAATGATTCTTTCAATTGACTGTTGGACTGAGGCTACAGTTGGCGATAGAGAAACGGAAAAAAGAAGAAGATAAACAACGAATTACTTAGATGATACTTCACAAAATTAAATCCTAGAGAGTTTTTGGTTTGGTTTGGTGTCGGTGGATAGGATCGAAAGGTATAGAGATAAAGATAATCGAAATTTGGAAAAGAAGAACCAAGTTTAAGATCTGAACCAATCTGGGAAGAGCAAATGCTGGGCAGAGCAAGCGCTTTTCTTTGTCTCGGGTTTCGTATTCTCTAAATCATAGCATAATAATTAATTCCATAAACCGATTAATGAAATGGCATGAGATCAATGAGCCGAGAGAGATAGATAGAAAGAAGGATAGAAAGAGAGAGTTCTGAAATGGATATAGAACTTACCGAGCAGGTGGTAGTTGGACTCGCGCTCATACTTGAAGGTCAGGCGACCGTATGAGACATGGTTCAGGTTCTTCAGCCACTCGAAGAAGGAGACGGTGACACCACCGGCATTGATGTACAGATCGGGGATGACCAGGATGTTGCGTTCGATCAGGATCTTGTCGGCAGCAGGGGTGGTGGGGCCGTTGGCAGCCTCGGCAATGATCTAAAAGGTTAAAAAGTTAAATGTTAATTTATAGGTTTCCAGCTCCTCGAAGTTCACTTACCTTAGCTTGGATACGGTTGGCATTCTCGCTGGTGATGACCTTCTCAACGGCAGCTGGAATGAAGATGTCGCACTTCTCGAACATGAGGTTCTCGCCCTCATAGGGCTTGGCATTCTGGTAGCCCACAATAGTGCCGTGCTCGTTCTTGTAGTCCTCCAGCAGCTTGGGGTCAATACCCTCGGGGTTGAACAGGGTTCCGTCGTGCTCGATCACACCGATGCAGGTGGCGCCGGCGCGGGTCAGGTAGCGGGTGGTGTGCAGGCCCACATTACCGAAGCCCTGGACGATGAAGGTCTTGCCGCCCCAGCCGGGAGTGGTGCCTGCGAAAAAGGAGAGATTTTAAGTCATACAAATTACTTAATAAAGCTTCAGTGCCACTCACCGATCTGGCTCATGTAGTTGGCCTCGTTGATGAAGTTCTCCAGGCCGTGGAAGACACCGCGACCGGTGGCCGACACGCGTCCGTGGATACCGCCCTGGTTGATGGGCTTGCCAGTAACACAGGCATGGGCATTGATGTCCAGATGACCGATGGTCTTGGCGTAGGTATCGGCAATCCAGGACATCTCACGCTCGCCAGTGCCCATATCGGGGGCTGGCACATCGACGCCGGGTCCAATGAAGCCCTTCTTGGCCAACTCAAGGGTGAAGCGGCGCGTGATCTTCTCCAGCTCGTGCTCGGAGTACTCCTTCGGGTTGATCTTCAGGCCGGCCTTAGCACCGCCGAATGGCACATCCACGCAGGCGCACTTGAAGGTCATCAGGGCGGACAGGGCTTTGACCTCATCGCGTGACACGTCCAACGAGAAGCGAATACCTGCCGGGCGAAAGAAGAAGGGTGAGAAGGTTGCATAAGTACATTACGTATACGACAGGTGTACAGAACTGGGCGACGACCTTGCTGCTGCAGCTTTCATTTTTGGCCTACATCCAACTGACGAGTGCCAGAAATAGACGGAAACTACACGAATTCCTCGCGGAAAGCAAAAGTTTTCCTCGAATCGATGATACAATTGAACATTCTATGGCTGGCTTTTTCGAGCACGTGAGCCCTCTAGAAAATCGCTGCATCTGGCAGAAGTGGGGAAACCTTTCCACTTCCACCGATGGCGCAACAGCCACAAGACCAAGACCCACAATAAAACCTGTTGGCTCTTATCTTTATTTGCTTGGCACATTTAATTTCGTTGATAGCTTTAAGGAAGTTTAGATTAGATAACCCCCGACAATTCGGTTTCATTTTGTTGCGTGTAATTCGAATTTAATAAGCTGGAACATGCTTGTAAAATCCCGAAAGATCAAAGAGTACTTAGTTTATAGATCGATATATGGTTTTTTTTATGGTAGGGAACAAGTTCCATTTAAATGACTCACGGGTTGTGTTCACAGAATTAATGATTTCCCCATTCGTGGGACGAGCCCCCGAAAAAACAAGTCTATAAAAATACAAATTAGCTTAGTTGTTTCGATTTAACTTTAGATTGTGTTGCTAAGCCAAAAAAAAACTCAATATCATGAATCGAAATAAGTTCTTGGCTTTATCAACTGTGGTGCGAATCTTCTATGAGGCTCGGCAACTGGAATCTATAAACAAAAATACAATGAGTTTACGAATTTGCAAATTACAAATCATTAATCTGACTGGTATTTATTTTTTTAGTAGAAAATTGTCTGGGCTTATAGAACATTTCCATGCTTCGATAAAGGCAAGAAATGTATATTCTAAAGGTAAACATGTAAACAACCTAAAAATATCTTGTTTTGGTGGGGTTTTTAATTTATAGTTCTTTAAGAAAAAAAGAGCTATTTGTTTTCTTAAAAAAGAAATTATAAATTCCTAAATGCGAAGGCTCTTAGAGTCTATTTCCCCATAAGATTTGTATATATATTAAATGTCTTGAAAGAATATAGAAAATATTACTATAATCTTCTAGATCGTCTTCTAAAAAGATCATATTCTTATAAAACATAATGAAGGGCATCTAATGGGTATCTTCGATTCGGAACTCGGTGACTTTGGCCTTCTGTTAAGCCGCAAAATCGAATCGAACCAAACTGCGAACCAGAGTCAAGCTGGAAATGGGGGCTTTTGCTGACTTGACTGTACCCAAACCGCTTGACGACAGCGATGACGACGAAGCCCTCTCTATTTCTTTTCGCTTATGTTTACCATAAAACACATAAAACACAAAAAAATACAAAAAAACGGCAGAGTGGAGAACACAAACAGCGAATAGTAGAAGCAGAAATGTGAAATGCCAGAAGTCCGGCAGCAACCGGCTTTATCAGGCGACTTGTTTTCGTTTTTGTGTGTGTTTTTCGGCTAGAAGCATTTGAAAACTCATAAAGAATAAACCCAGAAAATGAATCTATTAATGTCCGTCTGTACCGCTGCCTCAGGCGCTTATACAATCAGTGTGCGATAACAACACATTTGGGGGGCTCGATCGTGTGTATATAGCCACGTCTATATCGCCTATATGTATCTATCATCCCCCCATTGGCAACAGGCGGTGGGGCGATCTTTCCACTTTCGGCACAGGCCAAACCGGTTGCCTCAGCCGGTCAGCTGACCAGCAAATTCTACGCCATATGATTAGAATGCCGAGTGCAAAAGCTGTGAAATCTCTTTTCCAAAGGGGCCTTGACGCCCTGCCAAGAACCGCAATCTCTATGTTGGGATAAGATATGAACGGAAGTGACGCATATGGGAGGAACGCACACCCCCAGCTGAGATCAGGTGTTCCATCGTGATCAACTTCTTAACAACTTGGTTAAACTAGATCTTGATCTTTAGAGGTAAAGCCTGGCCCCTTCAGTAAGACACGATTGACACAGATTTTTGCATATAGTACATTGTAGGAGAGAACGACGTTTCGAGTACAACTCTCGAGGGGAAACGCATTTGTCAATAAGACAACTGCCAAGTACTTGTGGGAAATGCTATTTACTCGACAATGTTTGCTTGTGTGTGCACACACTTGTCGTGACAACTGTACGTATTTACATATATAGTGGCGATAGGGCGGAAGGTTTTACACTATCAGTACTGTTGAACTGTCGCCCAGCCCCAAGTATTTATATTTTGCTGATTCCCTGGGCTTGTTCATCGCTTATGATGACTTGTCGTGGGGCAATTAATGCTCGAACCCCTTGATTCAGTTCATTGGCATAGAAAGTGTACTCTAGACCAGATCGAATCAGTTTTGAATAGTCTCTTTTAATGGGTACAGTGGGCTGTGTACAGCTTGTGACTGTGATGCGTCATATTTACTCTCTTCAATTGGAGTTTTTTTTTCGGCGCAACGTGACTGTCACGTGAACAAAAGCCCAGATCTGATGGATCAGACACCCCGAGAGCAAATTGAAACCAGTTTTGCAGACGCCACACAAAAAACAGCTTTCAGAATTGAAATAAAACGAAACGAAGTTCGCGGCGCGGCGGCTTTCAAAAAGGCAATTTAGCCGAAATTCGAGACCAGAGACCGGAGACCGGAGAATGAGGGGACACTGAATGTGCTCAGAATGTATTAAACAATTAACAGTTAACTGGCAGATGCATCAGCAGAAATTAGCATTAATTAGAGCATGGCCAGTGCCAAAATGGTAGCCATTAAACACCGAGACCCCTGTGTACTAAGTAAATAAACAAACTAGCCAACTTTTAGCACCTCCAAAATAGTAGCAGAAGTCATATTTAAGTGAATCATTAACAAGACTCTCCTAGTAACAGTCTGTTTACAACTATTGGGACCAATGCCAGAGACCACATGATCCCCGGAATCGAATCGGGAATCGAAAACAAGAGCGTAAAGGCCGAACTAAGGAGCGTGGCAATAATCGTAAACAACAAATTGTTGGTAAGGGGCAGGGCATTTTTCGGCTGTTTTTTGTTTTTCTATTTTTGCGCATAGCCAAGGTCAGAAGATAAGCTTTCGTTGTCAAGTATTTTTCACTATTTTTTTTTTGGCATTTGATAAGCAAACTGAAATGATTCTATTATTAATTATGCGAGACACTGTACAGAACACCAGAATTCGGAGCAAACACTTCCCTGACAACAAGGGGGGCGTACTTTATGGATTTTATTTTCTGGCCCCACTGTGCGGCAACGTCGACGCCGTTCTCATTTCAATTAGAAAGCAAAACAATATATAGAGGCACAAGCACAAAGTTTCATTAAAAATAGCAACCGAGCCAAAGGAAAAACATAAAACAAACACGGGCGAGAGCGCAGACATCAGAATGAAATCGAAATAAATTTGCCAGCTCGAAAATTATAAAAATGTGCGAAAAACAAGGCGACCAACCGAGACATCTGTGTTTTTTTTTAAGGAAAGGTGCTAGTGGCACACTTGAAGGGTTTGGAAATCAAATGGAGGCACGTGTAACTGCGTTCTGACCCTTATGCAACCCCAGAAAAGAAGGCAATGCCCGCCCACTGGGAGGGAGGCCGGTCACAATAACGTAAACAAAACAGGCGGCAGAACATGCGCAAAGCCAAGGGGAAGGGGATTTGTCTACTCTCGGCTGTTACATAACTCGGAAAAGGAAAATGCCAAGACATAATGGGAAAAAAAACCAAACGAAAAATCGATTTTGCAATGAGCAACAAACTGCTGTTTTGGGTATATGGAAATTGAGCTTAAGTAGACATATTTATGGCCAGAGAATAAAGTATTATTCAATGTGTTTTGTTCGGGAAAAAAGCTCGAAAGTTAAGGAATTTTTAAACATATTGTATAGTTTGTTTGCATTTAAATATCTCACAAAAAAAGACTACATTTTGGCTTTAAATATGTAAAGGGGAAGTCCCCTTCCCTACAACTAAAAATCCCAAATACCAAGCTTATTTTGGAAACCCCTTTCGAGTACTTGCCTCCCTTGGTGGGCGTCTTGTGGGTGCTGTGCTGGGCCCTGTAGCCGGTGATCATCTCGTAGTTGCCGGCATCACGGCGCAGGGGGAAGGCGATCTCGATGATGTGGTCGCAGGGCTGCATCAGCATGAGGATGCCCTTAACCTTCTGCTTCTTCTCGTCGCGGGTCATCTTGCCCTTCATGTCATCCACCAGCGACTCCTCGGCGATTTGGCAGCCACGGTGGAAGAAGTACTCGACCATGTCGAAGAAGCGGGGATCCTTGGCAGTGGGCACATCCTTGAGGCGGTCGGGAATCTGGTGCTCGGAGGCATAGCCGCGCGAGTGCATCACGGCGGTGGGCAGGGCCTTGGCCAGCGTGGTCAGCTCCTGCTGGCGCATGGCGCCCTGGCGGGCCAGACTCTTCAGGTGATACATGCTGCTCTTCTGGGTTCTAACTGGGTTCCTCCTGCTATCTGCTGTGTTGGCTCCGCTGCTCAACAACCGCTCACTACTCGACGCCGCACCGAATTGAACGTTTTCGGCCTTTTTCTCGCCATTTCTTTCATTTCCACTCGCCCTGCGCCGACGTCGCCAGAGCTTTCGGTCACTTAGTGGGAGAACGCGTCGCTCATTAAGCTCAAGAGTAGGGTTGCCAGGTGTTTGAAAAATATCGCGCAAATTTTCGGAAGTTGAAAAGATATTTTATCTTTAAAATATCTGCATAAATATAATACAGTTTATATTGATAAATTCTTTAAAGTGAAGTGATTTTAAACTTACTAAATTATAAATTAAAATACAATTTTTAAATTAGTGCTTTAAAGCTGCACCAGTGCCCGCTTGAAACGCCTGATGTCGGATATTCGTTGCCAGGGAGAGATAAGAAGGCGACAGGTGTTATCGGTCTACGTTCACGTTTTTCTTTGACACGCAGATTAGACTTGGATTTATTATCTGGAGCAGAGTGTCAAAAGTTGGTAATTGATATGGATTTAGGTATTGCTTAATAAGAGAGATATACATCAACACAGGAAGTTATTAGCTTCGTTTAAATAATATATTTCACTTTCTTAAAAACATCATTTCTTTATTCTTTATAAATTTCCATGAACGTAACGTTGTTTTCAATTCAAATTGCGATAGCTCCCACTCCTTTAGTGTTGGTTAAGTTCGGAGCAGATAGCTTTGCGACAGTGTTGATCAACTCACGCATTAAGCTCAAAATTGTTCCCAAGACCGGAACCAGTTCCCAACAGTCAAAATTCAAATTCAAAAAGGCAACCTTTAGTTTACTTAAAAACAAACAAAATCTTGTGGACTATATTTGAAGAACATAATTATAAACAAAGTTATGCATGTACTGTGCTGTTTCGGTCGTGGTAAATGTTGCTAAGCGAGGACCGAATGAATGCGTCGCTTCGCTCCACGAAGCTATCCAAGTGGGACCACAGGAACCAGAAGAGCAGGCCCCAGAACAGCACCTTGCTCACCCAATCCAGGATGTAGAGGCGCCGCAGTACCTTACGAGCATGGGCCAGGGTGGCCTCGCTCTCGCCCAGAATGTAGGTTCGCATACCCACGATGTAGTTGCTGATGTACGTCTCCCAGTTCACCTGACTCACTGAGGTGTCGAAATAGACCTGGTCGATGTTGTTCAGCTGACTACTCATCTCCTGGAAGCGCTCATTCCGGAACTCCCACTCCTTGGTTGTGTAATACTGCAGCAGCTTTAGGCCCATCGATACCTTGCGTTGCACGTTCACCAAACTGAAAGGAAAGGACCACTGTTTACTAATCCCATTTAGCTCATAAAGATTCCACTTACAATGGCTTGTGACCGAAGATGAGCAGCCAAAAGTCGATAAAGTAGGCGGGCAGATAGTGGAAAAAGATCACGCAGAAGAGGTGATGGTAGTAGTTCTTCTTTATCGATCCGCCTGGATACCAAAGTGCAAAGCTAAGTGGCGTCTTGTAGAAGAAGCGGCGTCCCGTCTCGATGCTATCGCCCCAGGACATGAGGGCCTTGCTGGAGATGCACAGGTTGCAGAACTCCACACCGGTTTGCTTCTCACCCTTCTCCTCGCTGGCCTTGCCCCGCTGATAGCCGCACAGGATCATGCCATTGATGGCCTTGTCCACCGGTATTACTGTGGAGGCATATTCCGGGTTGCAGTGCATCGACCGGATCACACCGCGGGCGGCACCAATCATTAGGCCAGTGGGTCCATTCACTCCCTCAATCCAGCCGGGCAATGGCTCGTGGATAGCGGCCGTCACTACAAATGGTTTTATTTTCATTTTTTTGTTAATAAAGCAATTAACCAGACCAGATACTTGGCTACGTACCGATCGAGGGCCGTGTGATGATTATGGGCAGCTTATTGTTGTATCTGCAAATTAAATCTTCCGACAGTGCCTTGCTGTAAGCGTACGTGTTCGGTAAGCCATTTAATAATCTGGAAAAAAGAGTCCAAAGAACTGGTTATTGAGTGCCAAGGTGCAAGGAAAATGACTAGTTGTTTATTCTGCATAATATTTAATTGAGAACTATAAGTATTTTGTTCTTAAAAGAATGTCTGAGTTTTAAATGTAGCTAATTATATTTTATATTATAACGTATAATATTTATTTGTATTAAAAAGCCACTTACTTGGGAGTTATCTCTGCTAGTGCAGCATCGTCCATTGTCTCCACCATTTCGATAATGGAAAATGGATTCTGTGGAGCCGGATAGGCGCGTTCCTCCAGCACACTCTCGTTGCACTGGCAATAGGAGGTGGACACATGGACCAGTGCCTGCAGGTGGCTCATACGCTCGGCCAGGCGAAGTACCTTCAGGGTGCCCACCACATTCATCATGACCATCGGCCGTAGCGGCTGGTCGAAGCGCACGTTGGCCGCACAGTGGAACACCACCTCGACGTTGGAGGCAAGTGTGTTGGTGTCATTGGCGCTCAGGCCAAGGTCTGGCTCCAGCAGATCGCCCTTTACGACGCGCACCTTGTCCACGATATCGGGATTCTTCTCCAGCAGCTTGCTAAAGATCTGCAATGGTCAATGGTTAGTGGTTAGTTTGGATTCGAGGGGCGGTACCGCAAGTGAGCTTCATTAGTTAAGTGTCATGGCGTTTGGAATTGCAGCTCGGAGTCGGAGTTTCGGATTCGGACTACGTTGCGGCTGGCTAGAATCGCCTAATGGGCCATGTCGCAGGTTTAAGCGTCGTCTTAACGTCCAACAATTAAGAGTCATTGTAATTTTAGGATTTTTTCAACCAATAATGATCACCTTGACTTATAAACACCATGGATGTGGTTGTGGCTTTGGCAGCTACTGTGAGTGGGTCGGCTTTGTTGGCTCTACGTACGTAACACCAGATTTCTGTGCGATAATTTTGGTAATTTGGCGGGAATTCGGAGGGCATACTTGGAATATTAGCTGGGCTGCTTCAGTTTCATTTTATGATGCATCATTATACAGAACTTGTAGCTCAGTTTATGTACGAGTTTAGATTTTGTCAAGCTTGGAAACTTGAAGGGGAAATTATGGCTATCGGACGTTGGGCAAGGTCAGTGTAATGACACTAGATGCTAACATACTTCTTATGTTAAATCATAAATTAAGCAGCATTTTAGAGGGAGTATTTCGAGTATTGGAAGAAATAAAGAACACTGCCTTTGTCTCTAACTCTTTAATTCTATTTCTCGGCCTCTCTCTCTCTCTCTCTTCCTCACACTCTCTTGCTCCCTCTTTGGCTCCCTCTTTCCCTCCTTCTTTGGCTCGATATGTAAGTCTCTTCCTCTCTGGGCAACTCTTTCTCTATAACTCTCTCTGCCTCTCAAGAGCTAACTCTTTCTCTCTTGCTCTCACTTTCTCTGTTCTCTTTAGTCGGTGACTATAAATACAGGGTACTGCCTACGTACCAACCTCATTCTGTCCGCGGCCTCCCCACTGCTTACATCTCTGGTGATAGTGATAGTGATTGCCCTTCGACCCCAAAAATATCACCTAGCCAATGCAATACGTCTGGATAACCAGGAAGAAGCTCACTTCGATGATTTAATGATATAATTTATAATTTAATTTCAATATACAAGGGTAAATAAACTTAGTTTCCTTTCTTGTTTTTAAATAAAACTTGTAAAGTATATAAATATAATGGCATTTGCCTAATAATTACAAGTTCCAAGCTTTTCTAAAATTTCATATACAAACTTAACTAGGAAGCTGAATGAATTATGAAATTAATAACTCTTCGAGCAGCTTCATCGTTGTTTTTTCTAACTAACGCAATAATAATTTCGCAGAGGTCGTGTTGCAATCCATAATTGATAAATTGAGTTAATAAAAAACCCCGCCAAATCAATATGTTTTCTTGGTTTAAGTATTGTTTTTTTTTATAGAAATGCCGAATAGCCGCAGATTATCGTTATTATTTTTAATAACCTGGTATTTACTACATGAAACACAGCTGGTGCGACCCAAAGGTTCCCCCCGAGATTCCTAGAAATTTAATGCGCTCGAATGCAGTGAGCATTGCCATTAAGCATACGACACGTGGTGCAGCGGAGAGAGGCACTTTAAGTAGACGCTAATTAAGCTACTTATGGGTGGGTCATATTTACGAGTCATAAATAATTGCAATTACAGCACTTAAAAATGGAATGCTTGATTTCCGATTAAGATCGGACAATTCCCATGGATTAAACTCACCACACACTTGAAGTACTGTTCCTTGCGAACACTGGGATCGACTCCCTTCTTGGTGCGTATCAACAAATAGATGACGTTCAGGTCCCCACAGCTACGTAGAAGTTTCTCCACTAGAACTTTGCCCATAAATCCGGTGGCTCCGGTGATAAGGATGGTTTTGTTGGCATAAAACTTGGCAATCTCAGACTCGCCGCATTCGGCATCGCTCCGCAGTATGTCCATAGTTAGTCAGCTATCTGAAATCGATTAAATCGGTTAAATTCTTATATTTAAAAAAATATTCTAATTTCAAGCACAACTTTTTCCAAAGTAAAATAAAGAATTCTTTGACATTTCAGACACAAATTAATAGCTACCTATTAATATCCGCTTTATTGTAAGTATATAATTATAGTCGGCTGATGTATCATTAGATCTTGTAAAGCAATGACCGGAACCGTCGGTACATCCCTCAAGTACTGGGAATTAATTACCGATATTCAAGAATCTAATACTATATTACGTACTATCTGTAAATGCCTGATTCCCTACGGAATGTTAAGGGCCAACTAAATATGCATAAATTGGCTTAAGGTAGCGACAATGAGGTGGCGTTACAACCTTTTTATTTTCAAGATCGCATTTGTTGGCCATTTGTTTGTCTAACCTACTCCGGCCAAGATTCTTGTTCAATGTCAGCGCCGGATACTGATGAAATACGATGGCACAGCCGTGCAGAGAGACAACAGTGGACAGTAATGTTGACCAACCGCGTGTAATTGCCGTGGCCAAATGGGATTGGGATTTTCGGAGTTGCTTCCCCACTCCCCCGGGGTGAAGTACCCCATGCCCATGCTCCGGCATTACACCTTCCCATCCACACCTCGCACATCATCATCAACTGTTTATGTTGGTAAACAGCGACAAGTTTAAAGACCTGTTAGCGACCACCGTTTGTCTGTTTGCTTATCACATTTGGAAAGTGTTTACGCCGCAATGGGTTAATGTCTGTCTTATTGCTTTATTTTGTGTGTGTTGTTTTTTTATACACATATTGTTTTTTTTGGGTCTTGAGTGTGTGCATTAGGCTTGAGCAATTCGAGTGCGGGTGGAAGACAAAGCAATTAGCCAAGATGCCGTGGGGTTAAAGTGTAGTGTTTACTCCATGCATTAAATACCTCTGCATTGTATTCTCGTTTAATGGCCATTTTAATTAGCGTTTCTTTAAGGGTTTTTAATGCTTCAAGTTAAGGAGCTCATATCTTATATGTAACAGTATTAAAAAAAAGTGGAAATCACCTTAAAAAAAACAAGAGTTGGGGAAGAATTTCGTTGGAATAATGACGAAGAAACGCAAATTTATTTCAAAATGTTAACATAAATTATGCAACCATAATTATACTTGAATGAAAATTCTTTTAAAACAATATTGCATTTCCCAAACTTTCTATAAAGAGTCTATATAAAGATTGTTTAATTTCTTTAATTTAATAAGGATTTGCTTTTAAACCCATTCGAGTTTATTGCAACAAAATATTTCAACATTTTACAAGCTCTAATAAGTTGAAATAAGAATTTATCGTCATTTTTTGTAAGCTTTTATATATTTTTATTTCACAATAATCAGTATACTTTTTTTAACCAATCGATTTAGAGTTGGTTTCCACAGGAAAAGTTTCCTTTTAAATTACAAACTGTATTTCGCCATAGCGTTTGCATTATGCATGAGCCAAAAACACAAAGAGGTATTTCCTTTGGCGTCCATTCATTTTCCTTGATTCGTTTTCTTGCGTTGGCCAAACAAAAGACTTAAGACACGAACTGGCGGCAAGTCTATGTGATTCTGATGCCTGCCTTCGTTTCCATTTACATTGCATTAGATTTTCATCAGCATGTCATTGTTAGAGTTATAGTTTTCCCCACTATGGCACACACTATATCATTTCCTGAACACACTTTATCACGTAACTCCCGAGGAACGCAAATTATGACATTCGCACACTTTTCGCTTGCAACCACAATTATTTACTTTGGATTTCTTTCGCTTATTTCGGCGTAAATTGCAATTGTAAACACACACACTGGGCCAAAGGTCACACACTATGGGGGGAACCATTTAAGATGGCCTATTGGGCACCTATTAGCACCTCGCTCCCCAGATTTCCAACTCACTTCTCAGGCGTGTGTTTTGGTGACGACGGTGACTGGCGAATCTCTCGCGTGGAGTGACTTGGCGTGGAGAGGAGTGATGTTGACGGTCTCGAATTGATTCGGTTAAAAACTCAGCGGCAACTGAATTGAAATCGGGCAATTGGCTTTAAGTTATACTCGGGCTGAAAAGGAAACTCGCCGCTGCTGCGTCGCGTCGCTGCTTGGCCAGCACACACACACACACCGGCCGCTGGTGTTCTGTGAACGTGTGCGCGGCCAGGTGTGTTCGTGCCTCTGCTTTCCGGGTTGCACTTACCCGTAAGATGAGCTAGCCCTCAGACAACGGCCTGCAAAACAAACAACAACAAAATAATAAAAATAAAACTAAAGAAATCACTGACCATTACACTCGAAATTGAAGCCAATTAAACGGCACTTAATCATCTTCAAGTCGAGCAAGGGCACTGCTAATGGGGGCTCCCGGGCTCCAAGACAGTCTGGCAACACTACCAAAAGCCCAATGCAAAAATTCCCCCTTGGCTGCAAAATATACAAATACAAAAAATAATAATATCAGGAGCCCCGACCAAACCAAGGCCAGCCACTTGAGGTGGCCCTAAAAAACTGCATGTCATCCATGGCAGCAAAACAGATGCATAAAAACAGTGGAGCTTCTTATTTATAATTAAAATATCAAATATTCTAGGACTACAATAAAATATATACTCTATTGCGAAAAGAATAAAATTACTACAGTAATTACTACAGTAATTTCAATCTGTCACAGGACTACAGTTCTAGAATTATATAGTTTTATAGGTTTATTTATACATATAAACGAGCAAATTACTTAAATAGTTATTTATGATGATTTCTAAATTGCACCAAAATAAGACATACATAAATTCTTTATTAAAATTTAATATAATTTTAAAATATTCTTACTGTAACCATAATTAACTCCTAGTTTCTGCTTGACATAATGATTTGTCATCCTTTTTGAATCTCCACTGTACTGAAAACTTTGCCAACACACACAGGCACATTTGATCACTTAAGTGCATTCATGCAATTTTCGGCTGTAGAAGAGATTTTTTCCTCATGGGGGAACCTGATCCACGGCTGCTGCAAGCGGTGATAATGGTCAGGTATAAAAAGTTGCCCCGTCAGGTGAGTCTGTACGGCTGGTCCAAGAGGGGGAGGAGGTGGAGAAGGAACAGGATCGCCTGGGGATTTCACAATCTGGTAAACAAAAAAAGCCCAAAGATGTCGTGATGAGACGACCTTGAAATATGGTTCAGTACTGATTCAGCATCGTCTCCGTTACCTTTTTTTGCTTTATTTATTTATATTTTCTTTCTGGTTTGTTGGCCTTTAGGCCTTGCGGTTAATAACAGGCTTCCACGCAGTTCCATTTCATTTCCCTTTCCTTTTGATGACATAATTTGTTTTGGCAGCACCAACAACAAACACTCCGAGAACGCCCCTGATGCTCCCCAAAATTCGTAGTTCCACTCTAATTAATTCTGTAAACGCGAGAAAACTGTCTCGTCACCTAGCTCGACGATCTACAAATTGCACGACTAAGTCGAGCTGGAGCTTCCCAGTTCCCGGCTGGTAGCTTTGCTTCTAATCAAGCGGAAGAGGCTCAATCACACACGTGGCTAACCATCCGAAAAGTGCCATGAAGTGGTCATTGCCTCTTGGAGCTGTGTCGAAACGATTTCAGAGTCTCCAATCCCAGCATAATCCTGTTTGGCTGCCATCTGGTTATAAAGCCAATCCTACTTTTTTGGATTGCATAGAAGCAGCGTGAATCTGAACATACCTTTAACCTTTCTTACTTTTTTCTGTCAGTTCTTATATAGATAAAGAAACTAGTTTAAACAATAACGAATTCCAGAAATTATTTATAAGGCCACTAGAAAAGATATTTATGCTTAAATATGTCTTAAAAAATCTATAAACATGTTTAAGGTGACCCATTATTTCAATTTGTTTACTTTCAAAAGAAATATTCCATGAATCATATGCAATCTAATATTAATTGTGAAATGAAACTTAATACTTTTGTTTTTGCTGACAAAAAATGTGAGAATTAAACTAACATATTAATCTAATTTTTCATTTATTAGTAAAGAATAATGAAGATGACGATCAGAACTTGTAAATTCAATTGATTCAAGCTTTCTTACTTTCAAAACAAAAATATTCCATAGATGGATTTTTAATCTATGAATATTTTTAAAATAAAACGCAAAATGTTTTTGTTTTCGTGTAAAATAAATGTGAGAATTAATCTAAAAACGGTTTCTGATTCTTTATTTATTAAGAAACTTTATCAAATAGGTCCTAATAAATGGTCTGGGGAAAATAATAAAATTTCCTGATTTTATTTATAAAAATGTTCATATACATATATCCTCTGTGGTTATCTTTAGAATCAGGATTGTTTTATTAGTTTACTTTGAATCTGTTTTATATATTTCAATTTATCAACTATATGAATTATCGAAAACTTTGATTTATATTCTCTACAGCCCTATTTGTCTCTGAAATCACACCTTCACTTCTCTCTCTCTTTATATATTTCGATTGTGTTCATTTCCGATGAATAATCCAGCAATTATAAACAGGTTGCCTTCAGTGCATTATATACATATATCTGCAGCGTGCTTTCAATCAGTCGCGGATCATTATGCAATTTTTTTTAGCAATTGATTACTTTTGAGAGTGGGCTAGGAGGTTTGCATCGAATAAAATGGATTTGCAAGAGTTTAACCCTATTGGCCGGGATCGAATGGCTGGCCCGTCGCTATAAATCAAACATAATTGCAAATCTTGGGTCCCGGCTGCTGTCTAACTAACACAGCCGCTACTGGATACTATGAATAACGTTAAATATTTGTTATTTTCCGAGATTCGATTAACAGCTAAGTAGAACACACACAAAGGCTTGACCTGAGTCAACAGAGCAGCTTATACAGTCACTATATTCACAGCCATGTGAGTTGCACATTCCTGAAATGCATTTCTAGTGCTTTTATAAAATTAATAAAATTTTTAAGAGGAAGGGATTATAGTTTTCTCATACGTATTAATTCTGAGCTTTGCTAAATCACTCTAATAATTCTAAAACTTGAGTACCCAAGTCTTTTATAAAATCTATAAAGAGCTTTGTAGTTTTAGTTTTTATAACTAAACAAATATTAATTATTGAATTATTATTAATGAGTCATATCCTATATCTTAGTAGCCCCATCGATACTACTCCCAGAAGCTTGTAGTTGTGAAACATAAATATTGTGCACTTATTTGTTTATCACAGCTTGGAGAGGTCGGCTTGGCATTTCTCATTCTGTTGTTGTTGATATTTACGCATATATTTATTCATATATCGGCGCACGCAATATTGTCCACGTATCCGTTGCCTTTTTCAGTCACCGCAACGTGGGCTCGGCCATTAGGTTTTCCATTCAAAACAAGACTGCTGACGTAGATATATATATATGCTTAATTAGCTGGACTCACTCTCACCCGGCTTAGAGTAATTCCTAACCACTTTTACGTCGGGTTCTAGGCATACTATGTATGACAATTATATTATTGATCATTAGTATGGGCAATGATTATAATAACACCAACCAGAATATGCCTTGGGCTCTTGGGATTTGTTGGGATTCCTAGATCTAGTTAGGTTTCCTGTCCGCTTTGGAAGCGTTTAAGATGGAATTCACAGATTAAAGTTGATGAAAAATGATCGATTTATTGAAATGGAGCTGTCTTTAAGCTGCTGTTAATTGGTGATACTTTTTATACTACTCTTTTATTTAGTGGCTAAATGGGTATATATATTATTCTTGTACAAAATGAATATGTTTCTAATGGTGGGTCCTAAAGAAGTTTTAAAATCTACTTTAAAATTATTCTTCAAATCAATGTGGTTTTTTCAATCAATTCACTCGGATGGGTTTTATGTTAAGTATTTTAGAAAATATTCACATAACGAAGACGTTATATGAATCGATATTTTAACGTTACGTTAAGTCAATATTTGTCATTACATTTCCCCTATTTCATATTCGAAAAATAAAATGATTTCAGTCTTAGTAGTCGTAATGGGTATTTCAAATTCCGATAAAATATATCTAGCCTCAAGCTAGTTTACAATTCCAATCCATTTAATTGGCGGGCGATAGGTTTGATGCCTTATTAAACAGTCGTCTAATCAATCCACTTTGTCAAGAATTATATTAATAATTAATGCAAGAGATACGGAACCACGCAAAGCATAGAAACAATGGAAATATAATTAGAGTCTCAGATACCAAATTAACTTCGTTAAGACAAAGGGTCAGAAAAGTTTAAGTAGTTTAACTAATTACTCGATTTATCCAATATAAATTACTCCTTATTAAGTACACAGGTCAACCGCAAGTCAAGAGATCAAAATTATAAAAGCAGAGTCCCAATCTAGTGTTACAATGACATCTGTATTAGCTGCAATTTTAACAATTACTATTTAATTATTTATTAATCTTAGTGTTCAACAAGTAAAATTGGCATTTATAAAGCAGTTAGCAGAAGTAAAAAATGTTTTTTAAATTAAATTTATTTGAATTCAATCGGTTGATTAAGGTCCTTGCAAAATCAGAGTGCATTTCTTAAAGTACGAAGCCAGGCTTCCTCCTTTCCTTTCCATTCCCTTAGTAGCTTCGTCCGAAGAGAGTGTAGAATTTGGGCTTGTTCGTGCAGCCGGGATTGATGCACTTATCGCTGGCCTTGATGGGAGTCGGCTGTTCGAAGGGGATGCACAGGGACTTGGCACCCATGGCCGGTGCTCCTGCCTCGGCCTCCTCGCCGCGGGCACTGTCTGCCTTGATTTTGTCCTCGCAGCTGATCTCGCCACAGAAGGGTGCCAACAGTATGTTCTTCTGCTCGAGGAAGTTGCAGAAGTCGGCCCAATTGGTCACGGTCTTGGTGTGACTGGTCAAATCAAGCTGCGCCTTGGCTAGCATACTCTCATGGATCGTCTCAAGCAAGGCGGGTATCTTCTTCTCGACATCGGCCAGCGCGATGGTGATCTTCTCGCCGGTGTCACGGCGAACGGCCACCAATTGCTGGGCTTTCAGGTCCTTGGGACCAACTTCCAAGCGAAGCGGTACTCCCTTCAGTTCCCAATGATTGAACTTCCAGCCGGGCGAGTAGTTGTCTCGGTAATCACCCTCGCACCGCACTCCGCCGCCACACAGACGCTTCTCCAGCTGCTTGCATGCGTCCAGCAGCTGCGCCCGCTCATCATCCTTGGTGTTAACAGTGATGCCGCAGGGCACAACGATGGCCTGGATGCAGGCAACGTGTGGGGGCAGCACCAGACCCTGGTTGTCCGCATGCACCATGATCATCACGCCTATGGTGCGTGTGGTAAGACCCCAGGAGTTTTGGTACACGTACTTCTTCTGCTGCGTCTCGGGGTCCTCGTACACGATTTCGAACATTTTGGAGAAATTCTGGCCCAGGTGATGGCTGGTCGCACCCTGAATGGCTCGTCCCGAGGCCGAGATGAAAGCTTCAACGGTGGTAGTGTAGTCACCGCCGGCGAACTTCTCCTTCTCGGTCTTGCGGCCCTTGACCACAGGAATGGCCAGCAGGTGGGTGTAGACCAAAGCGTACAGATCTAGAATATCCAACACTTCCTTGTCAGCTTCCTCCTTTCCAGCGAATGCGGTGTGTCCCTCCTGCCAGAGGAACTCGCGGGTACGCAGGAAAGGCGTTGGCTGCTTGAATTCCCAGCGCTATAAATATAATAAACTTTATTAGAAAAAATTTATTTAGCGGTTCAATTTCAGATTGACTTACCACAACGTTGTTCCATTGATTAAGACGAATGGGCAGATCACGGTACGACTGTATCCACTTGGCGTAGGCGGGATACATGACGGTCTCAGAGGTGGGGCGCACGGCGATGGGCTCGGCCAGATCCGAGTCTCCGGACTTGGTCACCCAAGCCACCTCCGGGGCGAAGTCGGCAATGTGCGTCTTCTCCTTCTCCAGCACTGCCTTCGACACAAAGATGGGGAAGTAGCATTCCTTAACGCCCATTCGCGTGATTTCGGCATCGAACCAATTCTTGATGGCCCTCCAGATGGCAAAGGACCAGTGGCGCAGGATATAGCAGCCGGACACATCGTAGTATTCGATCATCTCACCCTTGGTGATCACCTGCGAGTACCAGTCGGGCAGGTTATCCTCCTTGGTGGCCTCCAGACCCAATCGGGTCTGTTTCTTCACAGCACCAGCGGCATCGGCAACTGGCTCCTTCTTCGCGGGCTTGGCAGGCTTCGGTTGCGCTTCTTTGGGGGCCTTCTTAGCAGATCCTCCGCTGCCGCCGCCTCCTCGTCCGGCCACTGGGAAATCTGTACCCGTGACATCCTTGTACTTGGCCTTAAGAGCCAGCAGTTTGGCCACCTCGGCATCGATCACCTCCTTGGCCGCTTTGCTGCTCTTTGCCGCACGCACCTTCTCACCCTGAGCATTGATCTCCTGGGTGAGCTCATCCTTCGCTGACGATGCCATCTGAACGGGGCTCGCTTCCTTCTTCACAGCAACTGGTTCCGCCTTAGCGTCTAGGGTCCAGTCCTTGCCGCTCAGTGTCTTGTATTCTGCCTTTAGGGCCAAGAGAGTCTTCACCTCCGGCTCAATAACGTTCTTAGCAGCCTTTTCCGACTTCAGCTGACGGATCTTATCACCTTGGGTCTGGATCTTGCCCAAAACACCGCTGACGTCGCTGCTAGAATCTCCACCAGTGAGATCTACAATGGCCACTGGAGTCGGTGCCACAGTGCCTGGCTTCCACTCCTGACCGGTCAGGGATTTGTAGTCGGTTTTTAGAGCCAGCAAAAGCTTGACCTCGGCATCCACCAGGGATTTCTCCGATTTGGCCGACTTCAGTTGACGGATCTTATCGCCCTGTTGCGCGATCTTGTCCAGCAAAGTGTTCACAGCACCGACAGGAGCTGGATCCGCGTTCTTCTCCTGCTTGACCTTAGGTGGAGCCGCTGTGGCTGCTGCTGCGGGTGCTGGAGCTGTGGTGCCGGGCTTCCAGTCGCTGCCAGTGGCTGCCTTGTAGTCCGCCTTCAAGCCGAGCAGTGTCTTCACAGCTGCATCAACGGTGGCCTTGTCGGCTTTAGCTGCCTTTAGTTCACGAACTTTGTCGCCCTGGGCAGTGATTTGGCTAAGGATCTGGGCCACCGAATCGTTTGCAGTCGTGGCAGTGGGTGCGGGCAGAACAGTGCCCGGTTTCCAATCCTGACCGGTAAGGGATTTGTACTGAGCTTTCAGTTCTAGGAGAGTCTTTACAGCGGCGTCGATCTCTGGCTTGGCAGCCTTCTTTCCCTTGAGGTCTCTAACAAGATCTCCCTGCTTCACAATGCTGGCATTAACCGAAGCTGCGTCGTTGGAGGAAGCAGTGGGAGCGGTAGCTGGTGCAGATGCAGGAGTTTGTCCTGGTTTCCAGTCCTTACCAGTGGCTGCTTTGTAGTCAGCTTTCAAAGCGAGCAGTTTCTTTACCTCCACGTCGATTTGATCCTTTGCTGCCTTCTTGGACTTCAGATCACGCACCACATCGCCTTGTTGACCAATTTGTTTGTCCAATTCGGAAGCCTTGTCGTTGGATTGAGCAGGTGAGGATGCCTTTTTCTGCAATTATTAAATGTTATATTTTAATAAATTATTAAACTTTCTAAGCTAATTCAACGTCATCAGCTTTTAATTAAATTTTTTATTTTTTGACTACGTCAGCAAGGGCGACACATGCATTTTTAAAAGCCTCTTCTTCTCGTATCTCTTACAGGTAAGGAAAAGAGCCCAAAACGAAAACGATACGCACGATTGGTGGTTCAGCAAACAACTGGTTTTTGGCCCAAACTGAAGATTGTGGCCAAGCAACGCGGCACATAATTAAGAGAAAGGGAAAGAGCCACTGAGCACCACGAGTGAGCGAAGGTAAAGAGAGTGCTTACAAACAGCTGATTGGAGTGTTTATATATATGTAAGTTGAAAACAATAAGATAAGAGGTTTCACTCTCAGTCGAATTTAGAATACTCTCACATTTTATAGGAATAATTAAAACTAAGCTTCACTCACCGTAGTCTTGGCATCCGCTGGCGCATTGATCTTTAGGCCCGAGGTGGGCACATCCTTGGTGTGTCCATCGGGAATCGAGAACAGGACAATGGGCGAAGGAACATTCGAGTATGGACTTGGCGGGGCATAGGCATTATCCACCTTGAAGAAGCCACGACGCTGCAACTGGATGATATCACCCTTTTTGCATTTCTTCAGCTCAGGATCGCCCAGCATGGCCACCTCGTCACGGGTCTTGTGTCCAATGTACTGTTTGAAGTCCTCGTCTTTGCCCAGAACAGCCTTGCTGATAATGTTGTCAAAGTAAACGCAGAACGTGGGCGGATAGGCACTGGCGTCGTCTTCTACAGCCAGCCAGGTTAGCTTCAGTGTCTTCTTAAAGTCCTTGTTGTCTAGATTAAGAGCCGCGTCCACGGAGGTGATATTGCCCGACGCATCCTTGTGCACCTTCTTGATCAGGATGTTGCCCCAGTTGATGAAAGTTGCATTCTCACCCTCCTTGAGAGCCTCGGCATCCACGTAGTCAATGTAGATACGAGGACCCAGCAGAACAGTCTTCTTGCCCAGAGATTCGTCCTTGGGATGAACGGACACCTGAATCTTCTCGACCTTGGCACCGGCCACATTAACGATCACGCGCTTCTCCTTCTCCAACGCCGTATAGCGAGGAGCAATTGGATCGATCACCTTCTTGTTAAAAGCCCAAATCTTGTCCCAGTTCATGAAGACAACCGACTTGCTGCTGCCCTGGGCAATGATGAACTCCTTCAAGCCCTCCACGGTCATGCCACGACGAATGATGCCGCGCACTGTGGGGAAGCGGGGATCGTCCCAGCCATCAACCAGGCCAGACTCCACAAACCAGGTGAGCTTTCGCTTGGATAGCACCGTGTTGGTCATGTTTAAGCGACTATACTCCCAGATGTAGGGCTTCCTCAGCTTCAAAGCATCGATGAACCAATAGAACTGATCGTCACGATCGTGGTACTCCATGGTGCGCAGTGTGTGGGTCACATTCTCGATGGCGTCCACAATGGGGCAGGCAAAGTCGTATGTGGGATAGACCCTGAAAATAATAATTATATTGCACGTTCGCCTCTTCAGTTGTTTGCAAAACTCACTTGTATTTGGTTCCCGTGCGGGGATGTGGCTCATTCTTGCAGCGATAGATAGTTGGATCTCGCATGCAGCCGTTGGGCGAGGACATGTCAATCTTGGCGCGCACGCAACACTTCTGACCTCTCTCCGACCCCTTCAGCATTTCCTGCCACAGCGAAAGATTCTTTTCGACGGCTATAAGGGTAGGATAAATAAACTTAAGTTAAGAGTTAAGACCAAATATGAAATCAACTTACAGTTAGATCGATTGGCCGACTCTACGCGCTGTTCGCGCTCCAGCTTCATCTGCTCTGGCGGCGTGTCGTCCACATAGGCCTTGCTCTCCTTTATCAGCTGAACGCAGTAGTCAAGCATCAGGTCAAAGTAGTTGGAGGTGTGCGTAAACAGGTCTGGCTTGATCTGCAGCTGCTCCAGGTCGCCGAGAATAACATTCTCGAACTCGACCGTCTCCTTGGCGGGATTCGTATCGTCGAAGCGCATGATGAGGGTACCTTGGAAGGCCAAGGCGTAGTACTGGTTCAGGAGCGCCGCCTTGGCGTGGCCGATATGCAGGTAACCGGAGGCCTCTGGCGGGAAGCGGACGACCACCTTGCCCATCTCCGCTCCGGGCAGTTCCACGAACTTGCCCTCCTGCTTGCGCTCACCAGTCTTGGCCGGTGTCTGCTCCTTGGAAGCCTGCGGACTCCTCTTAACACGCGCACCTTCAGGCAGTGATTGGAGGACCTTCTGGATCAGCGGCTGGGCAGTTATAAGGTCATACCAGCGCTGAACATGTTGAGGGATGCCCTTGGAGGCCAGGAATTCGTAGCGCGAGTGCATCTCGTTGAACAGTGCAAAATCGGCGATAGTTAGCTTATTGGCCACCAAGTAAGTGACAGGGGCAATAGACTTGTCCAGGAACGACAGAGCCCAGGAAATGTCATCCTCGCAGGTCAACGAGAACGAGAGCCAGTGGTCGATCTGTGTTCGCTCGATGGCCGTCTCTCCGTACAGCTTGTAGTCCGGTGCGGAGCGCGCCAGGGCGCGGAGCACGTCGTTGTTGGAGTGGCAGACCAGCAGGCGGCCATCGGGAAACTGCAGCGAAGTCTCCTCCTTGCTCCACACAATCTCCACGGGCACCGTGCCATTGATAAGGTGCGCCGTCGCCAAGCCACCTACATACGTAAATGAGTCAATTAATATCACTCGATACGATACGAAACTGATGCAATATCACTGGATTCCTGATAAATTGTGTACATAAATAGACCGCCGGATATAACCTCACAACGTGCACCTATTTTCCGGGCAAAGAAGGTCACTGCAACCGGCCGCCTATATTAACTTACTTATGGGCGGGTTATTAAGGTTCGCTTTGAGCTTTATCGACATTGTCGCTGGATCTGGATGCTGCAACTCCTCTTGCAATTTCTAAATTCGAGTGATGAAAATTCCTCGCCAAAAAACGGCACGAGTACCGCCAGCTGCTACGTATAATAGAGATGGGATATTACTCTATACATTCCAATAGAGATGGGATACATTGCCTGCAGTTGCATGTCGATAGTTCGCTGTGAATGGCAAATATTGCACAGATGCAAGTACAGGGGAGCTCAACTTTGACAGATTTACTAAAAGTTATATAGCAATTAGTATTGTTAATTGACGTGTATTTATATATTTAACGATGGTTAAGTGAAGGGAAATCATTATAAAACTAAAACATATTAACCTAGTTAGAAATATATTAAATAAACAGGGAATTCAAAATGAGTTGCTTAAGATGCCCTTGCATGTTATTACATTTTACTCAAAATTTTGCAATGCTATGAAGGAACATTTTTAGACCCTATAAACTATATATATTCTTGATCAGCATTAAGAATCTAGTCAATCTAGCCATGTCTGCCCCTCTGTCCGCCCGTACGCAAAATCTTAGTTTAGAAACAAGCTAAATAAATTAATATTTGTATTTACTCTTCTATATACCTTATATTTAGATATATACTCTATATATTTATTTTATATACATAAGTCAGAACGGCTCTGATCGGTTGACTATATCTTATAGCTGACGTACATAAAAAAAAAGCGGAAAATATCTGTTTTTCTGTCCGATTTTGAGCAAAAATCTGAATGAAACAGATACAACAATTTCGGCAGCACACATCCGACGAGCAGTTTTTTTTTTTGTTCTCTTTTGCTCAGCTCATTCTCGAGCCGTTTTTTTGCTTGATCGACGCATGGAAGTGTGTATGTGAAGTTGCATTCGTATGTATGTATGTATGTGTACGAGAAGTTTTGAGAGAAACGAAGTCGGCTGCTCAGAGCGAGAACGAGGATGCATGTTCTTTTTTTTTGTTTCGCTAGCAGAGCTAACGGATAAAACGTATAACAGTTATTTGCAAGCTATGTGAAAGTGAGTCACGAGCTCCCGTTTGTATGTATGTACATATGTATGTTTTCTCTCCTGCACATTTTATTACCCCATAAGTTTGGTGTTTTAAGAGACCCTTTTGGCAGAGAGCGTATTTTTTCCTTTAAACATTAACATAAAAAACAAAAATTAATGGCCGACCTGCAGTCTATTTAATTATTGAATTTGAGTTTTTCCTGTATTTACACTGAACTTCATAATACATAGTATTCTATAATAAATCAAAATTAGTATTTAATAAATATAATTTTAAAATTGGGGTTTTATTTTATGATTACCATATTATATAGCTGCCATAGGAACGTTCAGGAAATAAATACAACAAATATTATAACATCGGTGGTTTTCAATATACATATGTATGTACATATGTATTTTCATATTCTTTGAGAAATGTAAATACATTTTCGTCTTGATTTCAGAATTTTGTTTATAATTTTATGAAAATCGGATATAAATGTAACTATAAAACTGTTAATGTAATTTTCATAGGTAAATGTTAAAACCGATTCTTGTTGTACTTGTGTAAATGTCATATACAATTTCTGTTAGTTTTTCTTTTCATTTAATCAATTTGTAAAAGGGTAAAACGACAGCTTCAGCCTGCCGAAGTAAACTTCTATTCTTGTTTAAAGAAGTTTTTTTTAATTAACAGAAGTATATTTCTTTATTAATTTAATATATTATATATTATTATATATAAGACCTTTTAAGCAGTGATTACTGTTCTATCCATTCACTGCTCACTACGTTTGCCATTCACGCTCACACGTTGACAGGTGCAGTGCGAACGGCAGCACTGCATGAAGAAGATTTTTTTATGTGTGTTTTGCTCAGATGGAAAAATAAGTTTTTCGTTTATATTTTGTACACCTAGTCCACGAAAAAACTCAAACACACAAAGAAAAAGCATTAGCAATGGTGAGGTTTATGAAATTTAATGTAAAACCGTGATTTATTAGTATATTGGAAGCGGTATTTTGAGTGGCTCAAGGTTGAAATACGTGTGTTTGCGTGTGCACCAGTGTGGGTGCGCTCGATGACTGTGTCAGTGGAAATTCGGGCTTCCGTGGCCCTTAAAGATATGAAATATTGATTAGGTTCGCTTAAGTAAATCACATTCCGGGATGTTCTTTGCTTCCAGATGCTCTTCATGCTGCTTTTCAGTCGACAGGGCAAGCTGCGGCTTCAAAAGTGGTACATGGCCTATCCGGACAAGGTGAAAAAGAAGATCACCCGGGAGCTGGTCACCACCATACTGGCCCGCAAGCCCAAGATGTGCTCTTTCCTAGAGTGGAAGGACTGTAAAATTGTGTACAAGAGGTGAGTGGATTGAATTATGTATGTTCTAATTCCAATAACCCCATTTATTGTTGCCTTTTTGCAGATATGCCAGCTTGTATTTCTGCTGCGCTATCGAGCAGAACGACAACGAGTTGCTGACACTGGAGATCATCCATCGCTACGTCGAGCTGTTGGATAAGTACTTTGGCAGCGTAAGTGAACTCCTTAAGCCCACAAGAAAGGGACTTGAAAGTCTACATTTCGCATCTTTGTGATAGGTATGCGAGCTGGACATAATCTTCAACTTTGAGAAGGCGTATTTTATCCTGGATGAGCTGCTAATTGGCGGCGAGATCCAGGAAACGTCCAAGAAGAACGTACTTAAGGCAATCGCCTCGCAGGATCTGCTCCAAGAGGTCAGTACACCCGAGACATATGATCTGTAATGCGTAAACGGTTGTGTCACTCTCTATACCTATGCCGGATATTGTTAATTGTTTTACATATATATTTATTCAACTCGCTGGTTTTTAGTTTCGTTACCTCGTTCGTTAGTGTTTGTTTGCATCTCTATATATATTTATATGCCTATCTATAACGTCTACAATGTCATACCTCATGCGCATTTCACGGATTTCTCTTTATACTTTATACTCTACTCTTACCTTACCAACTTCTTGTTCTTGTTTCTCTAATTTGTGCAATCGAAACTAATAACTAAACACCTCTAACCACCCTCGAAGCAAGAAGAGTTCTTTTACTCGCTGCAATAGAACCTAAGTCCAGTGTGCGTGTGTGTGTGTGTACTCGCAGCTGTATTGTCATTAACTTTAAGTTCTGAATCTAATGTTTAAAAAGAAAGAAAAAACACCCAAGCTCGCACACACGCACACCAGTCAACAAGCAAACTGTTTATTTGTCATTGCATGCCGTCTTGAGTTGCGAAACTTGCCTACACGTCTCGAAAGCGAATTGTGAATTGTGAGAACTTACCTGGAATTATTTGATGATCGCCACAGTATTGAACTTGCCATAGATGAAGCTGTGCAGTAAACTTTAAACCTAATTAACTTTGTTTGCCATCCGTTGTAGTACAATTTGTAGCCTTTTTTGGTTTCCTAATCCAATTTGTAGTCAGATCTCCCGATCTTTAGTTGGCTTGATTACTTTGCATGACCTTTGTAGCTGAATTACTAACTAGATACGACGATATATACCATATTTTTAAATGTGTAACCCATGTACCCTTTCTCTTGTTATTATTAACGCTTACCCTACCCGCCACTGCATAAATCGATGTTAACACAACTACTACTACCACCACCAACCAACCACCAACAACCACAGGACTTCAATGAGTATCTCAACTAAATGATAAAAAAAAAAGAAAAAACATAAAGCCCAACCCAAAGAACCAGTGTAAAGAACATATAAAGTAATATCCCCCATCTGCGAAGGGTCTTAGTAGTGGAGTGTCGATAGGTCAGATCAGTCAAACCTCCGCCCAGCTGTACATAATATGTCTGTGTATATTGCCCAGCTTCCATTCCCCAGCCTTCCCCGCGCTGCGCTGTGATGTTCATCCATATATGTACCTACTATATGCATTACGTGTTTCCAAGTTGTGCCGTAAACGAAAGAAATGCAAAACTAATTTGAAGTTGGTTTCTTTTTTGGACACATTCAACTACTTACATTTACACCTACTACTTGTACTACCACCAAACACCACTACTACTACTACTACTACTACTACTTTTTTTCCTTCTATTCTACTCTTCTCGTTCTTATTGTTCTTATTCTCTGTACTCCAGGACGAAGCCGTTGAGGGCACTTTAAGAGACATTGGACTCCTCTAAAGAACTAGAACACCGTAGAACTTATGTAGTTGATATTACACGCACACCCAGACACCACAAGCACACACCACACTTATACACCCCAGATACTTCTCAAGCGACAATGTGTGCTGCACTTGGCACTTACCAACACTGCTCTATCCACTTCGCAATAATATAGTGTGTGTTTTGGCTGTTGTACAGCACTGAGGCGCTAAATAAAACCAAGTAAAACGAAGCAACGTGAGGCTTAGAAAGCAATAAATCCCACTAGATAGTAACCTCCGAGCATCTGGCATGCGGTTTTCCATACACACACTCTCGCAAAAAAACACACAAACCCACAGATAAATAGATCCAGCAAAGTTCATGCAAAACAAGCCAACCTCACGTACTTAGTTCCATCCGGGGTTTCCTCAACTCAATTAATATTCTTCTTCCTATATCTGCATTAAAAAATCAAAAGATCATTCCAATCAATCACCAAAATGGGCAATAACTAATTTAGTTAGTGGGGAGATATATGCAATACTATTCTTACCATAGAAACAAGTAAGCTTTAATGTTGAATTAAAAAAAAAAGATCGATTTATAATTGAAAATTGTAATAATCATGCCTTAGTGGTAACCGAATAAATTCTAGTTTATGTATATCTACAATTATATATATATGTTTATGTATGTGTGTTGTACGTTTTAGCCAAATTTTCCGTGTTTTGTAATGAAAAAATTTTAAATAATAATAAAAACAAAGTATTTTCCCAAAAAATAAGAATTATAAATGTAATATGTATCTTATGCCATATGTATGCCTAGTATGATAATGGTAAGGACGTAAGCTGGTGATCGTCAGTTTGTATTTAATGTAATTGTGTACTCTTCCGTAATTAATTATATATGACTGTTGTTTTGCTGTTGTAACTGACCTGTTGTTTGACTGCTCTGACCTTATCTCCACTGATCTGACCTCTGAACTCTGCTCTCCACTCTCCAAACTATCCCCTCTGTCTGGCTTAGTGCACCCGTTTGGTGTCCCTTTGTTCTTTAGTTGTTTGCCATTTATAAACCCCTTTTCCATAGCCTATTTATGTGGGTTAGTTCTTGTGTCGAAGCTTTTATTTGGTTTGCCTTTCGTTATCCTCCGAGCGAAGTAAAGTATAGATCACGTAACTGAAGCTAAGCATTCTCCCGTTCCAGGACGAAACCCCGCAGAGTTTCTTCGATGATCATGGCCTGGGCTAAGTTGGCTCTTTGGGGATGAAGCCCAAGAAATGCATTATCTATTGAACCCATTTAAAGTCGCCTTAATCTTAATTATATGCGTGCATTTTTGTATCCAACGTAACCCAAAAGTATATATCGGTTCTACTATAATTTTTAAACCATCCTGTGTGTCAGCATTAAGTTTGTGTATAGGAGTGCTGTTAAACCTTCTCCTAAGTTCGCTTGGCAAATGCAATTTGCAACACATTTTTCTTCAAATCTACATACAAAAGCAGCAATATCGGTTGCTCATACACATTCGTACTTCTAAAGAATAACCTAGAGATAAGCAAAGCAAAGCGATATATCGACGGTGTGCTCAACTCTGTAGATATAAGTAAAAACCTATATAAATATATGGAAATCGCTGTATCCAAAGTATCCAATACAAAGCTCTCTACTTTTTTTGTTACTTCTTTTATGAAATCAGAGTAAGTTATTTAGTTTCCACTTTTTAGCTGTTTTCGACTTCTTTGAACTTGGGGGAAAGTTAAAGATTTCGGAAGATTGCATTGAGACTACAATAATGATAATTGAATAAAGTTCTAATAGAAATAATTAAATAAATATCAATATTAATCCAGTTTTATTTTTTCAAATAAAAATATTATAATTTCGGAAAAAAGAATTGCCTTTTAAATAACGGTTTCTTAAGCTTTTTCCACAGTTGGCGACTTGGTCACATTTGTATAAGGTTGGCAGCCCTGCCACCAACAAATTGTTGATTTCATTTTTATTTGGGGGGGGCGAGAGAGAGAGAGAACTTGAAATTGAGAGAGCCCCCATTGGGAGAGCGACGGCACAAGCGCTGGCATCCTGCCTGAGAGACAGAGCGTGCGACTGAGAGCGAGCTCCCTTAAATTTCCCACTGTTTGTTGTTGGGGGCCACACGCACACACACGGCAACTCAACACACCGCAGAGGGAGAGAGCGCCATTGGCCCCCCAGGCGCGGCAGCGGGTGCGAGCAGGACGGCCGGATTCGGGAGCCAGGCGGTGGAGCATCGATAGCGAACGAGAGCTGCGAGTAGGCTGCGGACTCGGACCTGGTGTCAGAGCGCACCATCGTCTTCAGCGGAGCACACACAGCAGCTAGGTGTGCTCTTCCGTACGTAACGGTTGCGGATTTTCAATGGACTTTCACAACCACAGGCAGCACAGGAAAATTTTCACACACACTGCCAGCAGCGGCGCAAGAAAGCAATGAAAACTGTCTGAAAACTCACCGAAACTCGGGCGAAACGTTCATTAAACGTTCGCAGCCACTTGCTGCAAAGTGCTGTGGAAACTTTCCAAAAAAAAAAAAAAGAAAACGAATTGAATAGTGTGTGAAGTGCGGGGAAAATCGAATGTGAAAATGGCCAGCCAAAGGCAACGCCAAAACCAAACCCAAGTGAAAAGAAAATGAAAATCTCGGCGGCGGCAGCAGTGTGAAAAGTCGAAAAGTGTGCAAAATTTTGCAGCTTCAAAAATATATGGTACATAAAATTTCGCTCTCTCTGTCTTTCTCCCTCACTCTCTCCAAGCGAGCGCGGGTGTGCGTGTGTGTGTTTAAGTGTGTGTGCGTGAAAATTACGTTGTCATATGTGCCAAGTGCTGACTTTTCCAGGCTCCAACTTTCCTGGCTCCGATTATTAACTCCTTCGAGTGTTTGCCAAAGGAAAAAGGCAAGGCCATTCGCACACCTCTAGCTAAATACGTACTCGGACGTGCGAAAGTATTAAAGGACATGGATAGGTGTGCGTGCGAGTGTGTGCGGGTGCGAGTAAGAGTCCGAGTGTGTGTGTGTGTGTATGTGTGTGTGGCAAGGAATCAAGCCGCGCCAGCCAGAAAGAAAGAAAGAAAAAAATTCTCTATCTATTGCGATTTGCTCATGCGGCCCGAAAAGAGCGAAGCGCGCAGCATTGGCCAGCAAAGCAGCAGAGGGTGCGGGGATGAAAAGCCAGGGGGGTGGGACGGGGCAGAGGAAAGTGGGCGCCACCATGGCCCCAGTGGGTGCGAAGTGCGGCTGCTTTGTCTACGGTGTGTACACGTACACAGCCTCCGAAAGCTATATATCGTACTTTTCGGCCCCCCATTAGCATCCATAATTTCGTTGCTCTTCTGGCTACCAAAACAATAATTTCCCAAAAGGAAAAAAACGAGAAGCCGCTAAGTTTTCAACACCCCAGAACGAAGAAAAACCAATGAGCCCCCACCCACCCACAACATTTGTTGCAAAAATCTTGCTCGTTGTGATTTATCCTTAAACTTGGCCACTTTCGTTGAACCGCTGCTCCGCCATGGTGAAGTTGTATTCACTGCCGAATGGTGCCCTGTGTGGTGTGTTTTCTCAGAGCACACCCCCATTGCGCATGTCGCGCGCCTGGAGGCCAGGATATATGGGTAAGGGACACGGAACATGGACCTGGACATTCCACGTCGTCAGGCTGGCTCCACACACACAGTTGCGGCCCAAATAGTAGTACTTGCTGGCACAGCCAAAGCCAAGTCCAAGTTCAAAACTCTTTGCCACAAGTTTTCGCAACAAATCGCATTCCATAACGAGGTTAAACGTAAAAAGTGGTTATTATCCAATGAGAAGGCTCTTATCAGTTCAAGTTCAGAGTAGTTTCTTCAAGGGGATTTATAGGTGGGCCTACCAAAACACTTTGAAATGGTGCAGAGGGTTGAGTTTAGTTTTGGACTAATTTTCTTGAGGGTTTATATAAAAAGTGTAAAATTGTTAGAGTAAGAAGGATTTGTCATATAAAAGCCTCAAATTAAATTTGTTCATATTAAATACTCTTAAAAATATCCGATAGCATAAAACTGGATTAGTCTTTGAAGACGACTGATTAAATAAAAATAGCTGTAATAAGTAAAGACACTAAATATCATAATTTATACAATTGGAAACAAATATTTCCAATATTAATAAATAGACTCTCCCATGATATTCCTTATTTTCAAAGAGATAGTTGAATTCCTTAAAACTAATATACGTTTATAGTAAATTATCTGAAATAAAAGCAAAGTTTATTCTTCATTAGGCCGCGTTACATATTAAACGAATTTGATTATCTCGTACAAGAAAGGAATTAATGGAACAAAGTAGACTCAACCTTAATCGATACATGTCAGCATATTATAGAAACTAATTCACATTGATTTCAATCGATGGAAATAAGGGAAATTAAACTTTTTAAAACACAAACTGATATCTCATCTTTTTTCTTTTTTCCTGAACTAAAAATGAAGGACTAAAGACTCTCTACATAAATACGAATTATAAATGAATAGTTCGTTTTTTTGACAAAAGCATAATATAGCTACATACTAAGTAATTTAAGTATTTATTATATAACAAACTAACTTTGAAGCAGACTATCATATTTCCTTTATTAGAATATCAGCAAGTGGGGGACAGAGACCGGATTTATATCCTATAGTGCTATTGTCTCGTCCTTAACTGTTCGCATATACACACAAACACACACGCACACACTGTGTGGATTTGTGTGTTTTCCGTTAGCTGTCGTTTATTGTCATCAAGTTGAAAACTTCAAGTGTCGTTACCTTTGTTTCCGTCTATTATTAGGACCTGTATGATATAATATTTGACTGGATTGTCCTTGGCCATCCCCGCTGGTGGCAGTGCGAACAGCGATAGGAAGCGCAGGAGTAGGAGGACGCTGCCGCGGTTGTGGGGAAGTTGGGAAAACTGGGTAACTGGGTAGCGGTGGTAATTGGTTCATCATCGCAGAACATGTTGCATACTTGAGGGCGCCGCGGCTGTGAAAATTAATAGATTGGCGTTTTTGGGGGGTAAATGAAAATGAAGCGAAAGGAAAATCCACAATGCAGTTCGCGTTTTCGCTCTCACTCTCTGCCCGCACTCTTTCTCTCTTCTCTCCCACTCGCTACTCTCTGTGCCCCAGCGGTACACGCTGTTGATATCATATTTTTGCCACTTCTATTATTATATGTCTACTACTTTTTTATGGCGCTCCAAGAATACTGGGAACTTTTTTAGCCAACTCACCACGCATGACGCGTGCCTCTCTCCCCATCTCTTTTGCGCAGTCCGCGCTCTCGCTTTCTCTCTCTGTAGCTTTCCCTGTGGAAACTCCCGCTCTTGTGGATTTTATTATCGGGAAACGTTTTCCCTTCTGCCTTTCCTTTTTTTGGCTCTGCTGTTTTTTTTGGGGGGTGCGGCGCCCACGTATCAGCGCAGGAAAGCGGAAAGTGGAAAGCGAAGCGAAGAGAGAGCCAAGTTGAAGAAAAACATTTTCCGAGCTGCTGCTGCTGCCGTCGTAGTAAAGTGAAGACCGCCCGCCGAGTGAAGTGTGCCTACGTGTGTGCAGTGCCATATAGAAAATATACAAGAAAAACAACAAGAAATACATGAAAATGGCACACATAAATGCAAAAAATATAAAAGTATAGCAAAAATAATGTATAAATATACCATTTCTGATTTTTTGTTTAGTGCAGCGCTAGAAATTGTAAATAATTAACAGTAAAAACTCACCACCAAAGAATGTTATAACCGAAAGTTCGAACGCTTAACCAAAACCGAAGATGCACAAGTCTAAACAAATATAATTATGCATAGCCACTATGTATATAGCAGCCAAAAACGATTGTAAAACTAAACTAAACTAAAAAACACAAAAGGAAAAACAAGTAGCCCTCGAACAGCCAAGAGAACCGAGCCCGGCAAGCAAATGTCCGGATAAGGGAGCCGCCACCTGACCAATGGATGAAAATGCAGCCGTCGTCGTCACTTTCGTCGTCGTCGTACTCCATTTCGCATCGCTTTTGTCAGCAGCAACAGGAACAGCAGCCGGAGCAGCCAGAGCACTCAGAGCACTCAGAGCAGCAGCAGCATCCAGAGCAGCAGGATCAGAAGGATCAGCAGCAGTCCAGGCTGGCCGGATTTTCACCCTACCACGCCCACGCCAAGTGCACGCCCTCGGTCGGTACGGCAGCGCTGCCACAGCTGGCCTCGACGCCCGCACCGGCAGCAGGCGCCTAGGTTGCCCAACCGAAAGATTCCCACTTCGAAATAGCCCATCTACGCAGCAGCCACAGAAATTGCCTTTGCCGCAACTGCACCTGCAACATATACTGCAGTTTTGACTGCCGCAGCAACAGATATTGCAGCTGCCTGCCACTGCGCATAAGCAACGTTGAAATTGCAGTTGCAACGGCCACTTGGAGGAGGAGTCCAACGCACAAGTCAGCACCGAGACAAACGCACATAGCAGCATTCGCACAAAGCGCAGGAGAAGGATAAAGCACAAGCAAAATCGAAACAGAAACCGAAACCGAGACAGGAACCGGAAGCGGAAGAACGGGCAGCGGACACAGGCAAACAAAATGGCGGATGGTGGGCATTCATTCGTGAAGAAGACATTTCATAAGCCAACATACTGTCACCACTGCTCGGATCTGCTCTGGGGCCTCATCCAGCAAGGATATATTTGCGAGGGTGAGTACCAAACATAACATAAAATAACATACTGAATTTAAGGTATCACAATGCGGATAGGAATTGCCTTCAAATATTGAACTAGATAGTGCTACTTTCTTGGCATAGCTTTTAAATATTTTGATTAGACTATGGATCGTATCTTTTGGCTCTAGAAGTCCCAACATATCGATGATATTAGCTATTATTTTATCGAGTTTTTTTGGCCCACCTTATGGAATATAAAAATCTTTTCCCTTTGCCCGAAACACAGTTCCCAATTCTGCTTCGGCGGCAGCAATAGAAATAAGTTGTAATTAATGAGCACTAAACACAACCGAGAAAAGCCAACACGCAAATCATCGAACATCTTCAACGCGGCAGCGGCAGATGTAAAAATACATTTCGTCTAGTTTTGAAAATACTTTCTAAATTGCTATAAAATTGGAATGGAAAAGCGCCGGTCCCCGATGATCCCTATGTCGATGTTGATGCTACTGGGGCGGTTGTAATAACAAAGACTAGAATGGATATTACAGGAAAACAGAAACACGGGCAGAAAATTGTGGTTAATTGTCAGATTATGAAACAATTTAAATTCAGAGCTCAAGTAATGCATCTTCAGAAAAGGTTTTCAAAGTTCTTGATGTTTGTTTTAAATAGTACTTTGATTAACCCATTAGAAAAGAGCTTAGAGATTTAATTCTTATATTCTTAAATTCTGAATAAATTTGGTTTGGGAAATCCTAAAATTAATATCTCTATTAGGCACCCTAATTGAATAAGATTGCTCCCAGTTTGTCGAGTGAACGGCAGTCCAACGTCATCGCCACATGACCAAAAAAAAAATATATAGATCGCACGCCGATCGTGGCAACTTCAGGAGGGGCATCGCTTTGCATACAGTGTGGTATATATAGTATAGTTATAGTATGGAATAGGGGCAGCATCATCGGGCTATTTGTGGCCGAGAAGTGTGCGCGTTTGAACTTTTCCAAATTGTGCGGCTGTTGGCCGTGTCTGCCGTGACGTGAGCAAAGCGCCAACGACGTCATAGACAGCACCAATTCGATGTGCCATATGTATGTATTCGTATGTGCCATTGCCATGGAAATCTATAAAACAGAGCACATCACTCGCCCCATAGCACAATTTAAGCCAAAAAGGCAACCCAAGGTAATTCGGTTCGAATCGAATCGAAACGAAGCGGTCCAGAAACAGAAACAGAAATGGATGCGGAGGGGCATCTGACTCTCCCAACGGGAAGCGTGTTAAGCGCCTCGCATAGTGATGAATCTTCCTGCTTTACTCTGTTTATTTGTGCAATTTTTGTTCATGGGATTTTGTTGGTTTTGTTATGGCTATTATTATAATTATCGCGAATCACGCTTGCCATTTCATGTAGCATCGGTGTTTATAGTTTTGCCGAAAGTACGCGCCTTTTGCCGATGCTTTAAAGTCTATTTTCCGCACACTAAAATTAACACTATTTGCACTCCGTATGGCAAGGAAATAATCTTTAGGGACATGAGTTAACAAAATTAATATCTTTGCTTTATTCGCACTTTTGGTGCAATAAATACCATAAATAAGATATTTTTAGAAGCCAAATCTATTGCAATAATGTTTTTGCTAGTCAATGGATTGCACTTTACGGTCTGTGATTTTGGGAAATGCAAATTTATATTAATAAATTTCAAATATGCCATAATAAAATATTAATTCCATATTCTTAAAACCACAGCGTTTTTCCTATTTATATTCCAAGTTATTTACAACTTTTGGTCTTCTTTTGCGGTGGACCGTGGTTTGTAGCTCTGTTCGGTTTAATGGTGTAAAAGATCATTAAAGATTCGGCTTTGAATGAACAAATAAAAAAAAAAAATTGAGTGTAGCGACCAGACAGAGAGTCCATAAATGCACTCATTTGTGTCATTCCACAGCGAAATTTATTACCCGCCAGCGAGACAGATATACAGATTTCCCGCATTTTCATGTTGTTTTTCGTTGCGCTTGCATTTGACATTTTCAGTGAATTTTGCCACTGTGTTAATCGCTGGCAAAACATGCCATATTTATGTACATTTAAGTATGCATATATGCATGTATGTATGTACATACATATGTATGCATGTGTTGTGTTTTCTAGGCGAAACAGCGAGCTGAAATCGCTATATTTGTGTTGCATACCCTCGAGGGCGTCGCTCTTTGGCCACCCATCACGCATACGCCGCGTTGGTTTCAACCGAAAGGAAAGCATAAGTAGGGTTGAGCGGAGGGGGGTTGTGTCTCCCTAATTGAGTTGCATATTTAATTGGCTCAAACCAAAGCTAAAGCTGTGGCTCTCCGCTCCGGAAACGTAGCTCCCGCTCTCTCTTTGATCCCCCGAATGTAGGTCAAATGCGAAAGTGCACTCTCGGGTAGCATAGGCCACAGGCAACTTTCAATCGGGTTTCCACAAGGGCGGGGGGTGGGGGGTTGAGCTGCATCAGAGCAGCAGGTGCGCAACCAAATCAAATTGAATGCATGGCCTGTGAGTGTGGTATGGTCTTGGGGTTCCGTATCCACAAGCCGGCAGGAGTGCCGAATCTGAATCCGAGCGAGGTGCCCCGGCCGATAGCGGCAGCAGCGAAGGGCTAAAAGTGCGTCATCAATGGCCGCCATGGAAAATGACGACGATGCCAGCAGCAGCAGAATCAGAAACCGAGAGAGGGTGGGGGCTTGGGTATTTATATGGAGGACGGAATAAAGGTGGTGGGGGTGGATTCGCCTGGTTAATTGCTTCATTGTCGACGCTGTTCATTCATAACCAAAGTGAATGGCCAATGGCGTGAACAACCTTAAGGCTAGATAAAATAATACTCTATAAAATTAATTATAATTTAACCGCATATGAAAAAGATAAATGATAATAACATACGATGGAGGCTATAGTTAGGGAAGGGGTGAGCTGCTTAAAATGCTAAATAATTTATATTAATATTAATTATGATATATAAAATGTTATTAAGCACAAATCTAAAGCTCTGATGGCAGTGTAAGAAAATCACATTTATTTTTTATATTGGCTAATAAATAACATAAGTAAAAGTGTAATACAAGGCTTAGTAATTAAATGTAAATTAATTTATTTTCCTCTTTTGCCGTAAACTCACACACTTTACCGCAAAAGCCTTTTCATCGGAAAGAGTATAAAGAACAGATTTTCGGGGTCGTCACTTTGGCTGGCATATCGTACGCAAAGGGGAGGCGAAAAACGGGGGGCATCGAGAGAACGATAAAGAGGAAGGGCACTGCTGACGTTGCAGGCAAGCCGGAAAAAATCTGCTCGCCAGTCGAGAGCGTTTCCGACGAAAATTAATTCAAGCCATAATCCAAATTAATGTTACTCAAGCAGTGCAGCCAGAGCCAAGCAGTGCATTAAAAAGAGAAAGCAAGAATATGGCATAAAGTCCAGTTGATCCTTTCAATAGTAGCAGTTATTCGTCAACGAGTTGATCTTTTTCATATATATTATAAAACAACATACATACATACACACAGCAATATTTTTCAATTTTCAGCAGAAACATTTTTGTTGCTAATCCAACCAAAAGTAATTTCCTTGTCGCTGCCCCTGAAGCTATCTGGAAATTATGTTTCAATCATAAGAAAGATTGCTATGGAATTTAATTCAGGCGTCTGAAATGGGCGGACGTGGCTTTTAGCGGGAGCTGGGCAGCAAAACACTTGAAAACTCGTAGATAAAATAAAATTACTAAGATAAAAGGTCGAGAAATTAAAGTGAATTTTACCAATTAATCGTTTATTAATTCCTCGTAGGATCTGAAGAATTATGAAATCTTTTTAATCTTTTATCTTTATACAAAAATGGATTAAAATAATAATTTCTTTTTTAAGTTTATTAGAAAGAAAACTTTTCTCACTGTACCGTAAAATTAGAAGAATGTGATTTATGTGTGTTTCGTATGCGTCATCTAACTGTTTCTCCGCAATTATGTGCCTATGTGCTTGTTTATTATTTAGCATGTCCAGCTATTTTTAATTCAACGGAGTTCTTCATAGCCTTTGGCTTTTAGGTCTGCTGCTTTGACTACTTCTTCGTCCCTCTATTCTCCTAGAGCATTTCTTTCTTTTTGTCGTTCGGTTGCTGTGTATGTTACGGCTACACCTCAATTGAATTGTATAACTCTCCTCTGGGCAAATATCAATTTTAATTGTGCTTCCTCTTCCACGCACTACGCATGTCAACTTGTGCGTATTCAATTGTCCCTAGCCTTCTACTCCTCCTTCTCATTTGTCCTCTTTCTCCTATTGCTTCTCCTTCTACCACTCCTTCATACTCATACGTGTATATATGTATGTGGATGTATTGGTGTTCGCTTTAAATTTGGCTTTGTGCTTCTGCTTCTTCTTCGTCCTCTCCCCACTTGATTCTCTTTTGTTATTGTTGGCTTTATTGCCCTGGCCAAAAGGGAGAAGGGAAAATAAAAACGAAGCGAGGCAAAAGTAAAAGTGTGTTGAGTTTTCAACCTCAAACTCCCCACACACGCACACACACACACACACACACACACACACACACACAGGGAAAGCGCAAAGAAAAGCATTTCGAAAATTTCCCCATGCGTTGGCGTCGCTGCTTCCGTCTGCTTATGCTTATCTACACAAAAAGAGAAGGATAAAGCGAAAGATAAATAATGAAAGCACGCACATTTTTGGTATACATAATGCAGGCATGCAACAAAGTGGAAAATACCTAAAAAGAAAAGTACAGATCTTAGCCGCTGAGCGCCACAGGGCGTATACGTGCTCAGCTGTTGCTTCTGCAATTCCACCATCCTTGCCTCCTCCCTCTGTATTCACCGCAAGTGCAACAACCGCCACAGCCAACAACAAGAAGGCTGGAAAAAACTAAAGCCAAAGCGAGATGGCTAGCAAAGCAAGAGACCTACAGTTATGTTTTACATTTCGAAATGCAACTGCAGTTGAGCGTCACGTTTGTCCTTCTCTTTCTTCTTTCCTTTTGCCTTTGCTTGCACTGCTTACTTGACGACTGCCCGCTGTTTTATTTATAAAACGGGCCAAAAAACCAAAGCACATTCACGAGTTCATTCATGACGTCAGCACAGCGCCTCAGGTCAGCGGCCTAGTTTTCTACTGCTGCTGCTGCTGCTGCCTCCTCCTCCCCTCGACACAGTGCACACATAGAGATAATTATGCATTTACATACAGACGACGCGCGTCTGTTTGCCCATTTGTTTGTGTGTGTGCAGCGACCCAAGTATTGCCTATGTGTAAATACGTAAGTTTTACGCTAGGCTAAAAATAAAACTATGATTTCTATGTTAAGTCGGTGCACGAAACACGAGCATATGAAAGTACATATATTAGTTGCGTGTATTTTAATACAAAAGTGAGAGTAGATGCAAATATTCAGAGATTGTGGTTACCTTTTTAGGATTTCACATAGAAAACAGTTTTAATTGTCAAAATCAATCCTAATTCCATGTTCCAAGCCCAACAATTTATTTTCAATATATTTAACGATTAAAGTTATGCGGACTATTTTTTACCGTGCAAAAGGATTTTAGTCGGTGGCAAGGAAAAGAGACAGAGAACAGCCACCCCAAAAGCACGGGAGGGAGAAAGGCAGTCGAGCTTTGTCCATTGCCGCCAGTCTCTCACTCTTTGTTTCACTCGCTCTCTCACTCTCTTTCACTCTTTCCGTGTTACCTTGGCTTGGCCACTTAGCTCGCTGCACGCCACTTGTGTGCTCTATGCCCTGTCCCCGTCCCGTCCGCACCCCCCTTGGTTGCCCTGCGGGGAACTTCAATGAATGCACCGTTGTCCGTGAACTCGGCCACCATGAATGGCATGCGGGCTTCCAATGACGCGGTGACTTTGCGGTTGCACCAAGGGGTTTGCCAGGGCAATGGGAGAACCTACCCTGTACTCTCACTGGAATACGCCTTTCCAAACAAAAAAAAAGCATATCAATTGAATTTCCTAAATGAAAATATTTCTTAATATTTAAATAGTTTTTCATGAAATTAAATCAAATTTAGTTGTTGGGTTTCTAAGCGAGAAAAATATTACGTATACGTAATAAATAGTTGATTACGTATACGTAACCACTGGATATGCTATTTAATAAAAATATTCGAAAATTATTTCAGTACGAATTACAAATAATTTATAGTTTTTTTGTTTTTTTTTTTGATTAAAAACTTATTAGGCTTGATTTCGGTTTCAGGGAAACTTTTGAAATATTACGTATACGTAATGTCTTAATTCTTTTACTTTAGTTTACATAAAATTACTATTAAAATTATTAAAATTCTAGTTAAGAGAGTTTTCTAAATTATTTCTATATCTTTGTATAGCTAAAAAATAATATACTTATTTTTGGTTTTGGTTTCTAAAATATTACGTATACGTAACGACACCTTTGCCTGTTTCACTTAGATAAAGGCGGTACTGCATTGTGATCCCTTTTGAAATAACTTTTAAACTTTTGCCGACATGTTGCATAACCACATCTTTCTCCCCCTCTGTCTCTTTCTACATTCTGCTTGCCGCTTGCAGTTTGCAACTTTATCATTCACGAACGATGTGTCAGCAGCGTGGTAACGCCCTGTTCCGGCATCGCTCCATGCATTATAAAGGTATGTAGTTGCAATCGCAGGATGAACGTAGCTGTCATGTGTCCATGTGTCATTCCCCACAGAATCCCGTGGCCCATTGTTGGTCCGAGCCAACTCATCACAAGAGAAAATTCTGCACAGTCTGCCGTAAGCGATTGGATGAAACGCCAGCGGTGCATTGTTTAGGTAAGTGACACAAAATATACTATATATATACATATATGTATGTGCAAGTCTCTGTCCCTGTCCCAGTCCCAGTTTTAGTCCTTGTTCCCCCTGTCCTCCAGCTGCGTGTCAGTCACGTCAGTTCACCTATTGAGCGGCAATCCATTGTTAGAACCATCAAGCGCCTGATGTGCAGCACATAGGGGCAGAAAATAGATTTTTTTGCACTACGATTGAGTTTGATATTTCATAAAGATAAACTCGACGATTTTAATTAAATTTTAAATGATATTTTAAAAGCGTTAAATCAAAGTTTAAAGTAGAAAAACTTAAACAATACATACATAAATTTCGCTTTGCTTTGACCCACAAAAGTATGCTACGTTTTATGGAAAACCAGTTAAGGCCAGAAAAATCTCCCCAAAATTAATATGAACTTATTTTTTCTCCTATTTTAAATAATTAAATACAATTTTCAATCCCAGTCTGCGAATATTTCGCGCATATTGAGTGCCAAGATTTTGCGGTGCCCGACTGTACCGAGAATGCCACATATGTGCCGGGCAAGGAGCTGCTTAATGTGAAGCATCAGGTAAGCACAACCATCACCTCTCTAGAGAGGATTGCACCCAGACTAACCATATATTAAACCCGCCCAACAGCATCACTGGCGAGAGGGCAATCTTCCATCAACGTCCAAATGCGCTTACTGCAAGAAAACATGCTGGTCCTCGGAATGTCTCACTGGTGAGTGGGTCACCATCGAATCCTTTTACTCTGCTCTTACTAATTATGCGTTCTAATTATATCTTTAGGATACCGCTGCGAGTGGTGCGGCATGACAACCCATGCCGGATGTCGCGTGTACCTGCCAACCGAATGTAATTTTGGTATTCTACAACCTATCTACTTACCTCCGCACTCAGTCTCGATTCCACGCACCGAAGTGCCCATCGAGGCCATCATCGGCGTCCAGGTTAAATCGAAAACGACGCTCGTGCGCGATTACTCGTGTCGTAAGTACATTGTCTCATGACTTTACAGTGATAAATGCATCAATCCAGGAGCCCAGACGCCCAGCATCTTGATAGACCAGGTCTTGCACTGAGCTGAGATGAGGATCTGTAGGGGAACTCTATTATTTTGTATTTCTCTAAGTCCTTTTGGATAAATATTACATCCCCACAAGGATATTTTATTATGTTAAAGAGCTTTTTCTCTAATATATTACTTCCAAGACAAACGTAAAAAAACGTAAATCATGTTTTTCTTAAATTCGAATCTGTCTTGAAGTTACTCTCTTAATACTTTGCATTATAAGATCCCCGAAAGGACTCTTTCTCTCTCTTGCTCAGTGTAGGCTGGTCCACATCCTTTCTTGATGGTCACTCACCCTCTATATATAGCGATATAGCAATACTCACCCCAAATATCCCCCAAAAAATATTAAGTTGCTATCGATGTTGTGTTGTGTGCACACTCCGAAAAAAAAACCAACCAGAACTCCAACGATCAGCAAATCAGACATCGCTCAAGCTCATCCAGCTCATTAAGATCATGGCAGACCACTCTCTCACCACCACCAAACAATACCACCACCACCACTCCACCACCGATGATTTTCCTCGATTTTTTCCCCCGTCCCCTGGATTTTTCTATACTCTTTTGATTTTTGATTTACTTTTCGTTTCGTTTTTTCTTTTCTTTTCTTTCTCTCTTGGGTTTTTTTCACAAACTGTTTCCGTTTCCGGCGTTACTTGACGCTGTATTTCTGTGTGTGTGTGTTTGTGGGCACCCCGGCAGCCAGTCCGGATTTGAGTGTCGGCTCCGGAGGGGCCAGCTGCTCCCCGATCCCTGGAACGGGAACGGGATCAGCTGGGCTGGGCCTGAAGGAGCTGCTTGAGCTCCACAGGCAGCGGCGAGAGCAATCGAAACAACATTTTCTCCTTTCCACGCCGCCCACGCCCACCTCCTGTGGCTCCCACTCACTCTGCCACTCGCCGACGCCCTCCCTGCTCACAGTGGGTGAGACCAGCAATGATGCGGATCAGGATCACGATCGGGATCAGCCGGAGGAGGAGCTGGAGGAGGAGAACACGGAGCAGGACAGCGCCCTACAGCTGACCACTTCCACCTCGAACGTGATGTGCGCCAGCAACCTGCAGAAGTCGCCCTCGGCCAACTCCTCGCTGCACCTGCTCTACACGAGCCTCTTCCGGAAGCTGGGACAGGGCAAGCGACGGCGGAAACGGGGATCAGGCGGTGGCGGCATCTCGCCCAGCGAGGACGAGGATGATGTGGATGGCGGAGTCTGTGATATAAGCGGCGGAGATCTCAGCGACGACTACGACCACTGTGATGTGGCTCTGCGCCGGAGGTCGCTGCGCTCGCGTCAACCACGTGATGTCAGTGAGACGGATTACCACGGTGACGCCGAGGCGGAGGCGGAGGGTGAAGGAGAGACGGCGCCGCGGGAGAGCTGCTACGAGACCTCGGACACCGGCGGCGAGCTGACCAACACCGATGACCTCGACAGCAGCCTCAATCTGATCAGCAACCTTAGCTATAATAGTAGTAATAATAGTAACGCCTCCGCCTCCAATGCCCCGGGAGGAGTCAGCACTAGCATCGCCCCCGCCAGCACCACTGCCCCGGGAAAGTCCGGACATGCCTTGAGCGTCCACGGTGGACGCCCGCAACCCAAGACTGTGGCTCCGGCCCAGGCCAAGCCCAAGCCCAAGCCCATACTCATGCCCAAGCACAAGGCGCAGGGCAAGGGCGGCTCCCTCAGCTCCCCGCTTTCCAACTCCAACTCCAGTGACTGCTCCTCGGCCTCGCCCTCGGCCCCGGCGACGCTGCTGCAGCTGTCACCGGTGGGTAGGAGTAAGTCCTTCCAGGAATCGACCGGTGTCACTGCCGTTTCGCGTTACAAGAAGTATGGACGTGGCCTGTTCCAACGTCGGCGCTCGAAGAGATCCCCCAAAAACTCTGCCGCGCCTGCGGGTACCAAGAGCAACTACAGCCTGGACAGGCTGTCGCAAAACATCGAGATCACCATCCAAGACGAGGACGGTAACTACCAGCCATACGACGATAATTTCCATATGCTGGCACGCCGCCTGGACGCGACCGATGTGGACGACGACGTGGGCTTCGACGATCTCTATCTGGACGACCGGCCGAGCGGGGCTAGCGACGATCTGGCCTTTGCCGGCGACATCAGTGACGGTGGGGCCAGCAGCCGGTCGCGGGCCAGCGACGCTAGCGATGGCCATGTCCTCGGCCGGCTGCTCCGCCAGGTGCGGCAGGGTCTCACCGTCGGCTGGCGCAAGCCGCGCTACCAGAAGCGCAGAGGTGACTAGTCCACGTACTCCTTACCCTTTTCTCTCTCTCTTTTTCTATTTGTCTCTGTGTCCCACGTCCTTGCTAACAGAATTGGGGCCAAGGACGCGAATGTGGACGCGGGCACGGGCACGCTCTCGATCGGTTCGGTCTTGGTTTCGACTGGTCCTTAGTTTGCGCTAACCCCTCTGTTTTGGTTTTGGTTTCGTTATGCCCGTACCTTTTACGTTGAGCCACCAAGCCACTGAGTCCCACTAATCGCTAACCATCGAACCACTAATCATCCGCACCATTCCGCCCCACATTGCAAGCCACTAATCATTAACACAGCATAATCGCATGCCAAGCACTCGGAAAAATAACTCAAGAGTGATTCGAATTAGGGTTGACTCTTAAAATGATTAAATATTTTTTCCTTTATGAAGTATTTTTAAAATATTAAGTGATAGCTTTATAAAATTTTAATTACAAATTAACTAGTTAATGAAATATCAAAATTGGAATACATCTTGCCTTTTTTCCGAGTTTGCAAATAAGTAACTAACACCAGGCCAAGGCCGCTTTTGTTTTTACTAATAAAATAATACTTGTTCTAGTGAAGATCTGGCCAGAAACTAACCCCACTTTTTTATGTGTGACCTCCAGCACGTAGCATATCTGAGGAGTTCAGTAGCGGTGACACACCCCGTTTCAAGGATGAGGAATCCGCCAGCAAGACCGAATCGGGACATGGACCCAGCAGCGGAGGAGGAGGCAGTGGTGGCGGAGGTGGTGGTGCCGGAGCAGGTGGCTCTTCCACGGCAGGAGCGTCAACTTCTGCTGCCGGTGGCTCCTCCAGCCATTACAGGCCCGATTCCGCTGGCCACAAGTCGGACAAGTCGGAGAAGGATCGCGAGAAGAAAGAGAAAGAGCGCGAAGAGAAGGATATAGGTAAGATGAACCCATCTACCAATGGAACTAAGCTCACCTCGTATCCACTCCCACAGAGATGATCAAGGTGTTCGATGGCAACAACTCATTCCGACGCCAGCAGTACCGTGTGATCATCGTTCAGCGCACATATACCCTGGAGCAGCTGCTGACCACCGCGCTGCGGGCATTCCACATTACGCGTGATCCGCAGGCCTTCTACCTGACCGATCTGTATGCACCAGCCGGCATGGAGGATGCCCCTATGTTGGATCCCACGCCCGTGCTCAGCCTGACGCATCTGGAGGGCAAGCGGCCGGCCATGTACCTTCGCTTCCACGATCGTGACCGGGGCCATGTGCGCGTCTATCCCGGCAAGCTGCAGTGCTCGATGCTGGAGGATCCCTATGTCAGTGTTCCTGTAGATAATAGCACAGTTATTAAGGATTTGATACGCGATGCCCTGGATAAGTTTGGCCTACAGGATAACCAGATACAGGACTACAGGTGCGTCTCATGTTTCATGGTTTTAGGTTTTGGTTTCTTAATATTTATGTTCCTCATACCAGATGCTCGGAGGTGCTGCTTGATCGTGGCGTGACCGAGCGCATCTTGTCGTGGAACGAACGGCCCTGGGATATTATGAAGCAGCTGGGCAAGGATTCCATTCGCCAGATGGAGCTCATGCGCTTCTATATGCAGCACAAGCAGGATCCACATGGCCCCAACATCGCACTCTTCGTGGGCAACCTGCCCACGGGTCTGTCGCAGCGTAACTACGAGCAGATCCTCAACAAGTATGTGACTGACGAGAACAAGTTCATCAGCATCGGACCCATCTACTACGAGTATGGGTCTGTGGTGCTTACCTTCGAGGACTCCCAGAAGGCGGTAAGTTTTTCATTATCCAAAGATCCCAAAGGGAAACCCTACTTACTGGAGCTATTGCCTTGCAGGTGCGCGCCTTCTACAATCTCCGCGAGACGATCATCGAGGACAAGAAGCTGCTGGTGCTGCTCCTGCCGAATATCGAGCCCAGCATGGTGCCCTCCGATGTAAGGCCTCTGCTGGTCTTTGTCAACGTCAAGTCCGGCGGCTGCCAAGGCTTGGAGCTGATCTCCAGCTTCAGGAAACTGCTGAATCCCTATCAGGTGTTTGATCTGGACAATGGTGGTCCTCTGCCTGGGTATGAGAACTGAGACTGATTTAATCTTACTGGCTGCTTATCTAATCCTATATATTCTTATACATCTCCAGCTTGTACGTGTTCCGGCAGATAACCAACTACAAGATCCTGGTTTGCGGTGGCGACGGCACCATTGGTTGGGTGTTGCAGTGCCTGGACAATGTCGGACAGGACTCGGAGTGCTCCAGTCCTCCCTGCGCCATTGTTCCCCTGGGAACTGGTAAGTGGCACTCTTACTCTATGTATTAAGTACTCAGTCTTCCTTAATATACTTAATTTAAAATCCCAAACCCTAATCCCAATTAGGCAATGATTTGGCTCGCGTTTTGTGCTGGGGCTCTGGTTATACCGGTGGCGAGGATCCGCTAAATCTATTGCGCGATGTCATTGAGGCGGAGGAGATCCGACTCGATCGCTGGACGGTTGTCTTCCATCCGGAGGACAAGCCGGAGGAGCCGGCCATGAAGGCGCCCTCGCAAACAACCGGTAAGAAGAAGAAGGCACACCAAGCACACCTATCGCAATCGCAATCGCAACAAACCAATCAGCATCATCAATTACCGGCTCTGACATCGAGTGATATATCAGGTCATTTGGTGTTTTCAAAACTTCGTTCGTGTGTTCTTTCTCTACGTTACATTACATAGTGCCTAACATCCCACAAAACTCTGATCCTAACCCAGTCAAAGTCCCAGTGCCAGTGCCAGTCCTAGTCCCAATCCTATCACAAAAATAAATCCTTTGTGTTGTAATTAAACCTATGCCACAACCTAATCCCTTTCCGGCTGTAAAAATCGCCATAGCAATGTCTGAACAAAACCCAAACTTGTAAATATGAAAAGCCAAGTAAATGTGGAAGTAATCTTGGAGTATGAATAATCAGACTTGTATAAAAGTTTTATGAGGTTCCTTTCGAACCAAATCATGCAAATCCATGATTATAACTCTCCATGAATTACTTCCTTGGCAAGAAATTCCTTTTCTACAAAAGCCCAGCCCCAGTTTGGTATCTGATGATAAATGCTGTTTAGTTTCAATGTGTAAAGAGTACTTCCCAAGCTATATCCGCATGCATGAGGTAATGTATGACACGACAAGTCCAGACACTAGAAGAACTCGCTTGGAACTTTTGGGTAAACTAAGTAAATCCAACCTCGATGTTGTCTGTTGAATGTTCGGTGTCCAGTGTGTGTGTATGATCTAAATGAAACTTCTCGACTAATACCAATTTGATGTTCCATCCAGGTGGTGCCCAAAACGAGGACAACTCACAGATCTTCGTGATGAACAACTACTTCGGCATTGGCATCGATGCGGACCTCTGCTTGGACTTCCATAATGCCCGTGAGGAGAATCCTAACCAGTTCAACTCTCGCCTACGGAACAAGGGCTACTATGTCAAGATGGGACTGCGAAAGATCGTGGGTCGCAAGGCGGTCAAGGATCTGCAGAAGGAGCTGCGTCTGGAGGTCGATGGCAAGATTGTCGATCTGCCACCAGTGGATGGCATCATCATCTTGAATATATTGAGGTGAGCTGAGAACTGCCACTAAATACTCTTTCTTCTGTTTCCTTAAATAAACAACTAATTAATTCTTTATAGTTGGGGAAGCGGCGCCAATCCCTGGGGTCCTGACAAGGACGACCAGTTCTCCACGCCCAACCACTACGATGGCATGCTAGAGGTAGTGGGTGTCACCGGCGTGGTCCATTTGGGTCAAATCCAATCCGGAATTCGCACGGCCATGCGCATAGCTCAGGTGAGTAACTAAGATACTGTCCTTTATGCCTTTGTTTCCTATAATGTCTTGAATTTTAATCCATCAGGGTGGACACATCAAGATACATCTGAACACCGATATGCCCGTTCAGGTGGACGGTGAGCCCTGGATCCAGAGTCCCGGCGATGTTGTCGTCCTCAAGTCGGCCCTCAAGGTAAGTGGCTTCTTTCGGCTTAACGATTTCTTTGGAATTTTGTATTTAAAAGTTATAAAAGTTGCCTTGCATGAATCCGCTGTTCTTTTGTTCGATTGCATGCCTGCTTCTTAACATTTACCATAATTTTCTATTAAAATATACAATCATGCTTCGGTTTATAGAAAAAAAATCAGAAATGATTTCGACAATCGATACTGAAAATAAAATTAATTTCATTGAACAAATGAATACATCGATTGTCGTCTATTCCTAATTTTCAATTCCAAGAAAATTCAAATGTAATTAAAATACATGCTAAAATTTTAGAGTAACATTTTCTTAGTTTGCAAAAACCGGAGACTAGTTGATAAACATTATTATTATTATCTAAAGAACATTAATACTCAGCTCATCTCTTAAATTTTAAGAGTGCACCGCCGCTTTCCTTGTCTTTATTTTATTTTTTATATTTTTATGTAACAATTTTGAACAACAGTTTTGATTTACCTTCACCTATCTGCTTATGTTAATTTGATTTAAAATTTGTACACCCACCACAAGAGATTCAAGCCAAAATCCACAGAGCATATATTCGACAGTTTAAATTTAGGTTTAAGTAATACCCGGGCAACGCCGAAAGAATCACAAACCAGCACATGATATTAGGAATGCCTATAATTTTATATCCCTAGTTCAATGGCAAAACTAAGTAAATGTTGTTAATACAAACTTAAATGGCAATCGGTCGCTTAGACGGTTAGAACTACTTATATGCAATTTCTAATGTAGTTAACATTTCATTGAATTAAATATAAATAAAATAAATAATACATTTTCATTATCATAACGAATATCTCCCTCGTTCTTAATCGTCCTGACATCTTATATATATTAATTAAACGTTAAATTAAATTCTCTGGCATCCAAGATTTATTGCATTGCATTCTGTTTGGAGTTTCCATAGATTATTTAAGGACCTCTTTCTCATCTCATTGTCAAAGTTCCGGATAGCTTCCCAAAAAGGTTAACTTGTTCTTTAAGCAAATCGTGTTTTTTTGGTCGTCAGAAAATTACTTAATATTTTGCATAAAAAATAAGATGACTTTTCTTTAAGAAACGATTTTCCTCTTCAGCTGTCTATCTGAAATTTGCTGTAATTTTGAGAATTATAAATGGATTGGTAGTTTTTGTTAACGTTGCCTCCTACATTGAGCCATAAATTAAACTTGTAAAGTGTGTTTTTACAAACAAACTAATATTCTATCTCATGAGGATGTGTCTCTTAGACGCCACCAAACTCAGGGAAAAACCTCAATCAATGACTCTTCAATGATTTTACAAAACTGGAGATCTTTCTAACATGGAATATATAATACCACTTTTGAACCAGGAATTAATTATCTAATAAGCAATCATTAACATTCATTTAAGATCAAATCCTGAACCGATTGCCATTGAGTCCAGAGCCAAAAGAAAAACTGAAAGCTCAAGCCAGTAAATTTTGTCTGCGTGTGTGTTGGATATGCGTGTTTTGTATGTTAAACATTTGTACTTTGTCCCCTCCCCTGGTAAAATTTTCCATCCCGATGTGTCGTAATTACCTTAGTAGAGCACACAACACCCACAGAAACCCCGAGCCACCCTCTAACCATGTAAAATAGCTACGTTTTTTCTGCATTTTTCATTTGTTGGCAGCTCGAAAAAAATTAAAAAAAAAAAAAAAAACAAAATAAGTTAAATTGAAAACTAATGAAATCAGAAAATGAAAACAAAAACATAAACTTTGTAGTTCTCTGTTCGATGTGTGTGCGTGTGCGTATGTGTATGTCGGATTTGACAATGTGTGTGATTTCTATGCTACATCTAGGCCACGATGCTGAAGAAGACGAAGAGCAAGCGCCGCCTCACGGAGCCGCACATCTCGCCGGCGGTGCTCAGTCTCTCGGTGGCAGGATCGGGACTGGGAGCGGGATCTGTGTCCATGTCGGGATCCCCGCAATCCCAGTCGCAGCAGCAACTGCAGCAACAGCAGCAGCAGCAACAATCGCAGCTGGCCGAAAATGGGGAGAAGGAGGCTTCGATGGCTTCTCTGCCCTCCGGCTTCGGCAGTACCTAGAGCTTGGCCAGCAGCCTGCGATATTGGTTCTCCTGTTTCTACCCATAAAACCAACCACAAAAAACCCAGAAAAACAAAAACAAAACTCCATAAGCCAAACATTAACAGCACCAGCCTAAAATCTGGAAAATGTAACCAGAAATCGAATATTTTAACAAGAGAAAAACTCCAATGCGCGCAAGCGAATAAAACTTATCTTCCAAAATCCAGAAAAAAAACAACTAAAGATAAAAAATAGCCTTAAACAAAAACAAAGCCAAAAGTAATGAAGTTAAATATAAAAAACAAATAGCTGTAAATAATAGTTGGTGCTGTCGAGCTCTGAGAACCCACCACCCGAGAAACTCACCACCCACCCACTCTGCACCGGAAGAAAGAACTGTAACCACCGCTATTGAACTTGAACTAGCTAACTAAAGCCACCACACCACACCACACCACACCACAGTGCAACCCACCACACTATACCACAAACATCACACCACACCAACACCACAGCAAGCTAGCGCGCCTAGAAAATGTCTACAGTTTTTGATTAATTTTTATGCAATCATTTCCCTTGTTTTTACTTTGAAGGCAGCCCAATTTGGGCTTTTCCGTTTCCATTTTATACGCAAATGCAAGCTTTCGTAATCCATCATACAGTATCGAAATATGTATAACCGAAAACATTTAGTTGATTGAGTTCCGTTACATTTTGCCTGATTTTTCAAGCTAGCTTTTGAACAAGAACTTATAACGAATTTAATCTAAGGCAATCGATTTATTTCCTTGCGTTAATCTCTATCTTTTCTTACTCTCTTTTTCTCTTCTACCGAAAATATTTAAAACCGAAAATACACAAACTTACACGAATACGAAACCACAATTTAACTCTATGATAACCAAATGTTTTGAAACTAATTTTAAATGCAACGGCCGACGCTTGAATTGTTTATCAAATTCCCAAATGTCTCTCTCTCTCTCTCTCTCTCTCTCCTCCTTATCTCTGTCTACCTCTGAAATGATGAAAACGAAACAGGCGACCATGTTGAAAAAGAACAAGCTGAAAATGAAACGCCGGAACACGGAGCCCACCATGATGGTGGCCGGCTCGGCCGCTCCTCCACTGTCTCTGGCCCTGCCGCCCAGCGTGGGCGAGGTGGGCCTGGCCGGTGGAGAGGGTGGAGCTGGAGCGGGATTAGGCGCCGAGGGCGACGGCGGCGGTGGTACAAACAATACGGATTTCTGAATATGGTACAGCGAGCGTCTGATTTAACGTGCTAATTCCACAACCACCCCAGACACACCCACCCACGACAAGCCCACCCGATCCCATCCCACCCAAAAGCAGCAGCAGGACCAAGAGCAGAAGCAGAAGCCGAATCAGAATCAGAACCAGAACCAGGAGCAGTAGCAGTTAGCAACAGTTAGCAGTAGGAGTAGCAGAAGCCATCTCCGCACCACCAAACCGAAAAAAAAGAGAGAGAGAGCAGGCAACTCGAGAATCAAAAGCTGTAATCAAAATTACTTGTATAAATCGTACAGTCCCGCACTTAGCAAATCGATTTGATCGGATCGGATCAGATCCGTTTCGATCGTCAGTTAGCAGTCAGCATCCTCCAGCCTGAATCCACGTCTGAAATCAGTACGTTAAACTCAAACTGCTCGAACCAACCTCGTCAGAGGGCAGGAAACCAAAGAAAAACAAAGAACACTAACTAAATTAAACAATAGATTGAAGGAAGGATGGTAGCAACAGGAGATTTTATTCCATACACTCAGCAATAGTCTGGCCAAAGTTGTATCAAATTCAAGTTCAATTATGTTCCTTCTCGTTTCGTTCCTATTTAAGCAAACAGCAGAAACCGATTAGTGATACCGTTAAACAGAGAGCAGCGCAAGCAGTGCAAAAGAAACAGGGAGAACAAACCGGAAACCCAAGGGAAAGCGGAAACAGTAGAAAAAGAAACAGGGAGAATAAACAGAAACCTAAAACTCAAAAACCAAAAAACAAAAAAACCGAAAAAAAACAAAGCTAGAGAAACCCAAAAAAACATAACAAAAGTACAAAATTGTTGAAAAATTGTTTGTTATAACTAAATGAAGAAGACGCTAGAAACCAAGTAAAAGTAAATCCCAAATTATGACAAAGCGAAGAAACGATATACAAATATTACCAGCTAGGTACAGTTGCGTTCGTCAGAGAACCTGCGAGTTCCAACAAGAGAACCAACTAGGAAAACCCACATACCCACCAGCCAGGTCACGATGCGAACGTACAGCAGATGCGGGAAAATTCACGCGAATCTTTTTCTCAACCCTTGATTCGATGCGATCATATTGAATCCTTGATGAGACGAAATAGCTGCAAATTGCATAGTTGGCTGACTACTACTACTAATTGGGACGCAACATTGGAAATTTCGAGAGCCCGGGGACGTGCCTAGCATGACCCGGGACCGTTGAACCACGGAAAGAAGGGAATTACCCTCTTTGGATTGTGCAATTGGTGTGGATTTTCTCCGCTGCTGTGCGTTCAACAAAACAAAAAAAAAAAAAAAAGGAAAACGGTAAAAGATAAAAGGAAAGATAGGAAAATGCATTTTCGAGCATAGGCAAACGCCATCGCCAGGATTCCTGGCGCTGCGCAAGTATTTCACCTGCATTTGTCTAGAGAAACCAACTTAATTTCGGATGGCAAAGTCCGAAAAGATCTGAAGCAGCTAGCTGAAAGATGCGAGAATCCGAAAACTACAATTTCAACTTTAAAACGCTTATAAAGAAAACAATTTTTGAAAGTTTTATAACTAATTTTACATTACGTCTTATGTGAATGATTGGCAGTGCGCTGCCATCATGGCCGGAGGGGCCAGGAAAGGGTCAAGTGCGGATCCCCCGCCCCTGCGGCTATCCGTTTGCGCACTTGGCCCGTTCCTGGCACACAACACTAAGCGACGACGCGGCGCGACCGGGTGCGGGGATAACCGGAGCCGGACTAGCCGCTGGCGACCGTCAACACCGAGCGGGACGCACCCGGACGCGCCCGGCCGCCCACACAGAAGTCACACAACGCCGATAAGGACACGCCACGAACAGACCGAGTTTTTCCCGCAACAGGCACAAGCACTGCCGTGAAGCGTCACGGAAATCGCATGGCAGTGCCCATCAAAATCCAATCCCGAGTCGCGCTGCTGGCCCCGCCTCCCGGCCCCCAAAAACTGGCGGACGTGGGGCGTTGGGGTGGCGGCAGCGGGGCGCGTTTGAGCTTAACTCACCAGCTTGCGTTCAGCAAACCTCCTCGACCGGCTGCGATTACGGGGCTCAATGCGGGGGGTTAATCGGAGCACACACACTCGACCGATTTCCGTGACTGCGTCCCTGCCGCTGACAGGAATCGGAGGCGGCGCCCCCATGGCCCCCAGCTGGCGGCCATGCAATGGATCGATGAAAATACACACGCGCCAGAGCCACATTTTTTTACGTTTGACATTTCGCGAAAATCTTGCTTTCCGAATTCGAGACACACCAGATGGATCCCAGATTGCGTGGCAGCCAGCGCCAGTGGCCAGCGGCGCCGTCATCCGAACCACCCTTCCAGGATGCCTAATCCAACGATGGCATGGCCTGGACCGATTAGCCCCCAGCAAATTGAAACGCAGCCCGCAGGAGGTTTGGATTAAATAATGCCTCATTTCGTACAAACAACAGACACCGCAACAAGAACACACTGCACATCGTTTTTTATCCACCTTGCGTTATGTTTTTTAATTGTATTTAAACGAAAAAACAAAAAGAAAATGAAACCAAAACCGAAAGGAAGTTAGTGTAAGTTTAAAAGAAAATTACTATAATATGCTATTCAAAGAAATCCAAAACATAATTACCAACAAAAGAAAAAGAAAAAGAAAAGAAAAACCAAAAATACCAACAACTAAAAATACTAATTATAGTACATACATTGATGTAGTGTTTAGGTGTAAGAGAACCAAAAACCAAAGCCAACTCAAGCCACATAAAATTGTTTCATGAATGCCAGAAAACAGAAAAGAAACCGAAAACCAAAGAATCCAAGCGCAGTCGTAGATGCAGATACAGAAACAGGATACAGTGTCCTGTATTGCAGAGAGATTCATAAATGTACAAGTAACTATTTTTCTCTATACCTAAAAAAGTAAATCTCCACCATTTTTTGCTCCACATTAAGAAACTGAGACAACTCGATGCAGGCAAAGATTGAATTTTGGGAACGAAAGCACCGCACGGATGCTAACCGAGAATCTTTATGAAATTGTTAATTGAATTGTAACAGACTACGCAAGCAAATACGGAATTTAATATATAAAATGTACAATAGCGTCGCTTTAAAGTCTATAAGAACATTTTGTTGCAATGCAAACGTGAAATCCAAAAACCCAAATCCGTTGGCATTACGACACACATTCGAATGACATCAACAAACAACAAGAACAACACACACAACAAACAAAAGATAACTGCAAAATAAATGTAACTGATATAACAGATTTTTTATTGTTTAATTGGAGGGGTTTTTTTTAAGGAGTCCTTAGTTAAGAAAGAAGTAAGTATTTACCAATTTCTGTACATGCAAAACTACGTATAAAACTTAAAATAAAAGATAATATAAACATTTCCTTATTTTTTTAAGTTTTAAAAGTTTATTCCCGTAATATTAGACCCTTGTAGAGTATTAAAATTTTAGTCAGAAGTTTGCAAAGCAATGTAGAAGGTTTTTCCGACCCTATAAATGATTGCTTAATCAACATTAAAAGCCGAGTTAATCTAGTCACGTCCGTCTAATATGCCATTTGTAAAGCAATCTGTGAATCTTTTGAGATAGCCTTATATATATTCTCAGAACGGGTCAGAACGGACGACTATATCGTATAGCTGTCACAGAAACAATCGGAAAAAAATTAAAATAATTCGGAAATCTTTTCTGTGCTGCACTAGTAAATCTGCATACTGTGTTTGTTGGTCCTATTGTTAGTTTTCGACTAAAATTATAAAACCAAGAAAAAAAGGTATAAAACTAGACAACTTTTCCCAAAAATCATTGTTAAAAAAAACTCATAACTTATCCAAAAAATCATTAATTTCATTTCGAGAAGCTGTTCTGCGCTAATTTTTAATAGATTAACAAATCTGCATACTCAGTTTTCAAAAATTTATATTTGGACCAGACATGGCTAGAACGACTGGGCTGTTGATGCTGATCAAGAATATATATGGTTTATAGGGTCGGAAATGACACCTTCACTGCGCTTTAATCTTCTGATTGAAGCTATACTCCGAAAAAAGGTATAAAAACAGACAATTTTCTTAAATAATCCGAGTTTTCCAAACATCATAATTAAGCCAAAATAGCATTCATTTTGATTCGGAAAACTTTTCTGTGCAACTTTTTATAGCACTAACAAATCTGCATTCTGCGTTTGTTGATGCTGTTATAAGTTTCTGACTATAATTATAAAAACCCCGCAAAAAGGTATAAAAACAGACAATTTCTCCCAAAAATCATAGTTTTAAAAAACTCATAACTAAGCCAAAAAATCATTAATTTTAATTCGGAAAGCTGTTCTATGCTATTTTTTTAGTAGATTAACAAAGCTGCAAACTCAGTTTTTAAATATACAAAATTCAATTTTTTGTCAAATTTTGGCAATTTTAATGATGTAACCCCTTATAAAATTTTCAATTTTCGGAAAAATGTCGAAAATTTATTTTTTGACCAGACATGGCTAGAACGACTGGGCTGTTGATGCTGATCAAGAGTATATATGGTTTATAGGGTCGAAAATGACACCTTCACTGCGTTTTAATCTTCTGATTGAAGCTATACTCCGAAAAAAGGTTTAAAAACAGACAATTTTCTTAAATAATCGGAGTTTTCCAAACATCATAATTATGCCAAAAAAGCATTCATTTTGATTCGGAAAACTTATCTGCGCAACTTTTTATAGCACTAACAAATCTGCATACTGCGTTTGTTGATGCTGTTAAAAGTTTCTGACTAAAACAATAAAAACCTCCAAAATGGCATAAAAACTTAAAATTTTTCCCAAAAATCATAGTTTTAAAAAACTCATAACTAAGCCAAAAAATCATTAATTTTAATTCGGAAAGCTGTTCAATGCTATTTTTTAGTAGATTAACAAAGCTGCATACTCAGTTTTTAAATTAAAAAAATTCAATTTGTTGTCAAATTTTGGCAATTTTAATGATGTAACCCCTTATAAAATTTTCAATTTTCGGAAAAATGTCGAAAATTTATTTTTTGACCAGACATGGCTAGAACGACTGGGCTGTTGATGCTGATCAAGAATATATATGGTTTATAGGGTCGAAAATGACTCCTTCACTGCGTTTTAATCTTCTGATTGAAGCTATACTCCGAAAAAAGGTATAAAAACAGACAATTTTCTTAAATAATCGGAGTTTTCCAAACATCATAATTATGCCAAAAAAGCATTCATTTTGATTCGGAAAACTTTTCTGTGCAACTTTTTATAGCACTAACAAATCTGCATACTGCGTTTGTTGATGCTGTTATAAGTTTCTGACTATAATTATAGAAACCCCGCAAAAAGGTATAAAAACAGACAATTTTCTTAAATAATCGGAGTTTTCCAAACATCATAATTATGCCAAAAGAGCATTCATTTTGATTCGGAAAACTTTTCTGTGCAACTTGTTATAGCACTAACAAATCTGCATACTGCGTTTGTTGATGCTGTTAAAAGTTTCTGACTAAAGCAATAAAAAACTCCAAAATGGTATAAAAACAGACAATTTTTCCAAAAAATCATAGTTTTAAAAAACTCATAACTAAGCCAAAAAATCATTTATTTTAATTCGGAAAGCTGTTCAATACTATTTTTTAGTAGATTAACAAAGCTGCATACTCAGTTTTTAAATTAAAAAAATTCAATTTGTTGTCAAATTTTGGCAATTTTAATGATGTAACCCCTTATAAAATTTTCAATTTTCGGAAATATGTCGAAAATTTATTTTTTGACCAGACATGGCTAGAACGACTGGGCTGTTGATGCTGATCAAGAATATATATGGTTTATAGGGTCGAAAATGACTCCTTCACTGCGTTTTAATCTTCTGATTAAAGCTATACTCCGATAACAATTTTCTTAAATAATCGGAGTTTTCCAAACATCATAATTAAGCCAAAATAGCATTCATTTTGATTCGGAAAACTTTTCTGTGCAACTTTTTATAGCACTAACAAATCTGCATACTGCGTTTGTTGATGCTGTTATAAGTTTCTGACTATAATTATAAAAACCCCGCAAAAAGGTATAAAAACAGACAATTTTTCCAAAAAATCATAGTTTTAGAAAACTCACAACTAAGCCAAAAAATCATTAATTTTAATTCGAAAACCTGTTCAATACTATTTTTTAGTAGATTAACAAAGCTGCATACTCAGTTTTTAAATATACAAAATTCAATTTTTTGTTAAATTTTGGCAATTTTAATGATGCAACCCCTTATAAAATTTTCAATTTTCGGAAAAATGTCGAAAATTTATTTTTTGACCAGACATGGCTAGAACGACTGGGCTGTTGATGCTGATCAAGAATATATATGGTTTATAGGGTCGGAAATGATTCCTTCACTGCGTTTTAATCTTCGAATTGAAGCTATACTCCGAAAAAGGCATAAAAACAGACAATTTTCTTAAATAATCGGAGTTTTCCAAACATCATAATTAAGCCAAAATAGCATTCATTTTGATTCGGAAAACTTTTCTGTGCAACTTTTTATAGCACTAACAAATCTGCATACTGCGTTTGTTGATTCTGTTAAAAGTTTCTGACTAAAGCAATAAAAAACTCCAAAATGGTATAAAAACAGACAATTTTTCCAAAAAATCATAGTTTTAAAAAACTCAGGACTAAGCCAAAAAATCATTAATTTTAATTCGGAAAGCTGTTCTATGCTATTTTTTAGTAGATTAACAAAGCTGCATACTCAGTTTTTAAATATACAAAATTCAATTTTTTGTCAAATTTTGGCAATTTTAATGATGTAACCCCTTGTAAAATGTTCCATTTTCGGAAAAATGGCAAAAATTTATTTTTTGACCAGACATGGCTAGAACGACTGGGCTGTTGATGCTGATCAAGAATATATATGGTTTATAGGGTCGGAAATGACTCCTTCACTGCGTTTTAATCTTCTGATTGAAGCTATACTCCGAAAAAAGGTATAAAAACAGACAATTTTCTTAAATAATCGGAGTTTTCCAAACATCATAATTAAGCCAAAATAGCATTCATTTTGATTCGGAAAACTTTTCTCTGCAACTTTTTATAGCACTAACAAATCTGCATACTGCGTTTGTTGATGCTGTTAAAAGTTTCTGACTAAAACAATAAAAACCTCCAAAATGGCATAAAAACAGACAATTTTTCCCAAAAATCATAGTTTTAAAAAACTCATAACTAAGCCAAAAAATCATTAATTTTAATTCGGAAAGCTGTTCTATGCTATTTTTTAGTAGATTAACAAAGCTGCATACTCAGTTTTTAAATATACAAAATTCAATTTTTTGTCAAATTTTGGCAATTTTAATGATGTAACCCCTTATAAAATTTTCAATTTTCGGAAAAATGTCGAAAATTTATTTTTTGACCAGACATGGCTAGAACGACTGGGCTGTTGATGCTGATCAAGAATATATATGGTTTATAGGGTCGAAAATGACTCCTTCACTGCGTTTTAATCTTCTGATTAAAGCTATATTCCGAAAAAAGGTTTAAAACAGACAATTTTCTTAAATAATCGGAGTTTTCCAAACATCATAATTAAGCCAAAATAGCATTCATTTTGATTCGGAAAACTTTTCTGTGCAACTTGTTATAGCACTAACAAATCTGCCTACTGCGTTTGTTGATGCTGTTATAAGTTTCTGACTATAATTATAAAAACCCCGCAAAAAGGTATAAAAACAGACAATTTTTCCCAAAAATCATAGTTTTAAAAAACTCAGAACTAAGCCAAAAAATCATTAATTTTAATTCGGAAAGCTGTTTTATGCTATTTTTTAGTAGATTAACAAAGCTGCATACTCAGTTGTTAAATATACAAAATTCAATTTTTTGTCAAATTTTGGAAATTTTAATGATGTAACCCCTTATAAAATTTTCAATTTTCGGAAAAATGTCGAAAATTTATTTTTTGACCAGACATGGCTAGAACGACTGGGCTGTTGATGCTGATCAAGAATATATATGGTTTATAGGGTCGGAAATGATTCCTTCACTGCGTTTTAATCTTCTGATTGAAGCTATACTCCGATAAAAAGTATAAAAACAGACAATTTTCTTAAATAATCGGAGTTTTCCAAACATCATAATTAAGCCAAAATAGCATTCATTTTAATTCGGAAAAACAGGCATCATATTTAAGCCAAAAATGCTTTAATTTTAATTCGAAAAGCTGTTTTGTGATAGTTTTGAAATCGCTTACAAATCTGCATACTGCGTTTGAAAAAGAAACTTTGAATTTGAACTGTTAGAAATAACAAATCCAACAACAAAACGGAAATCCAATTTGGCGTATTCCCCATACAAATTTCTTAAATTCTTGGTTTTGTGTACCAGGCAAACAGAAAGCTCCGCAAGCAGCTATTCAGTTGATTAAAAAGTTCTAAAATAACGGATCTTAAAAGAGAGGAACTTGAAGAACCTCCTCTGATTGGTCAGTTCAAAGGTAAACCAAGGTCGGCCATTAGGTTAAATTCAAATGTAAACAAAGTGCGGCCATTAAAAAGTCCTGAAGTAACGGATCTTCAAAGAGGTGAAAGATAAGAACATCTCTGATTGGTCAATTCAAACGTAAACAAAGGGCGGCCATTAAGAAAGCTGAAAAGATCCGTTATAAACAGCTCGTGCTGTTGTGCTGCTGGGTTGCTGCTGCCCTCTGTTTCTGTTTGCCTGGTTGAATTAGTCTGACTACAACCCATTTTTGGAAGAAATAACAACAAATCCAACAACACACGTAGCTGAAATAACGAAATTCGCTATTCAACTCGAGCCTCATGTACCAGGCAAACAGAACGTTCAGCAAGCAGCTGATCCGCTGATACAAATGTCATAAAATAACGGATCTTAAAAGAGGGAAATGTGAAGATCCTCTCTATAATTGGTCAATTCAAATGTAAACAAAGGGCGGCCATTAGATTAAATTCAAATGTAAACAAAGGTCGACCATTAAAGTTCTGAAGTAACCTCTGATTGGTCAATTTAAACGTAAACAAAGGGCGTCCATTAGGTTCTGGAAAAGATCCGTTATAAACAGCTCGTGCTGTTGTGCTGCTGGGTTGCTGCTGCCATCTGTTTCTGTGTGCCTGGTTACACCAATTGTTGAATTAGTCTAACTACAGCCCATTTTTGGAAGAAATAACAACAAATCCAACAACACACGTAGCTGAAATAACGAAATTCGCTATTCAACTCGAGCCTCTATGTACCAGGCAAACAGAACGTTCAGCAAGCAGCTGATCCGCTGATACAAATGTCATAAAATAGCGGATCTTCAAAGAGAGGAACGTGAAGAACCTCTCTCTAATTGGTCAATTCAAATGTAAACGAAGGGCGGCCATTAGATTAAATTCAAATGTAAACAAAGGGCGGCCATTAAAGTTTTATAGTAACCTCTCTGATTGGTCAATTTAAACGTAAACAAAGGGAGCCATTAGGAAAGTTGAAAAGATCCGTTATAATCAGCACGTGCTGTTGTGCTGCTGCTGAGTTGCTGCCAGCTGTTTCTGTTTGCCTGGTATAATTATTAAATTTGTCTGCTTAAATAACGCCGAGCCGGGGCTAGGCAGATGTGCTTGTTTCGTTCGTACCAGGATCGGTGGAGCACCTTGCCAGCGTGCGTCTCCTCTTTTTCGACAGATGCATCGCTGATAATGCGCACGTCGTCGTGGACGTCGAGCTGGGAGAGCGGACCGGACTTACCGCGGGCCTTAGTTACAATAAAGTCGTCAAAGGAGTAATGGTGCGGCAGTACCAGGTCCTCCTTGACATACATCAGCTGGTTGGCCATTACGGTCTTCAGTTCAAATCTAATAATTTCCATACAATCAGAGCACTTTAGTTAAACAGAAGGTGACCAGTAGGATGTGAATACCTGTTCATAATTTACTTAAAATTAAAAGTCGTATAACAAATAGATTTAGTATAAATTTGCAAAAATCAAAATCACAATACACCAGTTCCTTATACTCAAACAAATCCTTTAAATAATCATAATTCTATTTTACTATGAGTAACATGGAATATTCGATTAAATACATACATATATACAATACATATCACGTAAACTTGGCTCAATCATAGCTCTAATATCTTTAGTAAGTGCTCACATATTAGCTTTTAAACTGCGCTACATATAAAGGTTGTGTCGCTGATGGGTTTCTGCCTCGATGATAAGGACGAGGACCAAATGACAGATAATGATTAACACGCAAATCATGAGGAATACGTAGAGAATTACGAATTGCTGGCTATTGCTGACAACAAACGCCAACTATTTGTTCTGCTCTGAGTCGGACGAGATGTTCGAGGCAATGGGGGGAGTTGACCTGCCGTCGTACTGCTGCTGATTCACCAGACGCTGGCGCTCCAAATACATGGACACCTTGATGTTGCGCACCTGATGGTTGTCGATGAGCTTTAACAATGCGATGACGCCGATGCCAACGGATATTGCGAACGATCCCCAGGCACCAAACTAAAAGTATTAAAGGTTAATTGGAGCTTCATGAGTTGTGTCATTGGCTTACCTGAGTGGTGCCCATTTCGATGTAAAAGCCAGAAGTGTTAATCTTTTCGGTGTCACCGCGGATGATGTTCTGGCCGGCGGAAATAGCGCAGGACGGGAAGCGCTCGGTCATGCCGTCGCACCAAACGATGAAGCCCAGCGTGATGAATATGGCTGACAAAATGGACATGGCCAGCATCCAAATGCCCAAGACCACATCAATGAACAGAGCTATAAACGAGGCCTCCTCCTTCATTCGGGCATATCTACAGCGCAGAGATTAGATTAGATTTGAAGTTTAATGAACGCAGTCCTAGAGGAACGGCGCTTCGCAGGTACATACCGATATATCTGCACCACCGAGATAATGAGCAGGAAGACTCCCGTGATCAGCGGGAAGTTGCAGAAGCCAGTAGAGGCCCACTGGACGTCGAACATGCCGTCCTCCTCCCGCCATTTGCCAGTCGTGAAGAGTAGACAGTGTCCGCTGCGGGAATAGTAAAAGTTTATTAACTCGCAGGGGACAAAAACTGCGCACTTCTCTCCTACCAGAATTGGTCGAGGTTGATGAACAGCGGCACAACGATGCACAGCGACAATATGAATAGGATGACATGGCCAGCGATTTGGCTGAGCTGAAGCACATTGGCCAAGGCCATTTTGCGTTTTTACCCAAAAATAATAATAAAACAATTCCAGGGGTAAACTATAGTCTTCTTCAGTTGTTGCGCCTATCGATAAAAAGTGTTGGAAAGTGCCAGCTGATCCGATAGACGGCAATCGATTAATAGCTGAGGCCCTGGCTGTGGAAACGACCATCTCTAGTTTGCCCTGAACTCGTAAAAAAGTGTAAAATTTGTTTACATTAAAAAAAGGTAAAATAGAGTACTTAAAAAGCACCTGACGTGCCCGAAAATCCCTATATAGGACACCCAAAACTAAGAACCGCGTGCATGCTTGAGGGCGTGGGCCTTGGTCAGCGCGGGGGTGGGGGAACTGGCAATGCGAACAAAGAGCAATTAAAGCGATAGGGGGCAGTGAGACAGAGACAGCGAGAACTGCAGTGCTCGCCTGCTTTCTCCTCCGTCTCTCCGCCAATCTCTCCCCTGCATTCCGCATTCCGATAGAGGCTGTTGTGAAACGAAAGGTGAAGATCGCTCGGGCGAAGTGGAGACCCCGTGAAAAAAGGCACTCTCCCCAATCCTCCATTCCCTTATTTGCAGACGCAGCAGAAGCAGCGGCGGCAGCGGACCAGTGGAGAGCAGTTCGATGAAGTGCTTATGAGCTCTAGCTAAGCAGCAGGACGGCAGCCAAGGAACACGGAGACAGGACGAGGTCGAGGTCCGCAACTGGAACTGGAACTGGATCTCAGGGTGCAAGGTGCTAGGTGCAGGCTTCACAGGAAAGACTACATACACTGGAGGGCAGCAGCAGGTGACCTAGTTTTGCCCCGCAGACGGTAAGCGATCGCCCACACTGGCCACCGGCCGACATTGGCGAAACTCACACCTCGCATTCCCTTTACAGGACAATACCACACTTGGATTAGAGGACACGCTTGGCTGGCGTTTCTGTGCAACTCCTTCCTGGGGCTGTTCTGTTGTGTTATTATTGAACTTGGAGCATCAACGTGCACTGCCATTAGCTATAATCTTAATATACACTCATCGTAGCCATCGTAGCCATCGTAGCCTACCTAACGTAATTAGCGTACTTGACTTAACAAGCAGCATGTCCAACTCCCACTACAACAACTACCAGCAGCAGCAGCCGCACTCCAGCAATGGGGACAACGGCGAGTACCAGCACCAGCAGATGGTGCACCAGCCGCAGCGGGGGTTCTCCAACGGCCACGGTGGCATGAAGAGCGTGGCAGTGCCGGATATGTGCCTCTTCTGCTTCGAGGTGCTCGACTGTGAGCTGAACAACGTGGACGGGCCGGCGATGCCGATGTTCAGCAACGACGCCTATCCACTGTTCGTCACCTGGAAGATTGGTCGCGACAAACGGTTACGTGGCTGCATCGGCACGTTTAGCGCCATGGAGCTGCATCATGGTCTGCGAGAGTACGCCCTGACCAGCGCCTTTAAGGACTCACGCTTCGCTCCCATTTCGCGCGACGAGCTGCCAAGACTTACGGTCTCTGTGTCGATCCTACAGAACTTTGAGGAGGCGCAGGGGCACCTGGATTGGCAGCTCGGTGTGCATGGGATTCGCATCGAGTTCCTGACGGAGCGTGGCTGCAAGCGCACGGCCACCTACCTGCCGCAGGTAGCCACCGAACAGGGCTGGGATCAGCTGCAGACCATCGATTCGCTCCTGCGCAAGGGCGGCTATCGGGCAGCAATTACCCAGGAGATGCGAAAGTCTATCAAGTTAACGCGCTATCGCTCGCAGGAGATCCAGATGCACTATAAGGAGTACCGGGAGTATCAGGAGCGGCGTGCTCAGTTCGGAAAGGTGCAGTGCTAACAATTGGACAGGCCGGCGGCGAGACGATGATCCTGGCTGAGGGCAGGCCTGCTGGCCGTCGTCCTCCTGCTGCTGCTAGCCTTTGAGTTCATCCCAGCTTGGCGGCCGTTCGCTTAAGCCGAGAGCTGGGAGCTTTCCCAGCATCTCTTTCCATAGCAATTTTACGCCCTCTGCTGGTTCATCTTCTTCGCAACGTTGGCGTACTTGAATTGATCGCCTTTTAATTACTTTTATGTAACATTTTAATGCTTAACATACTTAAGCGGCAGCGAATCCGTAAGCGACTTTCAACGGATTGGAACTACTTTCCGACGAAGCGCCTTGCTGGTTTTCTCTTTTAAATCAAATACAGACACAAACTAAACAAAGCAAGCATATAGTATATATATATAGGGTTATATATTACCGAATCCATAAAGAATACAAAACGCAGCAGATATGAAATTCAAGTAATATGTTCAGCAATTATATATATTATTAGATTTAACAACTAAACCAATTACATTACTAATTCTAATTATATTCGCATTAAATAAAGGCCGACCCCTTCCGAGTCGCACAAGACAATGCAATAATTTGTCAGGTCTTTTCTCTCGGGGATCGACGAAGCGAAATACGATCTCAATGGAGTACAAGATAATGTATGTAAATAGTTTATTGTTCCATTATGTTGTGCGTTGTTACATGGGCATGTTTGTACTTCTAAATCTAGTCGATAATATCGATTTATGTTACTGTGTTTTGGGACTTTACGTTCGCGGTGATCTCTAAACAGATTGCTGAGAATGTCTGCCTCTTGGATATATATTTAGGTAGCTAAAAGATAAAGCTGCGCTACGCAGCAAGGCTAATCGAGCGATCCAAACAACTAAGCTAGCAACAGAGCAAGTTAATCTATGGCTAAAGCGGAGAGCTAGCGCTCAATAACTATAATTACTGGCATATATTCAATATATATATAGTCGATACATCGCATTGACTGCAATAAAGTATGTGTCCATAGGCAAGCAAAGCGCTCAAGCTAAGTTAATTATTGTTTAATATGATGGATTCTGCACCAATCAATGCAACTTAAATCGCTTTTGTCGCTTACAACTTCAATTTTAATGGCAGTTACAAACAGCTTAGTTAAGCGTCAATGCCTGAACAGCAAATTATATAACTTTAAGTTACCTAAACAATCAATTTACGTATGTTCCGTTCCGTGCGCCCCCTTGTTTTGGCCCAGCCCCATCGATCCACAATTCGCGTCTCAGTGCTTGCACAGAAACTGCTCTAAACACTGGCACTAGGTGGTCGACAAGGCATTCCACTCGAATCGCGGATTCTTCGAGTGCGTCACCGGCAGGCACTCAGGCTCCACCAGCTTCCAAACGCCATCCATCTGCTCAACAGTGGCCAGACTGCAGTACGGGATCTTATGGATGACCTGACGCAGTTCGTTCGTACTGCGGGGAGCGCCGCCGGTTAACTGACGAGAGCATGTGTCCAGTGTGGTCGCATGGGCCACGACCAGAATATTTCCAGCTGAGGGAAAAAATAACAATGAGTTTATCTACGATAGAACCTTGTCGTGGTGCCACTTACTCGTCTGTTCTAACAGCTGCTGAATAACATCATTGTTGCGCTCGTAAAACTGCTCTGTAGATTCTTTGAGGCGGACGGTCAGGTCGGAAGACGGCTGTACAGGCTCGTAGTCCAAATCGACGTTGTACTGGGCCTCGACCAGCTCGTTCTTGGTCAGCCAATCCGGCACACCGCTGGGATACCAGGCCATCCACTCGAACAGGCCAGGCTCCACCTTGATCTTGTGCTTGCCCGTAAGATTTAGCCCGTCTAGAGCACTGGTGCAGGTCTGGATGCAGCGGTATGAGGGCGAACAGTAGACATGGTCGATCTGCACCTGAGCCTCCAGCAAGGCCTGTCCAATAAGATTGGCCTGGTAGACACCGATATTGGTCAGCGGTGAGTCATTCTGCCAGCCCTCGGGGCTATTTTTTCGACGTGGCAGTGCCTTGGGCATGTTTAGATCCTTCCGCATGTAGTTACCGAACTCATCGAAGCAGTAGGGAATCCATGTGCCGAAAGTGAAGTCCACACGCTCGCCATGCCGCATAATGTAGATTTTTCGGTTTTTGGCGTGCGAGGCATCCATGGAGCCCGGCTGCAGTGAGTGGTCAGAGTGGACACTGAGTGTGTCGTCTGGACGTGGTGGCTGAGCAGTCGGTGGCTCCACCATGATCTCGTCCACCGGCTGCTTGGATATGGAAGTGGAGCAGGAAGACATATTGGTCGTAATCTCGATTGTGGGCGTGTTTGGGTTGTGTTGCTGGGTTAGGTTTTGGCTGTTGAGCAACTGCACGGAAGGAAGTTCCAAGCAGGGTTTCAGTGTCTGCCGCAAATATTTCTCAACACTCTGCTCGGACTCCTCGAACGACGAGCCCTCAATTATCTCGGGATGTGCTGTATCTAAAAAAAGATAAATGTATGGCATTAAAATAAAATATAACTTGGTAGCCCTAAAATGTAGATTTGTAATCAATAATTAAGAGTAGGCTTCTCTTCTACGCGCACAAAAACTCAATTTTAATCAACAATTGATGGCCTACCCTGCTGCAAGTCACGCTGGCGCTCCTCAGGCTCCGTCGATATGCTGCGTCCGTCCACAATGTCCAGATCTTCGGCAGAGGTCAGGGAAGATGCCACGCTCTTCGACAGCTGAACCACTCGATGCAAGGTCCAGGCGTCCGATTCGGCAGTGCGTTCGGTGTAGTTAACGGGAAGGTGACCCGTGCTTCCAGTTAGCCAGGAAATGCCCTCGGCCCAGCCGTCACTGGAGCTGTCCACCACGTCGCTGTTCAAGTAGATGTAGTCGCCAATCCGGAGCTCCAACTCATCCGTCTCGTGCGGGTTGTGTGGATATACGACCTTCTGGACCTGCAAAGAAAGCAATTTGGGATTAGAACTCGTCGTTAGATGTGTGTGCCAAGCGCTCTAACTTGTTTGGTTGCGAGCCGCGGATCGCGGGAATAGAGGCGCAGTTCCCAATTGGAGGCGCAGCTGGCGTCTAGTGTTTCCACGAGTGCTTTCAGTGCATTGAACTGTGCCTGCGGGAACTGGTAGGCGAGCGTCAGGTGCAGGCTCTTTACGTGTGGCTCGAGTGAGATGGCTACGGGGAGTCAGAGTTGGAGATAGAAGCTATTAGTGACCGATCGCTGGATGGGACAGCCAATTACTGAATGGAAACTTAGAGCGGTGGGGCCTGCTTATATGCGAATTTCTGTCTAGGGTGGCCAGGGTGACTCGATCTTTTGATAAGGAATGTACTCAAAAAATTCATTATCGCATAAAGTAATCTTTAGGGAATGCCCAGCGTCAAAATTATAAGTATTTGGATGTTTGGCCCTTAAATAATTCTTCTTTTATTATATATTTTAGGTAGTCTAACATCCAATTCAAAGTGAATTTAAAAATGAAAAAGAAAGCAAGAAAGGAACCAAAAAAGTCGATTCACCTTGGTATGTATAGAGCTCTAAATGTGAAAAACAATAAACTACAATTAGCAGCGTCACGGCGAGTGCCGTCAAAATTAGTAAATTATCTACTATAGCGGGTGAGTGAGGCATGCATCGTGTGATAAGAGGGTGATCGGGTGAGTGAGTTTCTACAGATAAGCAGATAGGGCCCATTTTATGCATTCTAATGGTTCTAGGCTATTGGCTTACATCGACTGCTGCGTGGAATGCACCGAGTGCCCGAGGAGACAGCTCCGCACCATGGGAAGCAGGCCACAATGGCGTCCAACTGCTCGTAGGTGTCGCTTATGACTGTTCAGCATTCCGATTCCGGGGATTAGTAGGTAGCAAGTAGCAGGAAGAGAGTAGAATATAACATAACCGTAAGCCACTCCGAAACTTGGAAAAGTCGTTAGCCGAACCGAACAGAAACGTAAGAAAGGTAAACCAAAAAACAACCCAAAGAGAGTGTGCAACCAACAGTGGGGGCATACTTGAGTTGGAAACCTCCTTGACGTACTGCAGGGCCAGTCGCTTAAGATAATTGGCATCCTCTTCGGACACAAAGAAGCCCATAAAGTTCTGGCTCATATAGGGCTCCAGCTTGAGCGGACGGTCAAGCAGAGCGCCAGTCATGTCCACCACCTGCTTGAGGGCCTTTGACAACTGCAGGGAGCACTCATCCGGAGCCTGTAAATAGATCGAACGGCGTCAAAATTCGTTTTGGACTTTCGTATCTAAATGCTTACCTTAAAAAACGATACCAGCGTTATGTGGGGCACGTAATTGTGGGCTCCGTTCCAGCCGCACATTTTGCGCGACTTGGCCCAGAATTCCTCCAACTGCTGCAGAAACGGACCCGTGGGGCAAGCATAAATAATGTACTCCCTGGGTGCGCACTCGTCTAGCGTGGCATCGTTGACATGTGCCAGTAGCCAGTCGGAGGCAATCTGAACGCCTCGATTGCCCGTCGAAGCCAGAGCTTTCTCCCTGCGGGCGTTGAAAAAAAATCAATACTTTGCCTCCCTCGACCAGCGACCCCTTCGGTGGACCAACATCTAACCCGGCCAGTCTCTATTGAAGAGGGGATTGGTCTGGACTACTGCCACCCGACAAGATGCGGGGAATACTCACGCTCTGTGCCTGGGAAAGCCCATTTGGAGCAATGTTTGGAGCGGCGTCAGGTGCTGCTTGGAGATGCAGATCCGTGTTGGCGTCTGACTCTTGCGCGGCGGAAGCGTGGCCATGTCGATTCTTGGCTCCTCCTTATGCCCCAGGGTCCAGCGTGTGGCAGCGTTCGGTCCCTAAAGGTATTGTCAATAGTTTTCAGTGATAATTTCAACAAAAAAATAGGATACGTTAATTGGGCTGATAAAACAGTGTTGGCTAGCTTTCGATTGCCCAAAGATGTTGGCAGATCTATCGATGGGTCTCCGCAATACCTATCGATGTTGTGCAATCGATTGCACATTAGTGATGAGAGCGATTCTCCTGGCGAGAAAACAACAAAATTCACTGCGTAATTAATTGAGTATTTTCATAAAATTGAGGCGAACCACAAAGAAACAACTCGCAGACTGTTCATTAAGTGTTCATAGTAAGTGCCAGTGTAACGGAAAAATAGTGAAAAACGAAGGTGCAGTGCCCAAAAAAATGTTACGCAGCAGGCAAAAACTGCACACGGAAAATGCCATTGGAGGGGCTCCAACGAACATACACACGAATGTACACACAAAGGCCCACGCACACTGACGCAACTGTGGTGCTCCGCCGTAATGGTGGGCTGGCTGTGTGTATTTGTGTGTACTTGTGATGCACAAAAACAAGTTGTTCGTGGACTACAAGGAGGATAGCGGGTGGCATCAGCCTTTTCGGCCATTTCGCACTAATTTCATTGCTGCCCCAGTGCAACTCCCCCTTCAGGGTCAACCGAGGAAGTGTGGAAATGGGCGTTTTCCCTGCCTGTCGGTTGCTGCTGGTGGTGTCCGTCCATCTATTACTTGAAGTGACCTCGGTCTTTGTTTGTGGCTCTCGCTCACTTTCTCCGCAGCTCCGCCAGCTAATAAGCAGTGATCACGCTTTATCGCCCCTATGCGGGCCAGCCAAACTTCCCCTCTCCGCTTATCATTGTATTGCGATCACTCATTGTGGACTGCACAGAATGACTCATGTGTTTGCGCGTTTATCACAGCGTTGAATGGATCAGTACCTCGCACTGTTGTCCGTCTCATCATGCACTGGCCAATCCAGCTGTTGCCACGCCGTGTGCTATTCCTTTTCCCATTTGTAATCGCATTAGGCAGTGGTATTTTTAACACCCAAATCGATACTATTTGCAGAAAAAGCCAAAATCCAAACGAAAGAACCATCGTATCCGAGTGAACCAGCCCTCCAACATACATAACAATGGCCAGCCGCAGAAAATCACTCCTGAAAGTCATCATTCTGGGTGACAGCAGCGTGGGCAAGACCTCGCTTATGAATCAGTATGTAAACAAACGCTTCTCCAACCAATACAAAGCTACGATCGGAGCTGATTTCTGCACGAAAGAAGTGGTTGTCAACGACCGAGTTGTCACAATGCAGGTAAGTTCACCACCCTCTTGCATTGCCGCTTATCAAAAGATGCCTAATTGCATTTTTCGTGCAGATCTGGGACACTGCTGGCCAGGAACGCTTCCAGTCGCTCGGTGTGGCCTTCTACCGCGGCGCTGACTGTTGTGTGCTCGTCTACGACGTGACGGCGCCAAACTCGTTCAAGAATCTCGACTCATGGCGCGATGAGTTCTTAATACAGGCCAGTCCACGCGATCCCGAGCACTTTCCCTTTGTGGTGCTAGGAAACAAGGTGGACCTGGACAACCGTCAGGTGTCCACGCGTCGGGCGCAGCAGTGGTGCCAATCGAAGAACGACATACCCTACTACGAGACGTCCGCCAAGGAGGGCATCAACGTGGAGATGGCGTTTCAAATCATAGCCAAGAATGCGCTCGAGTTGGAGGCAGAGGTGCGTATCAACATCAGTAGTTCCCTTAGTGTTGCACATCTCTTAATTCCTTTTTTTTTTGCTACAGGCTGAGGTCATCAACGATTTCCCCGATCAGATAACCTTGGGCCCACAATCCAATCGTCCTTCAAACCCTGACAACTGTCAGTGCTAATGCAATAGCAGTCGCAGCGGGGATTATTACACAATCTATATTATTAAATAATATTTCCAACATAATAATATGAACAAGAGAAGCAAGCAACTCGGTGGACGACGATGGAGGAGTGTTCTATGTTTAAGTAAAACAATTTCAGCAACAACAGCATAGTAATTAATTAACAGATAGGATGCAAAGATCAGATTCAGATTTAACATCGGCAGACGCAGCAGACTCTAGGCAAGGGCTTTAACCGCAATATTCCGGAATCCAACCAAATTCACGACCCAATCGTTTAATAAGTAAAAAATCAGTGCTCTGTGTGCTCTCGTATTTAAAAATTCATGTTAATAACCGCCCGCCTTCTCCCTAGTACTATTTTCGCCATTTAATTAGTCAAATTTTGCACGTAACCGCTGCAAGCTTTGCAACAACAACAACAACAACAACAGTAACAACATTGAGTATACAAGTATCTTCGAAGCAAAAAACAAAAAAATCTTGTGATTGTAAATTTAATAAAGAATACTAACCTTTTTTAAATGTAATTAACGACATACTTTGCCGCACCATCGACTTCTGATCGGCTCAGATCCAAATACCTATATGCCCTTGCAAGATATTCGAGTGTGAATTTCGATTAGTTAATTACGTTACTCGTAAATAATATCCTATAATTATAAATAGTACTCCATGTAAAATTGCTCCTTGTTTTTCGGTAAAACATGTATGTAAATTGCGTATATCTGGTATGTACTTTATTCCACTGATTAATTTTATGATTTTTTTCCATGCTTTTGGTTTAATTTACACAACAATGAAGAGTTTACAATAAATCATATACAATTAAGCTAAAGTATGGAGTTCGTATTTATTTGTCGGTTTAGTAAATCTAACCACTGTGCGGCAGAGATGACAATAAGTGATGTATCGATTATCGATAACAGCTCGCTGTTATTATATTTATTTGGCCCAAACAGCTGTTTCTGTCAATTAGCCAAGTTAATTTATTTATTTTCTGCTCAGGATAATGTCACATATTTCACCTGTTGCTCCACCACCACCACCAGCGCCTCCCCTGAAAGTCACTTCCGTGGCACCAGTTGTGACCAGAGAACGAACTGTTGTCAACATAACCAGCGACGAATGCAGCTGGGCCTGGGAATATCCGGAGCTGCAGAAAGGATGCTATCTTAGTCGCGTGTGCCAATATGCTCCACCGAAACACTGCCAGTACTACTCCGTGCCTAGCATACTGCAGGTGAGCTCTGGAATGCAAGGAGCTTCAGGTTTCAGGCTAAGGATTCCATTTATTTAGGTTGGCCCCACCTGCGGATTGACAGCCCTGAGCATTTTACTCGGAGGACAACCCACAGCAGCGCGTCTTCTGGAGGATGCCATTAACCAGGAGTTCACAATAAATGGAGAACTTTTCAGTGCTCAGTATTTATTTGAGCTAACGCGGAAATACCTGCCAGGACCTGGAGCTTGCCAGCTGCACCAGGGCAATCTCAGCTGCAAGAAAGTCAAGGAGCTGCTGAAAGCTGGTGGCTGCCTCCTAGTGCCGTATCCTTTTCAAAAATAATTTCATAATTATAGTTTAAACCGAGTCTCAGATATCAGGTTTCCCGCATTTCAACCCCCGTTTGCGCCTAACAGTTACGGTAGCCCGGTTAACAGCACGCTGTTAGCAGCAAGTGCTGTTAAAGTCGCGCATGTTTAGTGTTAAAAAAAAAAAAATAAGCCGACTGATTTTGCGAAATTTTCGCTTATTTGTAAACAAGGTGTAATTTTCTTAATGAAATGGCCACCGAAGAGGAACAGGTAGGTGCAAGTTATAAATTACAAAGAAACCCCGCTCATTCCTGAACTTGCAGCTCAGTCAGGTTATTCTGCCGGTGAAGGAGCCCCTGGATCTCATCCGACTGAGCTTGGATGAAAAGGTGTACGTGAAGATGCGGAACGAACGGGAGCTGCGAGGACGCCTGCATGTAAGTTCAATAGGTGTACATCTGGCCTTTGGCATAGTTTCGAAGTAATCCTTTTGGCAGGCCTTCGATCAGCATCTGAACATGGTTTTAGGCGACGCCGAGGAGACGGTGACTACCGTAGAGATCGACGAGGAGACCTATGAGGAGGTGTACAAAACGGCGAAACGCACCATTCCCATGCTGTTTGTGCGAGGCGACGGTGTTATCCTGGTGTCGCCACCCATGCGAGTGGGCTAGTGCGAGTCTGATTCAGTTTCACGTGTATTCACACCTGCATTTATACGAATTGTATCTGTATAGGTTAATAAATGTCATAAAAAAAAGGTTTTCATTGCTTGTTAACTGAAACATATCTTTATACATGCTGGTTATCCTTAAATCAAATGTTAACTTCCTACTAAAAGTTACGATGCTGATGTGAATCATGCGCCCTGCCTAAAGTCCGGACACCGAGCTCATTGGGCCCTCATTGTGGGCTACCTGGTGGACATACAGGATAATGTAAGTAACTCTCTGTAGCAGTTGTGACTCTATTGACTGATGATTCTCCCGCAGTACTATGTCTTGGCCCGACATGGCAAGACCAATAATTTGGCCGTTTGGTCCTTGGAAGCACTGAGCGAGAGCAATGCCAATTTAAAGGAATTTGCACAGCCAAAGGGATATCCGGACAATGATTTTCTGCAGCCACCAGGTGGCATAGGCGGCTCCTTGGGCCTGAACGAGCGCTCCATTCTAGTCAACGGTCTGCCCCAGCAGGTGCTTCATGTGCGCTGATCCTGAAACCAGATCACACACTTGTGTTCAATAAAGAGACCAAATATTTTCGTATTTAACTTTAATATATATTTAATAGTACAATTATAAATACACACACGCCTTATAATACTTCCACTTCGCTTAACGCAATCTACGCACCATGAACGTTCGCTCCTCCTTCTCATTCTCATCTTTCTCACGCAGTGTTTCGTGTTTAATCGGTTCGCAACTACTACGGGGAAACGAATGCGATTTTCGAGGGGTGGGGGAGGGGGTATATAAAGAATATAATATATAGTACATCGATGATATATCGAACTATCTTCGGCTACGCGGCTGCTGTCTGTATATAGATTTATGTATACATGTATAAATATTCGCTTCTTCAAACGCTTCACACTTTGAAATTTCACAAAATCACAACAATAAGAGTAGTACACATTGTTTGTATATGGTTCAGATAAGATAGGTATACTATATCCTATATATAGTATATGTATTGTATATAATTTCACACACAGATATTTTTCCGACTTTAGGTAGTTACATAGACGACGGGCTTGGTTAAATATGTCAGGATTTTGTCAATTAGCTTTAGCAATGCTGCGCACATAACATTTAGATACGTTTGATAGTTAGTTGGCCATCCAGGGAGCAACGATTTTTGAGATCATGTGGGGCCTACAGCTCCTGGTTGGTTGAGGGATATTTAATATGCTATAACATGCTGACGGGCAATAGCAACGTGTCATTGAAATTCTCGAAACTGAATCTACAAAGATTGACTGCTTTTAGTTCTAGACAGGATACATATTTTGATACGCCTTGTTCGTTAGTTAATAATTACTTTAAGCATATCTTTAAGCTATGTGGATGTGGTATAGTGTCTGCTTGTCTGTTGTCTGTGTTTGGGGTTGTCCTGGTCAAGAGTCGCAATTAATTCACAATTTCAAGTGCGGAAATAAACTTAAATGAAATCGTTACAAGCTAGACTCTGGTTTATTAACTAAAAATTTACAAATACTAATTATATAAATATAAATAATCATTCTTTTTAGTTTTAAATATATATATTTATTGCCGCGCAAGTGACTGGCTTTGGCTCCCCTGCTTTGTGTATCTGTGTCCTTTTGTGAGGAGGAGGAGGGTGAGTCGGGGGCCTTGCCGTCGCGTGAGCTCGGGGGTTTTAAAATGACTAGGATAGTTCAGCACAGGACATGGGTGTGCAGCCGATGAGCGCAATGGGGAAGTTCTTGACATGCGTCTGCCATTGCGACGATACCTGGAAGAACTTGACGCCCGTCCACTCGGTGCCATCGATGTACACTGTCAAGTAGAATGGGATATTAGTGGAATCGAAGCCTTTAGGAACAGCAGAGAACACTCACCTCTTAGTGGCACTGGATGCGATTGCTTGGGTGAACAAATCAGACGTGCCACACCCTCGACGCACTGCTCCTTCTCAAGATCACGCTCCTTATCCTTCTTCTTACCCAAGCGCATAACTACAATGAAATGAAGGCAGGCAGCAATAAGTAAAAGAAAGAACAATTTCCGGAATTCGACAACTACTCACTTTGCTTCTGCTTCTTCTCCTTAGTGGCGAAACTAACAGTCAGTCCATTGAACATATCACCCAATTGCTGTGCATGCTGTGGCAGTCGCCACACCTGCAGGTTCCTAAACGTACTCTTAATGCTATTCTTGCCGCCGGCATCGCTGCCCTTGGACGTGCCGCTCTTCGACTCCTTGGCATGCCCCTCTCCCGGCCTCACCAGCGGCCAGTAGTCCACCTGCAGCTCCACCGCCTCGGCTGCTGCCAGCGCTCCGCTGAAAGTTTGCTGCTGCAGTGAGGAAGGAGTGCTCAGGGACTCGCTGGTATTGCGTTCCCGGTGCGAGGAAGCCGATGACGGCGGTGTCTGCAGCGGCGGCGAGATGCGTCCCATGCTCTGCTGCTGCTGGGGCGGAGATCCAGACACCACGACGCCATGCACATTCGGCGAGCTCTGGCTGCCAATCGGGATAATGGCCGTGCTGGAGGCAGATGCAGAGCCCAATCCGCTGCCGGCGGCATTGGAGCCACCAGCATTCTCCTCAAGATCCAGCGAGGCCTGTGCGTCGAGATAACCAATGCGAACATCCTGCAAGTAGTCAATGGACAATGATCACACCTGGCCTGATTAATAGACTTATGTTTGGACTTACACTGACGAACGGCACAAAGATCTGGCAGGAGTCCTCGTCCTTGTAGTTTACCATGGCCTCGGCGATGGGTATTTGGGTGCAGGGTCCAGCCGCATGCAGATAACGCTGGATGCGCTGTACCAATTCAGCGATGTCTGACTTCGCTACACCTGCCGCATCGGCCAAGTTTGCCGTAAGGGCCGTGGCGTTCACTGTGGTTACCGCACTAACCGCCGCTGCTGTGGCCGCCGCTCGCTCGCACAGCTGCGCCCAGTTATCCGAACCGAACATGGCGGCATAGGCCTGATCCATCTGACTCAGATGTCGCGCCACACTGCCGCAGGTGCCACCGACGGGCACCAAATAAAAGCGCAGATGATTCAACCAGTCCGGTGGCCGCACTCCCATCAGCTCCACGTAATGCCTCAGGGTGGCTCCCTGCAGCCAATCCCCGCCAATGAGAAGCACCTTGACCGTATGCGGCGGCTTGGCATTGGAGTTGCAACTGAGAAACGGCAAGAAGTTATTAGAGGATCCATTCCTTTCCCCTGGAGTGGGTTTAATACTTACTACTTTTGAATTTTAGCCATGAGCGCCTGCAGCACCGCCTTCACCTCGGCCGTGTTCTGGGGCACGAAGGCCGGCTTAAAGGAATTGGCAAAGAGCGTGACCAGCTTGGCCAGCAAAACACTGCCGCCCAGCGCCTCTGGCGGACTGATGATGGTCACCACCTCCGGTATGGCGCTGTCCTCGCCGGCAAACACGCGACTCAGCTGGTCGAGCAGCAGCTTGCGTGGCTCAACGTTGGTAGGTGACAGGCAAGTCTCCAGCATGGATCTTGGCTCTGCACTCAGACTCAATGTGTGCTTCCGTTTGCCGCCACCGGAGGCACTACCGCTCACACTGGAATTGTTGCCACCGCCGCCGCTTCCCATAATCCCTGGCGTATTGCTGGATGTCCGGAACAGCCGTGATCGCTTCTCCGTCTGGGCGGGAGTGACCACACTGCCGCTGCCCAAACTGGCAGCCACCGAGCTCACCGGAGTCAGTTGCTGTTGATGCTGCATCTGCATCTGCTGCAGTCGCATGTAATCCTTGTCCCGCGGTGGACTGTTCTGCGGATCCGAGTTCTGTCCATCCGTATAGCCGGCATTGCCCTCGTTCCCGGAGCTGTCGTTGCCGCGATCTGTGGGGAGCACAAAATGGAGAAATCACCGGGTTAATCAGATGTTCATTCAAGTAAAAGGCAAGTTAAGGCTGGGGTCAATATAATAGCAGGTGAAAATGGAGATGTGGAAGGTAGAGGAAGTTTCTAAAACATTTTTCAAGCTATAAATTCTCCTTAGAAACCTCTTCTTTCTCACATTTCCAGAACCATGGCATTATTATACTGACTCCAATGGGGGGACGGGGTCTGTGAGGGTTGGGTGTGAGTCTAGGGGGACAGAGACATGCGGACGAGACCAAACAAGACAAGATAAACAGAATCGTGAGACTGAATGACGGCCACAAATAATCGGTTCCAAAAATAGAACGCCCCGGCCAAGAGGGGGTTTCCCCACTCCCAAGGAGCCGAGTGTAAATAATAATAATAAAAACGAGGGCCGAAAAATATATATAATTAAAGCTTTCCTTTATTTTATGACCATGAGAGGGTGGGGAGGAAAGGTGCGGCAAGTGGCCATATTTTCCTGAGGCCGAAATTTCCGGCTTGACGTGCTTGAATTTTCAAAGCCATGCACCGATTAATCAAAACGAAAAAAGAAAACTACAAAAAAACACCACGACACGAAAAGTAAAGTGAAAGTGACGGAAGAAAGGGGGGAAAACTGGGAGGGAAGCAAACACAAAATCCTAGAGTTTATCAATTGGAAGGGCCCTGATTAGGGGGATGGAGTTCTTGCTCGGCGGAGGACTGACGTCTACGCCGGATTAATTGGAAAACAGCTATGAGTGCGTCCGAGGTTCAATTGTCATGCCGCAAAACTCACACAACACACAAGTCTCACACATGTTAAGGACGATAAGGTTTATTTTTAAGGCAGCCCAGACATGCAATGCAAACGATCAATGGACTGACGCACAAATCAAAGATTCCCCTCCCATCAGGAGCATGCAAAGAGTGCCGGGTAGCAGCCAAGAAGCTTTGAGTTTTGAGCGGTCATGGATGGGGTGGAGTGGGGATGGGGTGCAACTAGGCTACATACACGTACAAAGCATACATTTACATTTTCTAGGGTGTGTGTGTTTTCGTGACATTGTGTGTGTCTCTGTGTAACTGTATGCATGTGGTGTCGACAGTGCGTGTGAGTGAGGCAAGGCAAGAGATCAAAGGATCAAAAGGGGGGCAGGCACCACCTTGAAATCGAAACGAAGCGAAATCCCTTTAAATGAGGCAAAAAAGTATGCTACAAAAATGTTGTTACTAACACATGCACATGGAACTTTGATTATTAAAATTCCTTAACTATAAAGCCTTCGATTTCGTAAAGTTTTCAAGGTGGCGAAAGACCCGACAATACAAAAATATTGACAAGTGAAAAGTTTCCTAGCTTTTCTGAATGGTAAAAACTATCTGAATTGGGTGGATTCTCGTTATTTATTTACAAACTGTGGACTCTGCTCTAATATGGTTATTCTCATACACATCGGTGGTGTTGTGGTCTCATTTCGGTGGTTATTTTTGGGGAATAATGCGAGTGGTGTGTGTTTTCTATATAATTTTGATTGGGTGGGGTGGGTGGTATATAAATATATTCTGTTTTTGGGGTTTTCAATTTTTGATTTTTTTTTTTCGCTGTAATGTACACAGACCTGGTGTTGTTGCCGAATTGTTATTGTTTGTTAAATGAATGCATTTTTGGTTTTTGTTATTTTCAAGATTGTAAGATGAATTGGTCAATTGGTCGCTCTTATCCGATGATCGGCGCTCAGAGTTGCCTGCAAGAGAGATTTTGTTTCAAGCCATGCAAAAATGTTTCTTCTGTTTGTTGCTGTAGTTGTTGTAGTTCTTGTTTGTTTTGTTTTATAAGTAATATTACAGTAAAAAAGTTAAAGTAAATGTAATTAAAATCGCTCAATTTTACGCTAAGCACAACTAAGGATATATTCGCTTATCGAAAGCACTTGACTTACGGTCTACGGAACACAGTTGAAAGAGTTGAACAATTGTTGCCGGTGAAGGAGGACAAAGAGGAGGAGGAGTTGAAAGGACAAGGCCGTGAGGCGCCTCCTTTACTATGATGGCAACGGTCAGCCAGGACAATTAACTGTCTCCTCTCCGACTCTGTCCTCCAGTTTTCCCAAGCGAAACAATTTGTCCTGTTTTTCGTTTTTCAACTGTGTGTCTGTGTGTGTGCCGTGGTGTTGTGTATGCGTGTGTGAGAGTGTGTGTGTGGCATTCCTTTCCGCAACTTTTCCTTATTTTTGTGTTTTTTAACCTTGACCCAAACTGTCAACAATGGCAATAAAAGCAGACAACGCTTGAAAAATAGGCAAAAATAAAATCTGCACTGTGAAAAAATAACAACGATTTCTTGCCGAACTATGGTTTTTACTTTTTTAAAAAAAGTTATATAGGATATTTATATTAAATATTACACTTTTATATTTCCTATACTATTACTATACTTTTCAAGGTTTTTATTTGGAAATAAACTATTTAAAAAAGCACAGTGCTGACTCCCTACAAAAAAACCTATATATCCTATATATGTTGCTTAATGCTTTTAAATTTGAATCACAAATTGAATTTATAATAAAGTTGTTTATACAGCAACTGAAACTGATGAAAAAGTTCCTGTTTTTAATCAGATCTTAAATGTTCCCTATAATTTATATGAATTAGGTTTATTAGCTATACTCCCTTAAACTGAATATTTGGTAATATATTGTGTGTATCTGTGGGTTTTAAGTATATAAACAAAAGGCAACGTAACGCAACGCAACGCCCACAAACTCATACGCAACGCAACGCAATTAGAAAGCCAAACATAATTCATAGAGCAAAATTTGTTTAGTTAAAACTCCAGTTAATAATACATTAACGCAATGCAACCCGCTCATCCCTTGTCCACCAGTCTGCTTTCGCATCCCAACTCACCTGCTGTCCCAATTCCGGGACCTCCGCCCGCCAAGTGTCCGAGATCTCCACCGCCACCGTCACCACCGTTGCCGGTGATGCTGTCGTGCAGCATTATCCTAGAATTGGTGAAGAACGGACGCAGCGATGGCTTGGGTGTGGAACCCACCGATATGCTGTCCATGTCCGGGCCAGAGTCATCGCCCTCGCAGCAGGACAATGACTCCAGCTCCTGGAAGAGCGCATCCAAGTCCCGTTCACCGCGTAACGCTGCCGTGCCGCGATGTCCAGACTCGCCCTCCAGCTCCTCGCTCACCTTGAAGCGCTTGAGCAGGGCCACAATCTTTTGCTTGAAGTTCCGCTGCTGCAGTGAGATGGTCTAAGGGGAAAAAGGGAGAAACATTATTAACAACTATTTAAAACTATGATTAAGGCTTATGTTATATTAATACATGCTGCATTTTAATCCATCTTAATTACACCTGGCTTTAGTTTAAAGGTTGCTCATTGGCCATTAAACCAAATCTCAAGGACTGTCATTGCATGATGATGACTGAAGCTATTAAAATTTATGCATCGTTCTTTTTTAATTGCTCTCCTCTCTCTTTTGTTTGTTTTATTTCCATTTCTCTGCTGCGGCTGTCATTAGGCGTGTTTTTATCTACGGCAGACATTCAAAATGATCCTGCGATAAAAAGCCAGAAGCAGCAGCAGCAGCAACAGCAGCACAGAAAAAGCAAAGCTGAAAGCCATGGCAATAAAAGCCGCAGGCTAATTTTACACCTGTGCTGCGGATGTTGCCAGGTGCGTGAAGAGTAGAGCAGAAATGGGACGAGGTAAAAGTCCATAATTGGCCCAAACAGGTGAGCAAAAGTGGAAGTCAAGGCGCTATTTAAATATTTAAGCGTTAGGCTTAAAAAAATTGTCCCTGTTGTTATAAGTGCTCGCATACTTCAAAGGGGGAAAACCCCATAAATAAATCATTTGGTATTGTAATTATAATAATTATAATAAGGCATAAATGGTGATTACAGATATAGTATAAATTCTGTTTTGTTTTTTTCTACAGTTCTTTAGATACAATCCTAAACTCCCATCTATTGCCATGCGGAAACCCGTGAGTTTCCTTTTTTAGATCACAGCCCACTCTCTTTCTCTGTATGAATCCATCCATGGCCCCGATATAGCCCTGAGATATAGTTATAGCATCGAAAGTATGCCACCGGGCGAATCTAAGCAAATTGCGTCGAGTAAACCAGCGACACGCCAAGGCCGCCGCCCCAACAATTGTCAACTATTTGCCACAGAAATTCTTGGCCACCACGGTTTTTTTTTTCTTGTTTGGTGGGGCATGCCCAACCGTACTGTCTATATATCTATATCTACTCTATTTGCATACTATAAGGGATACATTTTTGATACATATTTGTGAGCTGTGCCTCTTTGTTCTCTATCCATCTGTATTTGTATCTGTGTATCTAAGTATCTGTATCTGTAGCTGCATGCGGATCTGGGTTAGCAGCAAGGAACTGACAAATTTCGCAATTGCCAAATGCCGAAGCAAGAATGAGGTGATAGTATAAAGGTTCTAATCATGCAACAGACAAGGCCAGAAGACTAGAGTGGGCTAAATGTGAATAATATGGTAATGACCGATACATTGATTTATTTCTGGGAAATTCCGACAAAGAAAGGTAAATAATATGTTTGTTTATGCCACGATTATGGGTTTGAGGACTCATTTAATCCTATCTCAAGACAGGATCGTGATTATTACCTTATTTAGGCACTATTTTTCACTTTTTTTTTACGATTTATTGTCTTAAAGTATTAAAGCTCCATATATTTATCTTTGACGGAAATAAATAGTAAGTAAAGGGCTACCCTTCATTTTTGCCTGATGATTATTGGCTTTATAGATACGAATTAAAATTACTTTCATTCCTGCGTTCCTAGCTACTTTAATGAATGGTTGTTGCTCTGTTTGTGTTTGTTTGTAATCTATAAGATAGCTGCGTACCGAGTGCTATTTATTCACTTTGAATAATGAATTTTAGAGCCGCCAAATCGAAATTTCCCCCGTTTGCTGACGTGTTGCCACGCAATTATATCGGCCGAGCTATAATGTAGATATACTTTCTCGGGTGTGCGACAATTTTCGGGGGTCACAGCTGGCCGGGATTACACGATTCTATCTGCTGACCAAGAGTGACTCACCCGGCTAAACTTGGCCCGTGACGAGCTCTTGTCCTTCATCTCGAACTCGCTATCGCTATCAACGCCCACGCCGGGATGATGGTGCTGGATGCTGCCGGGATGGTGGCCAACTAGAGCGCAGTCCTCGATACCGGAGCGTTGCAGCTTGTTGCGATACTTTCGCATATCATGTTTGGCCGGATGGCTGTAGTCCCGCGTATCCCGGATCAGGCCCAGCTCGTTGGCCTCGTCGTTGAATTCCCCCGAACTGAATTCGGCCTCTTCGTCCTCGTCGGAATACTCAGCAACGCGATCTGCGGAATGAGATTATCACATGAGTACGTTTATATACATATTTTATTATTGTTTTTTAGGGATAAGTAATGGATAAGTATTCGTAACACTCTGAGGCTCCGCTTTTTGCGTTGTTGCTATTAACTGTCTTCGGTTTATGGCCAGTTTTTTACAATTAACTGTTAACTGTCTTGTTTTTACAGTATTTAGATTGTTTTTTATTATGTTTTTAACTGAAATCAGTTTTAAGATTGATATATTTTGAGCGAGTAGAAAATCAGCCAAACCCATGTTTTCTTGTTTAAATTTATAAGGTCATAAATGTACAGATCGCTGAATAATATAATTAAATGTATTTAATTTGGAGCACATTTTTAATGAAAATATCCATTAAACCATACATTTTCTTGTTTAATTAAATTGTTTTCAATTCGATGTTTCACAAATTGTTATAAATAAAAAATGTTTATTACATTTATTCACTGTATTTTCAGCAAACTTGTATTATATTTTCACATTCACTAGTTTTTTAGGGTTTCGTTTCCGCAGCTCATCACTTTAAACTGTTTGTTTTTCACAAACTAAATCTGTTCAAAGCCTAAAAAACACACCGCTATTTTGTTGTTGATGTTTTTGGTACGTCAATTAATCACAGATAGCAACGGTTGACTGTCTCCTTAACTGTTGTTGCTGCTTTTGTTTCAACTACGCCTGATTTATCTGTTCATCTCCCGTATTATTATTATTTCGCTTTCTTTCTTTCGTTTACTTTGCCGCCTCTTCTGTGCCGCGCGTCGTATGTGTGAGCCGCTAAGCTTGTTGGGGAAATGAATGAATTGCTCGGTGCCCCACACGTTTTGTGTACTTGCGGTGCACAGTGGGTCGATACAGGCAGACAGCGAGGCAAAAATTGAGCCCATTGAAATGAGTCAAAACTTTCATGTTTTGGCAGCTTAACTATAAATGGGAACAACAATAATATTTTTAATTCATAATATGAAATAATATTAATAGGAATAACTATGACAAATACCTAATATTTTATTACTTCTAATTGGATTTCCTGCCGCATTTGCTCTGTAGGTCCCACTGTGCCTTGAGTGAAAGAGAGAGCGGGCCAAGAGCGGGCTGAGAGTGGGAGAGCGCCAAAGCCCCAACAACACCTGTGAGACATTGAGCAAGTGAGCGAGCGCATGGGGAGAGGCGTTGAGCTGCTTGCGCACACAAACTAAAATTACTCAAATCAATATGAGCAATTGAAGGAGGGACAAGTAAACGTGCGCTTCGATATATTTCATTATATCTGCACCCACACACACGTTATCTACATGTGGCTCTCGGTGCGATGTTACTAAACAAGTGTCAAAAGCTCACAGGCATGGGAACTGCTCATTAAAGCTATTTTTACGCCCCGATTCGGGCAATTGAACTGTGCCGCCGAAAAGGGGGGTGTGTAAGGGTGTGAGAGGGGGTGTAAAGTGCAAGGGGAGGGTGCTTGGGAGAAGGTGCTTCCCATATGGGATTTACTTATGGGCGCCGGCCTTTCGCCACCCACCCATCGATTACACACATTTAACGTATTAGGTTATTGAATTCGAATTCTCTTGATTTTTGTGCTCTTGGAATTCTAATCGAGAATTATTTGTTTATTTTCTCATTCTTCGCGTGCATTACTTTTTGGGAATAAAATAATTCCGCTTTAGGAAATCTTGAAGTACAAAAGTACTCTTATATATATATTTAAGACACTTAAATATCTGAAGATTTAGTTATAGAACTAGTAGTTTAGATTTCAAAATATGTAATATTATTGTGTGAAAATCCCTATTCTCTACATTGTATATTTTAAGTTTTATATAGATCCTGAATCGTGTGAACTAGTTCTTGGGAATACAGGGCACACATGCGTTCATATCGAACAATTACATTGTTTTGCGATAAGATTTGTGTCATCGCATTCTGTTGTTACTTGTTGCACTCCATTTTCCCATTCCCAGTCCCATTTCCACTCCCATTTCACTTCATTTTCGAAAAAAAAAAACAGGCTACTACTTCCACTCCCGTTTTTAGTAAATTTCAATTACACTTCTCATCTATTTCTTTTACCCTGCATTTAAAAATTACAGGCTTATACTCTGTACTTTATTGTCTTTAGCAATCAAAGAATTCTTATCAGGTGTATTTTATATTTGTGAGTCCCCCCAAGGTACCCGATAAAAAGAGCTCACCTCTGACGTTTTCTAAAATATATCGTTTATATTAGTTAAGACCAAGTGTACGCAAAGTCTTTATCTACCTATATAATAAAATGTATATCGATAGGACACTAGGAAGGGGAAGTTTTCTCAGGTTACCTTTTAAAAGTTATAAATTAAACTAAATTCTTCGAAAGACCTAACTAAGCAAAGGTATGTCTATAAGCCGATTCAATGTTACTTTCATTTAGTTAATCGAAAAGGAGATTTTATTTACTTTTGAAATAGGGGGTATCTCCTCTTCGAGGCATTCAAGCATATAATATCTTTAGCTACTTGCTTTGTTTGTTTATTTGCTCGCATGTTTTGCTGTCGTTATCATTTAGCCAACGCAATTCACCGGCCGGTTTCTGTAGTCTCTAGACTGTGTTGTCTGCTTTTCTTTTTTCTTGTCTATCTCTTTCTCTCGTTAACGTTTTTGGGATGAGGGGAGTGGGTGTCAGTGGGTGTCTGTGGAAGCGGTACGTCGCCGGGTCTCTCCACAACTGGTATCCATCGCGTGCTGGGCAGTGCAAGCGGATGAGCTATACTCCCAGAGACAGTCGGCGGACTTGTATATGTGGGTGCAGAGCAAACTCCGGTTAAGTGTAACTTTTGACAGCCTCGAAGCTGTTAAGTGATAAGTACGAAGGGGAATGACTGAAAAGCGGCTAGGAAAGGTAAACAGTACGGCCAGGTAGAGGATGGGAGGCATAATGGAGTGCTTGGGAAAAACTGCTGGCAGCTATGATTAATTGGGGCCAAAGCAGAAGCTGCATTCTGGCTTATTGACCATTATTTCTTGCCCCCATTCATCTTATCTTCTCTTTGCGTGTTGTCTTCGAAAAAAACAAGAAGAGAAACCATTACAGAAAACTATATTCGATGCAACAGACTAGAAGATATCCATTAATGTACATACTCTCTATAAGGATTGGATTATCACAACAATATCCGAACAATATCCAATCTTGAAGATACCGGAGAAGATATAAATCGTGTCAGTCATGAGCCAGATAGTGTGTGAGCGAAAGAGTTTCACATTTCAGTGGCATTGTTTTTACAGACCATCGGTAGCATCTGGGCTATATAGTCTATACAATCTGCTAGGTATTAACTGAAGGAGCTGGGTGGCATATGGGAAACCAACTCGAGGGCTATTATATTGTTTATCTTCGTTGCTGCAATTACGCAGACAAGTTAATGATGTCTCTCTGGCATTGTTTTCCTTTTAAACCGTCACTCGACTCGGGTTTTCTATTCCTTTATAATTGCATGCAATTCGTAAACACCTTAATAACCCGTCTACCACTCTCGGGACATTGTCTGCTCTTCCAAGAAGGCGACTATATAACGCACGCATACATTCTACGTTGCCATTCTGGTCCAAGGAATTTCCACGAAAAGTGCTTTTCCCCCCAACAGCAAGGGAGCTGGAAAGCATGTAAACAAAGCGAGAGGGAGGCACAATAATAATATCAGACAAAGTGTTGCCCAAAGCAACGGAAGATGTGTCATGGGTAAAGCCCACAACTCAGCACAGTTCACCTCAGCCTCCTCAGTAGACCACCACCTCCTCATCCTCGCACGTTCATCCCACGCTCGGTTGGTGCCACGCTGCGTATGAGTAATGAAAACCATACTGAAAAGCGACGAGCGACATTGATTTAGTGTCTACCGCTCTCCACATCTATGCGGGAGGTCAGATAAACCACAAACAACAGCAACAGCTGTATGCCGGGAGAAAATTAAAATCGATTTAAAGTCATTTTCGCGATAAATCCCTCGAAATAATCTCTATATTTACGGATCATCATCAATTGGTCCACTACACACACACAAGTGATGTAATTTTCACTTAAATAATGATCAGATTGAAGTGAATATTAAAGGAAATAGAATATGTCTGAAATAACAGAACAACCTTAATTTATCAAAGATAACTCGGCTAAAAATATAAATACATAAACAAGCTTTGGCTAAGGAAAACCACTATATGTATTATACCCTTGAACCAACGATAAAGTGCCGGGTAAACAACAAGAAAAACTGGCACAAAAAGGCAATACATTGGTTTGACCTTGGCCAGAACACGAATCTTGTCATTAGATGACAGCCAATGGATGGGGTAAGCGGAGAAGGAGGTGCCTCCGGAGGCTGGAGGATAGCAACAGCAGTGGAAGTGAACAATGTGGATACTCTCGACATAATTCACGCATTTCGCCATTAACCACTCAATGGTTTGGGGAAGGCAAAAAAGCTATATAGGGGGAGCACTCACTACCTACTATATACTATACAGAATATATATATATATATATATATATATATTGGGGTGGCTGGTCGGTCATTAGAGGTGCAGAACATCCTGCCTGTCTGTCAATTCTGTTCGTCTCTTCTCCACAGTGCCAGTTCTTTGCAGCGTTTATCTCTGGCACTCAAGGACAAATGACTTAATTCCTGTCGTTGCGGCAACGGCAACAAGAAAAAAAAAGCTGTCGGAGCTGTCATCAGCAGAAGCTTCACAAGTACAAGAATACCAGCAGGAGGAGCAGGAGAAGCTAGAGGATCCTGCAGCCGAAGGCTAAGCAGGGTGTGGGCATGGCTTTATCCTCTACATACATTATAATACCTTAATCGAAGTTAGAGAAAAACAGATGGGTTTCAGGGAATGAGACATTTTATGATTGATTCGTTTTTGGTTCAAGAAAACTTATTTAGGATTTAGGAAATGTCACCATAAACATTATACTGAGAAGATACAGGATTCAGGATTCTAATTATCAGGCAGCATTGTGAGTATAGCAGACTTCTTTTCATGTGATTTCAAATTTCTCAAACTTATCCCTTAAATAACAACTTTTAAAACCCGAAATAAGACAAATCCCCCCCCCTCAGGTTAATACCCGTGAACCATAAATGGACCAAAACCTTCTGTTTTAAACATTTATGCGCACTTTGCATATTCATTGGAGTGATTTCTTTTAATCCTTTCCAATTTGCAGAAACTAGGGAACTATGCTACACAGACCTCTTGTTTTCTGTTTTTTTTTTTGTTTTTCCTGTTTGTAACACCACTACAGCTTATGGCCATGGAAAATTCATCAGCTGAACATGGCGCACGCTTAAAAGTTCCACCCACAAAACAAGTTCCGCTGCCTGGCTAAAGGAGCGTCCTGCGTCCACCTAATGGTGCCTGACTCGGCCCGGCACCTGCGGGCATGGATGCGAGCAAAAGAGGTTTGGGTTTGGGTATAGGTTTGGGAGTGGAAATGGGCGGTAACTGGGCGAAACATATTCAACAAGCAGCCACGACAACAACAGCAAAACAGGCCTGCGGCAATCAGGCGCACACCTAGGCACCACACAGAGAGAAAGAAGTGCTTACATATCCTAGATTATTCTATATTTCACATGATTAAAAGACTTTTCTATTATATACATTTATCCTATAACTTCTTTGTTTGATTTTATAGAATATTTCCCATAATTACACCTAGTATTTCGCTTTGTGCACTCTGTTTTCCCGCAAACAAACAACGAGAGCTAGAACGGAATGCCATCAGCAGCATTTTTGGAGGCCGGACCGCATAAAGAGAAAATCAATACACCCAATTGAGGTTGAGGCAAAAAGGTTTTCCTCGCATTTCCCATGCTCTTACGGTTCTCCCTGCTCTCGTTTCTGCTTTTGAATACCATTTTTGCAAATTAGAAAGCGAGACCCAAAGTAATTTAACAGAGCTGTCTGTGTCTGCACGCTCCTGCTGTCCACCTCCTCCTCCTCCTCCTGTGCTCCCTATATACACTCCTGTTCATAATTATACGACACCTATGAAATTTTTGTTTCAGCGGTCGTAGGAGAATGGAAACACACAGTAGATCAAAATAAAGTATGCCGAATAATAGCACAAGGAGTTGTGCACAAAATGCGCTATTCATATCCTTGCTTGCATCACTCGTTTTCAAGTAACGGTAAAAAGAGCACACACGCCTTGATTTAGGCTACCCGGAAATTGTTTCATAATGATACGACACATTTCAATTATTGCGGCTAAAGAGGAAGGTTTAGTGCTGATTAGTTTTTTTATAATTTTGTTAAATATTTTATTCATTTTTTAATAAAATGCCGCATGGTAGCTTTTTAAGCGAAGAAGAGAAGGGAAAAATTAAGGCGTATAACGAGTCTGGCTTTAATGTTAGCCAAATATCCCGGCAGATGGGTCGAACACGCTGTATTATTGCCAAATTTTTGAAAAATGTGGATGGGTACGGTGTCAGGCGTAGCTCTGGAAGAAAGCCGGAGCTATCTGATCGCGACAAACGTCGAGTATTTAACAATGCAAGCAATTCTTTTTCATCGTGTGCCTCACTTTCTGCGTGTTGCAGTCGTCCTGTGTCCCGTAGGACTATCTGACGAACATTACTAAGCTCCGAAAATATTGTAAGAGTAGTTTTTAAAAAAAATTCCGATATTAAAACCGCAGCCCAAAAGAGCACGACTTCAGTTTGCCGAAAACAATTTTGGACCTCGATGTGGAATTTTTACTCAATTTTGGTTATAATGGTTTTTGTCAATATTTTACATTTGAGATAATTTTTTCTGATGAGAAAAAATGTAATCTAGATGGCCCAGATGGGTTTCGTCCCTATTTGCTTGATTTGGGTAAGGATCCCCTTATGTTCCTAACATGCAATTTTGGAGGCGGATCAGTTATGGCTTGGGGAGCCTTTCATGCGTCTGGTACGCTTGAACAGTGCTTTACAAGCTCAGAAATGAAAAGTCCAGACTACAAAAATATGTTACAAGATCGTCCTCTGTCATTTTCGGATCAAAATAAGGACCAAAATTATGTTTTTATGCAGGATAATGCGAATGCAAAGAGACGCAACGGTTCGTCAATGACAATAAAATAAATGTTTTGGATTGGCCGGCTTGCTCTCCTAACCTTAAACCGATTGAAAACATCTGGGGTATCTTAGCCAGGCGAGTTTACGCCAACAACAACAAATTTCAGACTGTTAAAAGTCTCAAAAATGAAATTTTAAGACAATGGTCTCTCTTGGACCAAAATATCTTAAAAAACCCTAAAAATTCAATGCCTAAAAGAATTTTTGAAGTGGGAAAAGCACAAGGCGCCGTTATAAACTATTAATATTTAGTTATAAACAATTAAACCAATAAAATATTAGCTGTAAACAAAAATAATGAAAAGTGTCGTATCATTTTGAAACAATTTCTGGGTAGCCTAAATCAGGGCGTGTGTGCTTTTTTTACCGTTACTTGAAAACGAGTGATGCAATCAAGGATAAGAATGGCGCATTTTGTGCACAACTCCTTATGCTATTATTCGGCATACTTTATTTTGATCTACTGTGTGTTTCCATTCTCCTACGACCGCTGAAACAAAAATTTCATAGGTGTCGTATAATTATGAACAGGAGTGTAGGTTCATTTAGCTCGGGTTCAAGTGCTGTTCCTCACACTATGCATGTGGAGAATTGGGCCTGACACTGTCACTGCCACCAAATGGATTGAAACGGAGCCAAATTTTTGGGCGCTGGCCCCTTGCCAACGAACTTCTGATGGCCACTAGTCACCAGTCCATCTCACTCATTCCCAGAAGTGGGGATATCCCTGACCAATCCTCCACGGGAATGATTTAAGACAAATGGAGCATGAGTTACTGATGTCAATGGGTGAGAATTTGCTAATAGAAACTAGTAAACAATTTAAATTCAAAGTAAGAGTAAACTTTCAGGATATATTTCAATAACAAAAGACTTGAATGGCCTTTAAAGCATTCCAATATGGCTAAAAGCACTCCCAACTATAACCCATTGAAAGGGTGACCTAATGTGAGAGCTAATCTCCCCTCTTGCCTCCTCTGATCTCTGTCTGTGGGCCATTAGAAACTGCAAAGTTTTTGGGGGCCAAGAAAAGAAAATCACGTCGCAGAGATTCAATTTTGCATGTCATACATATTTCATCAGCTCGGGGTGGGGTTTGGAAGCCAGGTAAAGAAGGTGAAGCCCTGCAATGGGTTTTGACCTTTACCTTGGCCCTGACCGAGTGACGTGGCAACAGTGCAAAATCTCTGTGCCAGCGAACGGGAGCTCCACTCTGGTTGCCCTTTTTCCATCTCATCTTAAATTGCCACTCCTTGGATTAACCCCCTACCCTGGCTCTTGGCTTTTCCCCAGTTCCTAAGGTCTACACCAGATGTTGCCAATGGGAAACCGCATGGTAAATGAGTTTCCTCCACTCGCCCAACGCTATTTTCATAATTGAATTTCCTCTCGGAGGCGCTCGACGAGCCAGCTCTTTTCGGTTCGCACGCTATTCTCTTGTCAAACAGAAATAGCTGAAAAATATAATTTCAATTAGATTGCCATGGATGTGGATGTGGATGAGGAGGAGGCCTCTGTTGCCATGTGGGGGTTGCCTTTCAATGGTTTGTATGTACGAACATAGTTGTGGTCATGGTGAAATTTCATGGCATAAATTCGAAAATGCGTGTGCGATGGGGGGAATACTCTGATGTAGCTGCTGACGTCACTCCTGGCCACCTAACGCTCCCTCCTCCCATTCACGAGAATTGTTTCACAAGCAATTACCATAAACATCAGCCCCTAAATTGGGAGCATCATCTGATCTACGGATGCCAGAGGGACAGCCACTCATCCGTCATGAAGTGGAGCAGCAGCGGCAGCTTCAGTCTCCTGGCCCCACCACTTGGGCCATTAATTGCCCAGTTTGCGTCATTAGCACTTCTCTAATCTGGACTGGGTCTTGGGACTGACTCGTGGGTCCATTTATTTGTATTTTATGGATTTGGCAATAAATTCCTTAGCACTGTTCAGGGTTCAGGGGATTGCTCATCGAAGTGGACAGCTTTGTCAGCGGGAAATACTATGAACTGGGTTTGACCTTTGCCATCATTGGTTACCAAGAGAAACTAATAACTTTGTTTAAATTAAGTTAACTTAAGTGGGTTACATTGTGTTCCATCGCTAAAGCAGCATCTTACAGTGATTTAACTATACTGATACTTAAACAGATACAAACTACTACTTCTTTTAGTTCAGTTATCAAGTTCTTTAAAGTTCAGGGACTACATTTTCCTTTTAAGATATCAAGAGACTCACCTGCCAGCAGGACGCTATTGTTGTTCTTATTGTCATGGTCAACTGGAATGGAGGAGACACGCTCGGCCCGCAGGCAAGCAACCACAGTGCCCGGTCTGCCGTTCTTTCCGGAAGCCGTCAGCTCAATGATCATGTCCATTGACTTCTGGAGCACTGCATCCATGCGTATGATGCCCTCGGCCAGGGTTTTGTAGCCCAGAATGGTGCGTGATTTGTATTTCTTGCGGCGTTGCAGCAAAATAACCAGTCTGTAAATATTTACAAATACATGTAATCCGATTTAATTGAATTCAAAAGTGTGAAACTAGAGCTTCAGTGAAGTGGAATCACAGCACTTTGCTTTACCTATTGCCATCTCTCTTGATGAAGTGCGGATACTGCAGACTGAAGTGCAAGTCCAGCTCGGTTTCCGTCAAGGGCACAGCCACGCCCAGACCGCCTCCGGTGCCAGCACTACCAGGTGTTCCACCGCCACCCATTCCAGCTCCTGCTCCTCCCCCAATCCCGGCTGCTAGCGGGGAATTGCCCTGCAGCGAGGCGGAGGAGGTCAATGCAGTGCCATTGATGGGTATCTCATGGCTCCGCAGCGTTCGCTTGGAGCTTTGCATCTTCACTGCCAGCGACAGGGAGGTGGTGTCACCTGGTAATGGTGTTAGAATGGACAGCCGTGTTATTGTCAGCGAGCAGAGTCTGGAATAGGAGAGGGGGAAAGGATTCCTGGATTAGTATGAAAATCAATATATATAAATAGGATTATTGCACCTAATATAAGAGAGATTTTAATGACATATTTACTGGGGATTAATTTACAATCTGGTAGATATTACCTCATGATAGAATAATACTACATAAATCGAAGCATTTGTTGCTATTTTAAAGCTTTAATCAATTATACAATTTAAGCTTTTACAAAAACTTTCTTTTGGGCGAACCTTATTTTAAATCTGAATACTTTAATAACAAATTTTCACAATCATAAAGATACAAAGTCGTGTTATCTATCTTACAAGAATTGGCCAGGGTTATTGACTTGCACTGATAAATCGCCCGTGAGGTATGTAATAAATCATTTTATAATTAAATCGCAGACAAAAACAAATCACAAAGAAATCGTTGCATTTACCTAATCTTTTCAGATAAGCAATCAATTTACAATTTAATTATACATTATAATAAAAAGGACTATTCATTGCGCTATAACGAAAAGGAAACCGCATTTAATGGCAGCTATGACCAAGTCATTTTATGGTCTCTTCAATTTTTGTTAGCCATTACTACTGCATTTTCTATACATTGAAAGTGCATTGGCCAAAAAAGATCGATGAAAATAAAATGGAAAAATCTCGTTAAAATGCATTTCCAATGCACTAAACAATCGATCATCGAAATCTTAGCAAGAAAACAATTTCACGCCAAGAGATTTTCGCCTTGGAAAGCGAAATGGAAATGGAAAGGAGGGGAAAATCAAAAGTAAAATGCAATCAAGTAGAAAACAAAAGTTGTGTAATGGGGGAAAAAAAAGGAAAACGGGAAAACTAAAATAAAGGAGGAAAACACATGCATGCCAAATGCTGAAATGAACAAAAATCGGAAAGGAAAAAGACATTAAAAATTAAAGTTTTCTCTCGCTTTTCAATGGAAATTCTCTGTTATTTTCCTCATGGCAAAAAGTCAGATGTAATGACCATTATAATCGCTTATAACTAAGCCATAAAGGAAATTGGATTTCAGTTTTCGTTGGAATTCTTTTTGCACTGTCACAAAGCAGCAAACCCACCGACAATGTAATGTTTTTTGGCAGCACCAGACAAAGTCCAGACTTTGCCAGATATATGTATGTATTTATAAACGTCTATAGGGGTATGGGTATAAATAATTTATTTCCTGATTAATTTCTGCCTCGTAATGCCCCGCAGATTACGCTTACGCACTCCGCTCCCGACACCAGCAGCAGTCTTTTGTTGGAACTGCTCACTCATCGGGTCAAATGGGTGGAGTTGGGTGATCTGGGAGCACGGGTGCATCATCTGCCACCGTCAGACACCAGATATATTTATGTTATATATATATATTCATACGCAAGATATCCGGCTTGACGGAGTGTGAAAGATATGCAAATGTCCCGCTGGAGAAGCTCTTGACCGGATAACTTGCCCTGCAGCACAAGGTTGGACAATGGGCAAGCCACAATGGAGATGGAGATGGAGATGTGGATGGAGATGGATCGGGGTCGAAAGTATGCCCATATCCATTGATTGCCAGACAATGGCACCCGCTAATTGAATTCCACGGGGCCACCCATTTACCCAGAGACACTGTAAACAATAAGTATCTATTCAAATTAATAAAGAAATCACTAGGGAAGAAAAGGAACTTGAAACTATTTACAAACATTTAAGAAACCATTTTGTTGCTTAATTTAAATAATTGTTTTTATTCATTTCTTAATGTTTTTATGGAATTTTAGTTCCATTTTTGCTTAGAATTTATTTGGAATTTTTACTAGACTGCTAATATTTGTATTTTTTATGTTTTTTAAACCCTTGCTATTATTATAGTATAGTATTATTATATTATTATAGTATAGTATTATTATATTATTATAGTATAGTATTATTATATTATTATAGTATAGTATTATTATATTATTATAGTATAGTATTATTATATTATTATAATTTTAGTTAGAAGTTTGCAAATTCAGTGAAGGAGTCATTTCCGACCCTATAAATCATATATATTCTTGATCAGAATCAACAGCCGATTCGAACTAGCCATGTCCGTCCAAAAAATAAAATTTTTAAAAAATTTACCAAAATTCAAAATTTTTTAAGGGGTTACATCATTAAAATTGTCAAAATTTGTCGAAAAATCTAAAATTGTATTTTATTATATTTAGTATGCAGATTTGTTAGCCTAATAAAAACTAGCACAGCAAAGCTTTCCGAATGGAAATAAATGCATTTTTGGCCAAGTTGTGATAAATTAAGGATTCGGCTTCCTGATCCAAATTCGAGCTGGAAGGGTATGATAAATTTAGCTTTCTTTCTTGTAGTTGTTGAATATTTAATTATTTGAATATTTTTGTTTTCTGTGCAGTTGCAAAATGAAAGCGCATGGCCTGGAATGTCGCAGGGGCCAAGTTCGGATTCGTCGACGACGTTGGTATCGCGCAATTAATTTCTTAATTAATAATTCAAAACATTCGTTTCGTTGCTTCATGCAAATTTCATTGAAGAGGGGAAAAGCTAAAGTGGAGGTGGATATTTTCTGGGTGACAAGGCGAGGACAGATTTTTATAAGGCTTTAAATAAGTAGAGCCAAGTTCATCCGATTTAAAGACCAATTTTTAATGGTTCAAGGAAAATAAATATATTTTAACCTTATAAACACGAAATGTAGTTAATTTTTAATGTGGCCATTAACTTGTTAGCATGGGTTAGATAATAAAAATTAAACACTTAAATGTAAACGCATTTCCTCCATAAATACTAGACAGCTATATAGTTATTTATAGGTATATTTCCGTATTGGGATACTGCTTCCCAACTTCCCAAGTGCCGTAAATAAATCATTAAACTTTATCACGTTTAACACACAGAATTTCAATTGTATTCACCAAATGTGATCAGCATTGGTTATTGGTTCTTCGAGTGACTAACAATGTCATGACTGTCGCTTCTAATCGCTCAGATCACTCCCACATATAGATATATATATGAATATATATGTTAATATATATCGACTCAATTTGATTTGCATGCACTTGACATCTTGCATGGCATGTACCCATTGTTTGTTAAAAATAAGTTGACATTTTATTGTTTGTTCTCGTCTCGTGTGTATTTTTAAATGTTTTGTTGTAAATGGCGACCAAAACAGAAATCGAGGGGCGCGTTTGGCTTGCTTGTTGATTTCTTATTCGATTTTTGTTGTTATTATTTTGTACTTAAGGTACACTCGTGGGGTGAACATTCGTTGGAGTGTTGGAGTGAGCTTGCAAAAACAAACCTTAAATAACATCAGGTGGAACACCCATGAATTGAAAGAGATTATAGTTTTTATACTATAAAGCGCAGTTATTAACTTATTGTAATTATTAGAGCAATTTTATGCGGAAGTTTTACAAAAATAAAACCTACAAACCAAAGTTACGATTTTAAATTCTCAATTGTTCTTAGGCTCTTTAAAGTTCTGACCAAACCACGGAACTAGACTAATCTTAAACCAAAAATATAACCAATTTCAATGGAAATAATCTACTTAAATTACTTATTTTCGGTATCGATTGTCCACTGTAGTTGATATTTGTTTTCGTCTGGGCAATGTCATTGACTGGTCGCGGGTTCGAAGCAAACAATGCTTCGATTTCAGCTTTTAAAATCATTGGGTTTTTTTTACTCCTTCCTTTTTATTATTATTTTTTTATAAGTATACGATTTTGGCATTACGTTTGTTGACCAATTTCTTGTTGGCGTGCCTTTTTTTTTGCGGATTGCTTTTCTTTTCAGACATTTTACCTTTTTTTGTCGCTTTTGTTTGTCTTGTGGGGTTCATGAATGACACACGTCGAATGCTGCCGGAAAGCATTTTCTTATTTTTTCGCTTTTATTCGCGTCTTTATCTTTCCAAGTGGCCTCTGGATCCATCTTTCTTTATTTTTTTCCTCTGCGCCGACGGACCAGTTCATTGTACTCGAATAATGTTTCCATTGTTGTGAAGGAGGCAGCCTCTTTTTGATAAATGGTTACTGAGGTAGCGGACATCGGACATTGGACATTGGAGAGTATGAATTATGTTCCAGGGAAGCAGATTTCCCTCTCGCCAGAAACAGAAAAACACCTCTGGGTAAAGTTGTCTTAATTGGAAATCGGGGCAATTACACAGTTAGGCACTCGACCGGGGTGTTTGGGTATTAATTACTTAATCAACAGCGTCGGTTATAAATAGTACAAATACTAGGGCGATAGCATGGCGAGTATACTTGATAAGCTCCGTAGAATTCCCTCCACAAAATTGCAACTGATTAAAGCGAAAATGGAAACGCTGCATAATAACAAATTGAGAAGCAAAATGCTTCAATCAAAATAAAGAGCGACAGAGAGAGATGGATGCCTCAGTAATAGAAAGAGGCCGAAACTATGTCACTGTGGCACTTAGAAAGAGAGGGAAGCATCAGATCTCTCAGATCACAGATCATTTTGATGATCTCCAACGAGACCCAGTTCAGAGCTTCAATTAATGCTAAATATTTTGCTTGACATATTCGAGTGCTGTTTTCCAGAAATGGCAATTTATTTTGATGAATGAGAAGTCGGTACAAAAAAGAAAAACTGAAAGCGCAAATTGTATTATGTCAAGCATTTAAACAATTTAAAATATTGGGACATCCCAAGTTTATAAAATTATAAAACAGAACCCACTTCTCATAGCTTTCAACAAAGTTAGTAGCTATTACTCATGGTTACTTTGTATGAAATCATTTACAAACTTATTCCTTCAACTTGATGAAACAATTACCTAATACCTATACAAAACTAAATCACTTTAGAATACAGAACTGAGTGCATTCACCGGGAATTTTTTATTTGAAAGTGTGTCAACCTAAACCTATTTACTGCGATGCTATCACCAGCAGCACCTTTGACATCAATTCCAGCAATAAAACGACACTGGGCGCCAAAAAACATTGCCTCAACATTGCGTGATCGCGTTTTTCCTACACTTTCCCAGACCAGTGAGCTAATTTCTCGTTTTCCCCGTTGTTTTTTTTTTTTTTTTTTTTTTTCAAGTTGGAGGCTGTTAACACCCCGGGAGAGATGGGCAGTTTGTTAACATGCTAATTTGTTGCTTTGTTTCCGGCGCTAACCAAGTGGTACACTCGCGTGTGGCAGTTACTGTCCAACCGGGAACGATGGGTGTTATGATTCACCGCGATGTTATGATATAGTCAGTCGACCGACTGCTACTGCCTCTATGCAAATTGCAATTCATTTCCTGCAGCGACAACGAGCCGTAGACAACAAAGACCACATGACAAAGAGAGACCAGTCGTCGTTGCTCAAGGACATCAAGTCATCCGCTCTGGGCACAGTCAAGATGTCAAGCTGCGAAAGAACAAGCTCGACAAATCAACAAATCGCTATCGTACTGGTATCATAACGATAAGTGTGTAAAAACTGTACGAGGGTACACGGGTCGAATGAGTGATACTCTCTTCAAGCGTATGAGTGATGTAAGTGATACTAGGCGTATGAGTGATGCCAGAAGACATTATTGAACGATAAGGCAACATATTCAATCTCTCTCCAGCATATATAGTATATGGCTCCAGGGAACCCTTATTCCATATAGATAACTCCTAAAGCCTTATCGCAGACACTCATCGTGGACTGGCTGACCCCATCATCTAAGCTCTAAGTTTATGTCATTTGGTCGCGACTTATGGGCAACTTTTACGGTTTCATTTAAGCGTGTTTTATTCAGTGTCCTTTATTATTACCATATCCATTTCCATTTCCATTCCCATTTCCATTCCCATTTCCATTCCCATTTCCATTTCCATACCCATTTCGCCTAGAGAGCTGTTTGGTTGAGTTTTGGCAAGGATTGCGATTGCGAGCATGAGTCATGGACGCAGGGACTGGTTAAATGAATTTAAGGCACGATACGGGTGAAACCGGTTTCAACCGACTGACGAGTGGCAAGTGGCAGTGGTTTTTGTGGGCGGACGACTTGGGGCGGGGGGAGGAGAAAGAACTAGCTCCTTAGGGGCGTTTAATTAGGGTGTTCCGAAAGTTTCCAGCCTAGGCATTACAAGGCGCCCGCCTGTCGCCTCGACTTGGCTTGGGTCATTGCATTATTGATCAACTGCATGCCGAATGCGTTTTCCAGCTTGGCAGCTCCGTTGTCCAGGCTACTTATGCATGCCAACAACTGAAACTATGAGGGAACTCAAGGCAGGGCAAAGGGAATGAGATCCGATCGTTTGCTTAGTTAATTTATGCGAAAACTACGCAGACCCTGGACTGACAGAGTGACAGAATGACAGAGCAACTAACTGAGAGGAGACAATGCCCGGAAACGGACAGAGGCCCAAACAATAGAAACCAAAGGCGGCCTGCAATTGAATTCGGAATTTTAAATGGGAATGTGTTTTTTTGGGGTTTGACTCGGGGAAGCCAAAGCTCTAAACGCTGCCTATTCAAATTCTAATAACCGAATGTATGTGGATTTTGGGGTACGTAACTAGGAATTGAGTCCAGGGAATACCCTGTACAGAGAAGCATAAAGAAAATATTAATATGAATGGTTTATATCTTTGCAAGATATAATATATATTGTCCTCATAATGACGAGGAGCACCTTATATAGAAACTTGTTAGGAGGTGTTTAGTGTGTTAAATTAATCAATAAAGATAATTATAAACTCATTTTAGTAGTAGTAGTTTTTTTACCCTTGCTACGTATTATAATTTTAGTCGGAAGTTTGTTACGCTGTCCAGGAGTCGTTTCCGACCCTATAAATCATATATATTCTTGATCAGTATCAACAGTCGGTTCGAACTAGCAATGTCCGGTTGAAAAATAAATTTTTAAAAATTTTTCGAAAATGCAAACTTTTATAAGGGGTTACATCATTAAAATTTCAAAAAAAAAAAAAATTGGTAAAAAATGGAATTTTTTTAAATTGAAAATTTGGTATGCACATTTATTAACCTAACAAAAACTAACTTTGAAGTGCTTTCCGATTTGAAATTAACCCCATTTTGGCCGAGTTATGATTGATTTGCCGTAGAAATTGTCATTAAAAATATCAATAAATATCGATTCATAACAAAATTCAAAACTGCAAGGGTACAAAATCTTCGAATTTAGCTTTAAGAAATTCCCTTGACATTACTTATCTAATATGTAGTAATAGATTACTTGTAAAAATATGATTCCTAATATAACATCATTAACTATTGACAGTTTATTGAACTAAAAGTTCAGTAACCCCTCTCGACACGCAGGGTATGAAAATCGATGTAACTAGCGTTCGTAATTTGCAGCAATTATCAACTAAATTGCACTTTACGTTTTTCGTTCTCCAAGTAACAACAAAAACCACAACAACATGTGGAGGCGACGTCACACGGCAAAAGTTAAAGGTGGGTGTGGTTCCTACGGTTAAAAAAAAAAATAAAAAAAAAAACCACCTTCGCATCAAACCCTAAACCATGGCTAACAGCGGGGGGAGAAAGGTCACTGCGGTTCATTCACTTCCAGAACCACACATCGTATAAGAGACACCCAGGGGAAACTTATCAATTATTGAGAAGTGAAAAAATGAAAATACAGAAATAGTTTAAGTGGCCACAACCTTCTCTACACTCCATTCTATATTCTCCATTCTATATTTTCTGTTTTCCTATTTTGGTTCTCTATAAATATTGTAAACATCGATTGAATTCCAACAACGACGACAAGCGAGGAATGCAGTCGATGAGCCGTAATTATTTTCACACCTTTTTTCGCTTTTCCACTTTGAACGCCTGAATCATTCATGAGGTGCGGATAAATCGCGCTTGGCGTGGAAACTCTAAACCGTCGGAAAACATGGGGAGGGGGCGGGTGAAATGCAGCGCCACGCGATTGTAAGTTGACCTAGGACAGGTCAGCGATTAAGAGACTAAAGTGAATCAACGCAAATGAAAAGCTGAAAGCAAAAACTACCTGGTTATGATTTATGAGACATTTGATGCAATGTAAATTGCAGTTGGCAAACAGGTTCAAGTGCAGATTAAATATATTAATTAACATACCAACAACAACTGTTTATCATCAAAGCCTGCGATATTGCGATAAATATATTCAATTGTTCAGTAAACACTATAGCTTCTCTCACACCCCATTAACTGAGCTATGCATAATTTAACTCTTTTAATAAGAGCTTGTAAATACAAAGTTACAAATGTTTGTATTTTTATGGATACAAGGTCTTGCTTGAGATATTTTCCATTAGGGAGTACCTCGAAGGCATCCTCTTTGAGTTTCCACTCTTAATTGAAAACCAACAGTTTGGGTAATTAACAAATTTTCAGCATGACCACGTACAGTCTGGTTATTTTTTACCTTCAGAGCCATAAGGAAGTTCATCGTAAATTTGCAGATTTCCTGCAGTTTTTCTCGGATTTATGGTAGCATTATAAGTATGCTTGTGAAATAATTGGCTCTAACTTGGCGATTTCACTCTCTCATTATCTTGTTGGCTAATTCGAGTGCTCTTTACTTTATTTTATTTGTATTTTTTGGGTGCTTAATTGGAGAGGTTATGACGTGGCCTTTATGAGGTAATTAGCTGACATATAACACCATCTTATATGGCTTTGTGTGTGTGGGGGTTGATATAACCCTGCAGTACCGCGTGTCATCAATAGCCACTGTCATCAACCCGTCATCAACGCGCCGACTGCGACTTCTATAGAGTCGACGCTCTGCCGACTGCGACTTCTACCGAGTCGACGCTCTGCCGGCTGCGACTTCTATAAAGTCGACGCTCTGCCGACTGCGACTTGTACGGAGCCTACACTCTAATGCTGCCATGGTGATTGCCTATCTCACTGCCTCACTCACTCTTCAAACGAGTGAGATGAGCCAAAAGCAAATAAGTTAACAATTAAAATCGAACCAACTGTTTCGCACCCTAGAACTTTAGCATTTTTATGTGTATAATATATTATCATTAACAATTATAATGATGGTATTAGGAATAAATATTCTTTAAATATAAAACGCGAATGAAAAAATAATTGCATATCGAACAAAATTGTTTGAGCTGCAATAACAATTTAAGTAACTTGTTGCCTCGTCGGATATATCCTTTATACCCTGTTTACAAGGAAGCAAAACACTCGGACACAAGATAGCCAAACGGGACTTTGTGAAACGAAACGAACAATAAGAGAAAAAAAACGGACTTGAGGATCCGTTTTTCCGAATCGTGGTTCGTTCTGTTGTTGGAGGCACAGTCCTTTTTTTCTATTGCTTATTCGTGTTTTCACTTGCAGTTAAACAGTGAACTAAGTGAGAAGTGTGCGCACTGCGCAGGCCAAATTAAAAAAAAAATTTTACATACATATATAAATATTCTGTTTAGTTTTCAATAATTGAAATTATATATCAGGTGAGTTTTTATGTAAAGATTTAAAAAAAGTTTACTTTCGTATCAATTCTGTCTTCTATTTTGAGTACATCTTCCCGTCCTCCCACTTCGTGTCTGCATGCAGCTATTGTGATACATCGATGGTGCGAAGTGTAAGAAAAGGCTTCGAGACCATAAGAAGTTCTACTCTGCACTCTTAGGTAATTATGTATTTTTTTTTTTAGATTTTGATATCAATTTATTTTCCAAATTTTCCTTTTCAGATGCAATAAGTCAAGTTGATGCAACGGAGCCACCTGCCAACCGTTTAACTAAAAGCCTTCCTTGCGCAAAAAATTTGGAGGCGCAACATAAAAAAAGGAAAAGGGATGAAGACGTGTTAGAATGTGGTCCGAGCGTTTTTCAATACATTAATATTTAATTTTTAATGTTAATTATTATAATTATTATTATTGTATTATTATTTTTTTAAATTTATTTTGTATTATTAAAAGAAATATTTTTAATTTGATTAATTGTATTATTTTATGTATAATTTTAATTTTATTATGTTAGTTTTTAAGAGGATATAATAAAAGTGAATGAATTGAAATTTGAAATCCCTTATTTATGTTTTTTAATTAATTTATTATTGATGACACATCGATGAATTGTTGATGAAACATCGATGTTTCATCGATGTATCATCGATGTTTCATCGATGTATCATCGATGTTTCATCGATGTATCATCGATGTTTCATCGATGTTTCATCGATGTATCATCGATGTTTCATCGATGTATCATCGATGTTTCATCAATGTTTCATCGATGTGTCATCAACAATACAACGATGAATTGATGATGAATTGTTAATGAAACATCGATGAATTGATGATGAAACATCGATGAATTGTTGATGAAACATCGATGTTTCATCGATGTGTCACCAACAATACATCGATGAATTGATGATGAATCATCGATTTATTGTTGATGAATTTCTATTGATGACAGCCTAGGACATGCCCATGTTAAATTCATCAACAGTTTGTATGGGCTGTCATCGATGAATCATCAACAGCACCCCCTTCGCTGTTGATGAAACGTTGATGAATTACTGATGACAGGTACTGCAGGGAAGCCGCTCATGAGCTTCCACTTTACAAAATTTGCGACTTTTATAGATGGCAATCGAGACTGATGACTCAGTAGTGAGGGCTTCCATTGTTCATTTAAATTTGTTTTGTTTTTTTCATATGCTTCTCGTTTTTTTCAATATTTTTGCGAGCTGTCGTTCCAATTGAGCGAACGTCCGCCTCTCAGCAAATCGTGTGACATCTACCTATTATTATTTATTGTTTTTATTTATTTGAACATATTCCAAGTCGACGCACAATTCGTTAATGACCCATATATCGTATGACCCTCTCAGCCACAACTCGATTTTCCCTTAGTCTTCCCCGTCCCCCTCCGAAGCACTGCTGCGGCTTCGACTTCATGGTTAGAAAAGCAATTTGCCACTGCCACTCGATTGATTGCATAAGGTATTGATGCCATAAGCCGCTCCAAGCATTCGCATCCATCACGACCAGACACCGCTTAAGGGCGGAGAGAGAGTCCTTCCAAAGGGTTTAAGCCATACATAAGACACTAAGGTGAGCTTTATATGCCAAAAATAACCTTATATAAGTCTCTCAAAGGGTTCAACAACATTTCAGACACAAATATAAGTATTTTATACAAACAAGTAACCAAGTATTGTGTTTGATTTGTAGAAAATTCATAGGAATTGAATGCAGGGTTAGGTAGATTTTTACAAGAATGGGAGTATAAGATTCCTGTGAAAGAGTTTAAGCCATACAAAAGACAGTAAAAATTACTCTTTTGTACGAAAAATAACCAAATATTTATAAATTCATCGAAAGACAAGAAATGAAACTAACTTTGGCACGCTGAAGTTTATGTACTTTTGAAATTTGCAATGGAATTATATGATCGAATAGATAATAGATCATAACAAAGCTTAAAATATTCGCATTTTTATGACAATTTGTCGACAAACCAAAATTTTAAGAACGCATAACTTGGTCAAAAAAGCTGCAAATTTATTTCGGAAAGCTTTCCCATGTAAATTTTTATTAGGTTTATAAATCTGCATACTAGATTTAGCATTTAAAATTCAAATTTTTGCCAATTTCAATGATGTAACCCCTTATAAAATTTTTTAATTTTCGAAATAATTTCGAAAATATATTTCTTGCCCAGACATGGCTAGTTCGAATTGGCTGTTGATTCTGATCATGAATATATACGATTTATAGGGTCGGAAATGATTCTTTCATCGGGTCATAAGCTTCTGACTAAAACTAAAAATTCTTAAAATCATATTAAACCCTTTTGTTAATTGTTTATTCAACAAATCAAACATTTGTCACAACATTTCAATATTTCAACATCTTAAACAGGGCCAAAGTGTGTCAAGTTTCCCCCGCAGAGACTTCATAAACATTCGAGACAAATTTTATAATAAACTAAAATGTGTAATAAATTAAACGCCGCCACGAGCTTGACGCAAATTGTGTTATTTTTGATACGGCTATTTAAAAGTGTTATAAATAAGTTTAAAATGTGCTCTCCCAACCTCAGAAAATAAACAGAATTTCTGTCTAAAAGGCAACCTACACCTTGTCTAATCCGAAAGCGAACGTTTGATGGGCAAGTGGCACATTGGAAACACAAGAGACTGACATAAATCCGTAGGAAAATGTAAGGTAAACAGTGGCGGGTGTGGCAAAGACGATTTAAGCGACATTTTCCAAGAGTCAACAGACAAAAAAGCGAGCAAAAGACATCACGTCGAGTTAATGGCCTCAGAAGCCGCACCCAGAATCAAGAATTTTAAAGTGTTCGCTGCTGGATAGAGTGTAAGGCAATCCAATAAAATTAACTAGCGACTGACACTATCTCCTCTCGTTTGGGATTACAGACCCTTCTGAAACTCCTCCTCCCCCTCCCACAGAGCCGATAAAACCAAATTGGACGCAGCGTGTGGCCCGAGAACCCAGCAGGATCCACATAGAAGCCAAACACAACATGGCAACACCTCCCAGTTTGTTGTTTTGGCCGCCCATCTCTCATTTTAATTGCATTTCCCCCAGGCAATACTTCAGTTTACAGTGCGTTGTGCAAGTGTAACAACATCAGGAACATTCTCCCCCTCTCTCTCTCTGGGAATCCCGGTAATCAAATATTAAATTCCAGCAATTTATTTATTCATTTGCAGGCAGATATAGTGCAATTACAACACAGCTTAACCCAATTACAAGTAAAGTTAATTGCTCTTTAATAAATTGAACTTTTAATCAACTTTCAATGATAGCTTTACCTTGATTGAAACCCACATTGATAGAAACACAAATATAAATATATATAGCATTCTTCCATCGAAACCCACTGTATCTGCCATAAAATAAAAATTATGATCTGTTAGATCGTGCTCTCGGACTTATGAATACTTTTCCTTTGTTTACAGTCAAGTTGAAATGTAAGAGAGATAGATACAGACAGATTCAGATCTATATCTAGGCAACATGCCATTGAGATATAAACAAAGAAAGCCTTTTTGTTTATTTCACGCACACACCGCACAGCGGCCACCAAAATGAAGAATTCCTCAGAAATATTCAATTTTTTAATTGCCCAGTTTCCGAATATTCACTGAATTCCTCACTTATATTCTGTATTCCAAAGGGGAAGTCTCTTAGTCGGTGAATTGCCAAAATAGATGAGTCAGATTCTATGACTTATCAGCAGTATAACCTGGAATATGATATCACACCTTGCAATTTAAAGAGTTTAGCTAACTTTAAATTACACAAAGAATAACAAGTTAAACAAGTAATTAACAGTTTCAAACATTTTAAGATTGATTTTATATGGCTTACAAGCTTAGGCTTACTAACTTCCCCCTCGAAACTGATTAGTCTTGACAACGACAACAAAGAATTCACCAAGTATTTCTACTTTCAATTATAATTTCTCGTTAACGAAAGAAGATTACGCAAATCGGTTTAAATACTTTGTTGCCTGACGAAAGCCAGGCCAAAAGCCGAAAGTGGCTCAGCTCTTGCGAAGAAATAAAGCTTGAGCAAAAACCGAAACCGCAGGCAACCACAAGCCGCTGCCATCAGCCACCATCCCCCCTAAAAAATACCCACCCACAAGACCTGGGGGCCACAAACCACAAACTGTGTCAAGTGACTCGCAGAGAAGCTGCTGCTACTTGCTACTTGCTACTTGCTACTTCTGCCCCCGGCAAAGTTCAACATTGCCAAAGTTTTTATGTTAATACTCGGTCCATAAACTACTTTTTCTCGTATTTATTAACGAGAATCATCTCTGCCGGAATTCGTGTCAAGAGCTGGGGCTCTTTTCACTCGGTTCCCACTTAAAAATTCAACAGTTTTGGCCTGGCCGCTCCGATTCCATAATTGTCGCAGAAAAAAATGGCAACACACAAATCGTTCAACTGTGTTTCTAAAGAGACTTTGAGTGAAGTAAATACGAAAACCGAAAATAGATATATATGTATACATATAATGGAACCTTTCACTTTCCAATTGCGATGGCTTTCTTTCAATGAATCACCCGAAAACCACTTTTTCCGTTTGCCGGCACGAGACCAAAAAAAAAACAAAACTAAACTCGTTTAAACCAATTCAAACGGATTTGAGTCTTTTGGATCGTCGCCGAGTTTGATCGACCCTCAAAGCGACGATCGATTTACACTTTCGGCATAATCAATATGTTTTGTATTTGCATTCGTCTTTATTCCACTTTTCGGGCTAACCACTTTGGTCAACATCCGATGGGGCGTATACGTAATAATACCAAAGACTGTGAATGGGATTATCTCACACACAATGAATAAAAAGGTGGTCGTTGTTATTGGGTTAATTGAAGATTCATTTGTTGTGTGACTCTGATAAGCCATCACATGAAATGTATTATAGTGCTGACTTTATCAGCCATTCGAATCAGTTAGATGTGTCAATTATCTTTGGATATAATACAATATATGTGATGGGGTTATGATATCACAAGCACTCAATTAAGTATTTGTTGATTGTGGATACGAAATGGATTCATTTCTTGAGATTTTATATAATATATGAGCAAATCTTGATCAGCACTAAGGATTTAGATGGTAACTGTAATTGGTGGCTAACTAAAAACCAAATTTAAAAGCCTTGAATTTGACTTTAAAGGTTCGAAATACCTTTAACTAGCCACCTTTTAAAAATATCTTATAAATTGAATAAGACAATTAACAAACAATAGAAAAAGCGTGCTTAAAAATAACCTAAAACCCAATCCAGTTTTTAATTAAATTGCTAGTCTTGCATTGGAAATGCACCCTTACACCTCACATATAATCGATATTTGTGGAGAGGTTTGTTTAATAATTAAATAACCCTCGGCTTTATCTAATCACCAACACTATCGCAGATTCATCAATTGTCTTGCTTATAGAGGACAGTAATTGTCCGATTAGATTGTTTATTATACATAATATCGTTCTTTTATAACAACTATTGTACTTTGCTACTCTTGAATGGCCCTAAATCTTGGCCACATCTAGTGGGAGTGTGTTTGGGTATGTATCTCTCTGTCTTTGTGCCCAAATGAAATGCTGGGAACAAAAGCTGGTAACCATGGCCCTGAAAAAAGAGAACCCAGTCAGAGGAAACACACTCCAGGTATAGAAAACCCCAACTGTTTCGTATTCTCCCATGACGGCAAAAACCTGACTACCTTCCCCGCCAACGCCTTCTTCTTTAGCCGCCACTCGCTAGCCACAGCTCCTTCCTGGACAACGGCGACGTGTACTCTGTATGCTAATAAATTGCACTTTTATGAACAGCTTTCGATGGGAGGCACTATCTGCAGCTGGCAGGCTAGTTACTACAGCGAAACTTCCCAAACTAGAACCAGATATTAGGTTTGCAATAGAGAAATCACAGCAGAAGAGGATAGCTGAGTTTAAGAACTCAATTTAAACATAAAATGTCAACCAACATAATTACTTGTCTTTCAAATACTTTTAGCCAAGTTTTTCTTCGGAATTAGATTAAACCCAAACCGAACTTTGATAGTTTCACGTCAAGAGGAGTGTCCACTGTACCTACACTCCACCATCCACATGCAGATCGCTGAACTGGAGAGCTGTAAGGGGTGCGGACTCAAGCCCAGCTAACGATTTATGCAGCTGACATCCGCAGCTCGTTTGGCCTGTCTGCCTTTTGGCCAACATGGAGCTAGGGCTAGCGGGGGGCGGTAGAGCGGAAGTCTTGGCCAACTTGCTCGTTGTTTGCGCCTGTTATTGCAGTTTGTTGTTGCTCCCGTTCCTGGCCATAGTCGTACTTGTCGTGCTCGTGTGCCCGTGTGCTGGTGTTGTTGGAACTCCACTTGGGCGCAGGTTGCCGGGCGAGTCAACAAACTTGACGTTGACATGCCTGGACAATGTCGAGGTACTCCACGTTTCCACCGACGCCATCGTCGCCGTCTCGAACTTGGACTCGAGTGCAAACAAAATGGGGGAAAATGGAAAATCCAGTGCACGAGGCAGAAGCAGAAGTTCGACCAACGCTGGATGGATGAGTCAACGCTCGGTGAAAAGCTGGACAGGAGCCGCAATTGCAAAAGCCAGAACAGCAAGAACAACAGACAGCAGTCTTTGTTGTCGCGGAAATGAATTTTGCTTTGTTTGGTTTCAGGCTACCAACAGATTAAGGTTGGGATATAATATACTTTGATTGATGGACAAGACTCAGAGGTTCCTAGGTACTAAAAGAGTCAACTTTAAACTAAAGGCACATGGAATAAGTCTTTTATTTCCACTTATTTTAGGAGCAAGAATGCAATGTTTGTCTATCTCATTTAATCTCCACCTGACTTGGTCAAACACAGATTCCCATGGCTTGGCTACTGATGCTGTTTGTCGTTACATTGAATTTAATTGACTTGCTGCACTTTTCCATTGGATCCATCCCCCGTCGTCGACCCTAATGACCAAGAGATTTAACAGCTGTGGGCATTAACACGACACCAAGTCGAGATCGCGGCTAATGCGCTTAGAAGTGGCAACGATGCCATCACATGGAGGCGGGCTAAATCTCCCCCAGCTGCACTTTAGAGAATTTGGGTCGAGGCTCCACGAGGGGACTCTCTCTATATATCACCCAAAAGGAGGAAATTTCGTTTTGGAGGGGGATTTGGGTCAGCGGTGAACGCAACAGAAAATCGATTGGGTTTGGGTTTCAACTTGGGTTTTGGGTTCAATTTCGGTCTAGCCGCAGTTGAGAAACTCGAGTGCCACCGCTGACTGAATTGACCACTTTCTTTTCCCCCCTCCATTACATTCTTTTATACGCTTTTCCAGCGCTCCAGAGTTTATGGGCCATGATTGCTAGGGTTTTTCTGCCCCGCCCACAAGACAATCTTCTCCCACTCACACACACACATAGACACACACACACACAAAGAAAAACACCTTCGAATACCTGGAACCATCGGTCATGGCCAACAGGCCCAGCTGCTGTTGATTCGTTGCCGGTAATCTACGTGATGCACAGATGGCGTTGGGACAGAAGCAGCATCAGCAACAGCAACAACATCAGCAGCAAAAAAGTCAGCAGTATACGGAAAATCCCATTAAAATTGCACCCAGAATCAATTTGAAAAGCTATCAGCATAAATTGGTGACTACCCTGGGAAAGCCAATGCAGGTGAGGCATATATATTCTATATAATATATATCTATACAACGAAAAGATTTTATAGTTCAGTTGACATAACATTTTGGCAATATGTATAAACAATAAAAATGAAAAATATTGCAGTAGAATAACCGAAACGGAAAAGAATTCAATTTGTCAATCACAAATACAAACTGAGGCTAATGCAGCTTCAGATACACGCGCAGAGATACATGTGATGCCGATGATGATGCTCTAGATATTGTTTTGGGTTCGTGCAAAATAAGAGAACGACAAATAAAAAAAAAAAGTTCAAGGCTGGCGTTTCGTGGGCAACACGCGCGAGAAAAAAGATATTCGGCCAACTGCTGTCGCTTGTCGCGATATAAATTCTACTTATAGATACAGATACAAGAGCCCCGAAAGCCCCGCTGCTGCTGAACAGCTGGCACGATCGGCAGGCGCAGATACAAATTGGATCTGGGAAATATGTCACCGACCGACCGGCGGCTATTTTCGTTTGGCTCTAAATTAATTTCTAGTAAAAACATTGGCGCAGTTTATATAAATTACACGAAAATGATGAGGAAAAACCGTATAGATTGTTTATCAAAAATATTGGCAAGCTGTTTTCGCATTTATTTATACAAACGAGAGCTCCTAGAAGCTTAAAAATAAACTTAGAACAGCGTAGAAAAAGTCCCCTAATGGAGTCTCATATCCATCAATCAATCCATCGCTTCCTGGCTACGAACACACGAAAAAAACATGTGAAATTTCTTGTTGTAAAAATAAATCGAAGCAACAACACAAATAATAAAATTAACCAAACCAAATTGAACCGAACCTATCCCAAGTGCACTTTTATTGCGTACGCTTGTTTGCCATTGCCTCTAAATGAATTATTTTCAATTCAATTTTCAGGTAACCACAGATAGAAATTACAAATAACCAAAATATCTCAACGATAGAAGGGATCTGTAAAGGAAGAGGATTAAAGAGCGGATAAGCTGACTATTATTTATGAATTGTTTACATTTTCCCCGAAAACCAAGTAAATAGTTATTCCAAAAATACGTAGAAAACTATCTGCTGATAAGGGAAAGCAGATGGTACTGAAGAGTATCTTAGTGAGGAAACGTACCTAAAGAATATATATCAAATGTTTCCAGGATAATATTCAAACTCTATCAAAGATAAGCAACATAAAAAACGACATATTTAATATCTAACTTGCTGCACTTGGCTTTCGTATGCATATTTAATATATATTTAAGTGTCTGCTCCCCCCAAAACAAAAAATATATGGTGGTATATAAGATGAAAACAAAACAGACACTAAGCTAAATTAGTTTTGCCTCCCTCACCCAGCATCCACAAATTGTTAATCAGAATGGAAAAAGTTTCATTTACTCACTTCTTCCATAAGAAGACAACAAATGAACAGCGAAGCTCTTTTCTCAGTCTCAGTTCAAGGCAAATTAAAACGAGACACAGTAGAGGAAGGAGCAAACTTCTTCAAGGATAATTTGCTACGCCTCGAACTTGAATGCATTTCAGACCGTGACTTTGGCCCCGCATGAGAGCGTATGGCCTTTTCTCTGATTTGATGCGAGTTTGATTGCCCGTCGGAGGAGGGTCAGGATGAATCAGCCGGGTCAGACTCGGGGATACTCGGGAGCAGACGGGTCACGTACGGCTGGCAAATGTCAGAATCGTCGGCCAACCGCAAGGAAAACTTGCGCTAATGCCGCGTGAGCCCTAATCAAAGTCTGGATATGCTCTACGTGCCGCATTGGGTCGTAGATAAAATCAACATAAAGATACAATTTGCCCAACCAGAGGGAAATATGGTATACTATAGATACTATACTCAAGAAATGGAGGAAATAGGAAATGAGCTGCCAGTTGACAACACAGCGGAGCGAGGTAACAAAACTATAAATTAAATTAGCTTTCAGCTGCAATTAGCCAACATGACATTCTTAATTAGCCAAGGGTAAAATACTGACTTTACTGTCTTTAGGAACGGGTAAAAGTATATCTCCCCGAAAGAAGAGTTCAAAGTTGGTGACTGTAAAAATTCCCAATTTTGCTTGCTTAGCTTCAGTTTCTAATTATAAGCCAGCCAAGCGGGCGCATAATTATAAACAAACAAAGCGCAAGCAAAACAACGACGATGGAAGAAAACTCAAACCCAAACTCAAAAATGTATCCCAAAAGATAAAACAGCTCGTCGTTCCCCGCTTCTCTGGCGGTTTATGACCTTTCAGCAAACAAAAAATAGGTGTGAGGAACCAAAAGAAAAAAAAAAGACGATGCCGGAGGAGACCATTTGGCCTTGGCCATCAAATATTTAGTAAATACTTTTCGAGCGACTGCTGCTGCTGCTGCACAGGGAGAAAATACTATTATTTAACCCAGAACAGACTATTCATATTTGTGGTACAAAGTGTATATATATTGTTCAACTTTTCTTGGCCTGTGGGCGTTGCCAAGGCCGCTGACTACTTAATTTTGAATTCCTCTTCTGTCCACTTGGCCAGCTTATCGCTTTTGAGTGCTCTTAAAACACACAAAAGCGATTAAAACCGGCAAAAACTGCGCCTAATTTCTAATTTCTGCGACGCAGTGGGGAGTCTTGTCCCAATTATAGATTAATCTTTGTCCAGAGTCAACACACATTGGACACTGCTGACTCACCGGCATGCAAATAAGCCAGCGAACTCTTATCAGCCGGCCCATTCTGGCAGCAGCAGCGCAAGAAACCCGGAGAACAACGACCCAAGATTGGACATTACTCATCTTATTCGGGGTTACTGGGACAAAAACATGACACAAGACGTGTGGAATGGAAGAAAGCAGCAGCACAAAGCAAACAAGTTTATTTGCAAAACGATAGATAGCCGTCAAAAGATAACGAATAGAAAATAGTTTACCCAAAGATTGCACAAAAAAATAACATTTCTATAATTTATGAATGAATATTGGTGTGGCTTTTGGCTGGAAGCGATATATTTCGCATATTTAAGTGGCTTGCTATGACAACAGTAGAGTAAATAAATGAATTAAAGGTGGGCTTATTTATAGGTTTAATTTGGTAATTCAATATTAAAAACGTATTCAGTAAATGGAAGTGATAGTTATTTTTTCAGCTGATCATCATTTCTTACATTCATTGCAAAAATCCCGATGAGCTTAAATTACTTTCTAAAAGCAGCTTGCTTTCTCATAAATGGAATTACGAAATCCCAGAAATGTGGGTCTGCCACAATTCTTCTAGGTCATATTTCATTCTATTCTGACTTAAAGCTCCGCCGGTCTTAGCGCTAACATCAGTATTTAGTTAGGTTAGGCTTAAGCCTTTGCCAGATTTGTTACCATTATCATTCTATTTTCGACTTTGATTTGTTTACTAAACTATTGATGAGAGGGGTCAAGAGCATAACACTAGACACTATATTTAATCTATTATTTCACACTTTTCAGATTAATTTTAGTTTAAGTTTAGGTTTAGGACAACAGTTCGAATATTTGTGAATAACACTAATCAATTTCAATGTATAGAGTCAAAAACAAAATTCAGCTTTCAGAAACTATAGCAAACCCTGTTAAATAAAACTTTTCTAGTTCATTTTTGTTTGCTTAAAATAGCAAGAAAATGAAATAAAAAGCAAACCTAATAGACAAAACCAAATTGGCAAAAAAGCAACAACCTTTAACATATAAAACAAAACAAAATCTATTTACAAAGCTATCAAAACTGTGTAACACTAAAGTTCAATCATGTTATTATCTCTTTTACGATTTGACTTTATACGCCTTTGAGGATCATAATACTTATACTATCGAAAAATATATCTGCTAAAGGCTTCGCGACATCTGTGCAAATTTGAATATCATACGTACTTATTATTTTTAATTCGTTTTTAACAAGGTTAAAGAGTGTAAAGTATATTGAACTTGAGCCATTTTGGTGAGCCATTTCGGTGACATAATTGCAAAGACATTTTTTATTTTCACAGCTTTCTTTTAAGATGTTTCCATTTAAGGCTAATTTTAACGTTATACAAAGGAAGGCCAATTGTCAGGTTAACGTTTTAAGAAATGTTGAAATGAAATGAAAGCTCTTTTTAAAATAATCGCTTTAAACCGATAACCTATACAAAAATCTCTTATTTTATCAGAATATACTTTTATAGGGATTCTTTCGAAACAACAATTTCGCTAAGGGACTTATAAATAAAAGTCAGCTTTGTCAGTCGGTTAAATAACAGTTACCGCTCTTGCTTTTTTATCGTTGTTTTTTTGTTGTCTGTTTTGCTCGAAATAAAAATAGCAATGGTAAGAAAACAAGCCAAAAAAAAAAAAAAACAAATTGGCAGAAAGGCAACAACAAACTGCGACTGCTTTGCCTTTGCCGTCCGAGTCGCCGCTGTTGCCGTTGCCACCGCCACCGCCACCGCCGCTGCCGTTGGCATTATGTAAAATTTTGTTTACACTCACCTTGGGATGCAATTGGGCGGCGTTCGATCTACCTCCCAGGCGGCGAATAGCTTCATTGGCACCGGTTTCTGGCCATTGGCTCCGGAGATTCCTCCCAGGCCCGCCGTGGTGGAGGATCCGCCAAAATTGGTAAGTCCGCCCCCTCCGCCACTGCCGCTGCCACCACCACCGGTGCCAGGCATGTTGAGCGATCCACTGCCAGCGCCGCTGGTGTTCCCGGTGCCGCTGATAACGGCGAATTTATCCACCAACTTGGACGACTTGTCGACCATCTTCATGGTGTGCTCGTGTTTGGCTGTTTTCGGCTCGCTTTGGTTTCTTTCCTGTGGTTTTAGCGAGCTGTGTTTTGTTTCCACAACACTGGTGATTTAATGTTTACTCGTTTCTCCAGCAGTAAGCACATAGTTTTCCCGATAGTTTATGTCCTCACAATATATCTATCTTATTTGACGAGAATCTCAAGTTTAAAATTTTTGGATACTTTGATTTGAAGGCCCGCCAATACCAATACACTGGGCACACCTACAAATGCACGCACGCTGGGGAAGGGCGTGCCGCCTCCTTAAAAGTGAAGCAAAAAACGGTACGTTGTAGTATACACACGCGAGGAGGGCGGGCGGTTGAAGGAGAGTTGTTGTTGGGGCTGCTGCTGCTGCTGCTGCGGGTGCAACTGCAAAATTCACTCGCACACCGAATCAATATACGCGGCGAATCTGTTGCGGATTAGGGCTGCTCGGATTGGGGCTCGGGCTGCGAGCGGGCTCGGTCTCGGTTTCGGTTGTGGAGGCTGCTGCTTCTGCAGCCGTGTGGGTCGCGTCGAAACTGCTGCGATGGAACCGTCATGCTCCGTAGTAAAAGTTCGAATGTCGCGTTATAAATCTCGCCCCAACGTTGGAGCTTTCTATTCCGCACTCTTTCTCTTGCTCTCTATCTCGCTCGCTCTCCAACAACAATGTGTGCAAATGCTATGCGCACACACATACACTCGATTTTCGCAAATCCTCTGCTATCCGTGTGTGTTTGCGCGCACTTATGCTTTGCTCTCTTTTTTGCTCTCTCCCTCTCTCGCGCGCATAAACAAAAAGGAAAACGCCACGAACTTCAGAGCACAGCGGCCCAAGAACAACAACTCTCTCTTCGGCACTCGCGATGTTTTTGGCGGGGTTAATTACTTCTGATCCGCTGACTGACTTTGCGGCACGATTTGTTTACATTTATAGCGTTTTTCATCAATTATTTATGGTGCTTAAACACGTTTTACTGGGCAAAATAGTTATGGGGGCGCGACGCAGCTTCCGATTCATGCAATTGGGTACAGTGTGACCAGATTGTGTGAGCTGAAGAATAAGAGCTGCAAAACCATCGATTAAATAATCGATGTATCGATTAATAAATCATCGATGTGTTTTTTACCATCGATGTCTCCATAGATCGATGTTTTTGAATCTCTATTGTTAAGCCGAATAGGGAACGACCCAAAAAAGTCACCCGCTAATTTATTTTAAACTAATGTACTATTGTAATTTTCTGTCAATCAAAACACAAATTATCTAATTATTTTATCTCAACTAATTTGTTAAGCAAACACTAAATAATGTATAATCATTATGCGATATATACTAAAGACACATTTTTAGTATTTAGTTTATTGTTATATTTCCGTCCGGCTGCCTTGGTCACACTTTGTAGAAAAAAAAAACTCGACTTTGTTTACTATTTTGTTTACCGGCACTTAAACGCACAATGGCCGATGCTTGGGACATAAAATCATTAAAGACGAAGCGGAACACCCTCCGCGAGAAGCTGGAGAAGCGGAAAAAAGAGCGCATCGAGATACTCTCGGATATTCAGGAAGATATCACAAATCCCAAAAAGGAACTGGGTATGTACCTGTGGCAACATGTTGAACACCTAAAGCATCGCTCCCATACCATTACAGTTGAGGCCGATCTGGAAGTGCAGAAAGAGGTGCTGCAGTCGCTCAGTGCCTGCTCCCTGGCCCTGCCCATTGTGTCCACCCAGGTTGTAGAGAAGATTCCTGGCAGCACCCTGGAGATGGTCAACTTTATACTGGGAAAACTGGCAAGCCGTGGTGCGATTGGTATTCGTAATGTGACCATCGGTACGGAGACCGGTTGCGAGATCATTTCGGTGCAGCCAAAGGAGCTGAAGGAGATCCTGGACGACACCAATGACACTTGTCAACAAAGGGAAGAGGAGGCCAAAAGAAAATGTGGGTCTTGTAGTGTTCAGTTCTTTCTTTGAGTGGAACGATTACGAGTTGCGTATTTTCTCTCCTACAGTGGCCGATCAGGTGGAGAACGAGGATGAGGATCAGCCGCAGGAAAAGACTCCCAAGCTGGACACAAGTGCAACACGTAAAGAATCTACAAGTCTGGACGCTCCCGACGACATCATGATGCTGCTTTCCATGCCCTCAACCCGCGAGAAGCAAAGCAAGCAGGTAGGCGAGGAGATCCTGGAACTGCTCACTAAGCCCACCGCCAAGGAGCGATCCGTGGCAGAGAAGTTTAAATCGCATGGCGGAGCGCAGGTCATGGAGTTCTGCTCCCATGGCACCAAGGTAGAGTGTCTAAAGGCTCAGCAGGCCACTGCCGAGATGGCCGCTAAGAAGAAGCAGGAGCGAAGGGACGAGAAGGATCTACGCACGGATGTGGAGGCGGGGACGAGCAGCAGCGGAAAGTTACCTAAATCTACGGACTCCGTAGCAGAGGATGGCGAGATCATCCCGGAGGTGATCGAGGTCGAGTCACAGGAGTCTACCGATGGCAGTGATAGCTCCGGCAGCGAAACAACGGACAAGTGCACCAAGCTGCACTTTAAGAAAATTATTCAGGCGCACACAGACGAGTCGCTGGGTGACTGTAGCTTCCTCAACACCTGCTTTCACATGGCCACCTGCAAGTACGTACATTACGAAGTGGACACACTGCCGCATATTAACACTAATAAGCCGACGGATGTCAAGACAAAACTGAGTCTCAAGCGTAGCATCGACTCCAGCTGCACGCTGTATCCGCCCCAATGGATTCAGTGCGACCTGCGCTTCCTGGATATGACAGTGCTGGGCAAGTTTGCGGTGGTAATGGCCGATCCGCCCTGGGATATCCACATGGAGCTGCCCTATGGCACAATGTCGGATGACGAAATGCGTGCTTTGGGTGTGCCAGCTCTTCAGGACGACGGCCTAATCTTCCTCTGGGTCACAGGCAGAGCCATGGAGTTGGGACGCGACTGCCTCAAGCTGTGGGGCTACGAGCGGGTGGACGAGCTCATTTGGGTGAAGACCAATCAGCTGCAACGAATTATACGTACGGGCCGGACTGGCCACTGGCTGAACCACGGAAAAGAGCACTGCCTGGTGGGCATGAAGGGCAATCCCACCAATCTGAACCGTGGCCTCGACTGCGATGTGATTGTGGCCGAGGTGCGGGCCACCTCGCACAAGCCAGACGAGATATATGGCATCATTGAGCGCCTCAGTCCCGGCACCCGCAAAATCGAGCTGTTCGGCCGACCTCACAACATCCAGCCCAACTGGATAACGCTGGGCAATCAGTTGGACGGCATTCGGCTGGTGGATCCCGAGCTCATCACGCAGTTCCAAAAGCGATATCCCGATGGCAATTGCATGTCCCCAGCCACGGCTAGTGCAGCGGCCATTAATGGGATTCAGAAGTAGGATCTAAGGCAAAACTATTTGTACTGTATTTGAAGAACTCTTGACAAGCTAGAGTCCTGTCTCCAGACTCCGATTAAATAAGATAAATTATTATTATTAAAATGAGGTATTTGTATTATGTTAGATGCTGGGCTATGCTTTGTTGTTGGTGGTGCTGATAATGTACCCACACTTTTCCTTTCTCAGCCAAACCAAAAAAGGTTACTTCAGCTAATTTTGCTATATGTAAATCCACATACATATATAGTTTTATTGCTCATAAGTTAAGGGGCTTTGCGCGTATTTACAAAGTGCGATATCCACCGATTCGGCGATTTTCTAGGTATAGTCTAACATACATACGGGTTATAAAGGGCCCAGAACATGTACATATGTACGACGATCAGCTATGCATGTTTTCCGCAGTATCGGTTACTCGATTATAATGGTAACAATAACTTATGAATTATCAGAGAGTGAGTACATGGTTTATGTTACGGGAATACAATACGAATAGAAATGCAACGTACACAATGTGTGCTCGACTGGCCAGTTGCTATTCAGTGTCCTAGGGATTACTGCTCCTGCTCATACTTTTGATTCCTGGGAGTGCTCCTCGCGAGTGTATTTACATGTCTGGAATATGAGAACATCGGCATGCGTCCCCCATTTTCATTGTTTGCTTAGCGTTTCGTAACAATAAATTTGGATTTACAGTAGCAAGCAAAATGGTAATCAATAAGTTACATAAATTTAATAAACATTAACGTGTAACTGCAGTTTATCCTTCTAGCGGGAGTGCCCACTAACCGAACTGATGGTCTTTAGCACAAGAAATCCCAGCATTGTGGCCGCTGCTACGCCCAGTCCAGCCTTCCACCACAGCCTGGGATCGTCTGTCATGAGGCCGAATTGCCTCAAGTGGCTGCAGATTAGCATGTGAAAGAAAAAAGGACGAATTAGAAAAGTAAATACAAGAGAAATGTTCAATTTTTAAGGGTAAGACTAATGATTGCCGCACACCACGTTAATCAAGCGGAGATGAAGCTCATTGGTATCGCGGCGAATGGAACCAACAACAAATGGCAACAATAAACAGATAGAAGGCTGACATTAGTAACGATTTCAGTTAGAAATGGTAACACTTACGCTGATTCCCACAGCTGTACCAACCTGTGCTTGTAGAACAGTATCCAGGCGGCCTGGAATCGCCTGCAGTCACAAAATCCGAGAAGCCATCGACGTGTACACAAACATCACAACAAAACAGAAAAACAGACACCAACCAAGACACAGAAAAAAAGGGAGAAGAGAAGAGATAAGAAGATATTAGGTAACCATTAATCTAGGATGTGACCCAAATGTTAGATGACGTCTAAAATAACTACTGTCTATGGTTGACTATTTTGAGGGTTTACTCACGGAAAAGCGGCCATGGTCGCCAACTTGGTATACAGTTCTTTTTTGTTGGTCTTCAGACTGAAGAGGTGTGGAGGCAGTAGCTTGTACTTCTCACAGAACTCCGACGGCTGCATCAGATAGTCTTGCCGGCGTTCGTCCATGTCGCACTTGGTGCCCACTATCATGACCGGAATTTTGCTCTCCGCATAGTATTTAATGTAGATTCGAGCCACGTACTCGAAGGAGCGGGGATTGGAGGAGTCGAAGACCAAGCAGGCCACATCGCAGTTGACTTCTTGGGGCTGGAGGGGATCGAGGGCGTGCCGAACGTCAATGTCGCGCAGGATGAGATGCTTTTCTTGGCCATACACTTGAACTGAATTGATGCAGTGTACCACATTGGTTTTGAACTCCTTGCCGATTAGCTTGTGCATTTCCTCGACCAGAAAGCCCCGACACAGGCCCGTCTTTCCGGATCCCTTGGGTCCAATCACATGACACTTGTACACGGACCTGCTGCTCTGGCGCTTGGCCAAATCGATGCGACGCTCTCGGGTCACGTGTATGGCAGCCAACTGGCTGTCATTCTCATGGACATTGAAGCCCAGGTAAGCCAAATACTCCATGGTCTTCACCACATCGATAAGCGTCATTAGGGTCCAGCGGCAGAGCCAACCGTGCAGGGTCACCCAACCGGTGTTCTCATTGATGGGGCAGGACTTGCGTATATCCGTGGAGTAGGACCAAGGCGATGCCGGGCATGTGCTGAACAGCATCTTGTGTTCCTCGGGCGACAAGGCCCCATCTCCATCGCGATCGTATCGCTCGAACACGGCAATGAGGAACTGCTGCCCCCGGTGCGACAGCTCCGTACTGCTGCCAGGTGGAATTTTCAAGGGGGGCCGCAAATACTCCTGGCACATCTCCAACTGGTCATTGTAGCCAAATCGTCGCAACACAGCCCAGGTGGTCTCGTTCCTTCCCCGCTGGATGAACAGACAGTGCAGGAAGAGGAAGCCCTTCAATGTGACCGCGTCGTTGTAGATGCCATCGGGCACATTCTTCTGTATTACGGCCTTCACCTCGTCGAGGATCTGTGGTTGCAAAGGCGTGTTGAAGCAGCGCCTTTGGAACAGATTTAACTCGTAGTCGTTCAGCAGATTGTCGCCATCTATGTCGCAGATTTTAAAGATGCGCACCAACGACTTCTTGCAGGCCGGAGTTAGCTAGATAACGGAGGATTTGTTTTAAGTTCTGATAAAATACAAAAGTTAAAGGTGTTCGATTTGCCTTAAGGAACTGTACAAATTTAAAGATAGGATATTTTTTAGACAAAAAAGAGTCTTGGCGCCCACCCTATTGTTCATTTTTTCTTTAACTTTTTCACTTTATAAAAATAAGCAATTGCTTACTTTTAGATTTTTTATCGCTATGATAACGTCTATAATTGAAAAAAAGATAACACTAAAACGACCTATGAAAAACTGCTACCCAAGGCAAATCGAGCCCCCCAACCCGCTGCAGTACTTACCTCCTGTTCATCCATCACGTAGAGCGGCGAAGTCGGGTGCAGCACGGCCTTCTGGGCGTAGTAGAACATCTCCGAGATGTTATGCAGCGTCTTGGCCGAGCACTCTACGCAGCTTTCAATCTCGGGGTAGTCTTCCATGATGGCCAGCACGCTGTCCATGGTGGAATACTCGATCAAATCAACCTTGTTTCCAACCAGGACAATGGGCTTCCGCACGGGCTCCCGTTCAGTGTCCCCCTCAGCCTCTGCCTCTGCTTCAGTGTCTCCCTCGCCGTTCAAGGAGGGATTGCATTTGGCGCGTATAAGCGGCAGCCAGTGCGAGGTGATCCGGTCTAAGGAGTCATCATCGTTCGCCGCATACACAATGCAAACCACGTGCGCCTTATTGATCTCGACCGCTAGGGCATCCTCCGACTGCTCCACACTCGAAAAATCGACGATGCTGGTGGGCACCTGCTCCGGCGTGACGTTTGCCGGAATGGTGATCTCTTCGGCGCGAGGCGGCACCTCCTCGGGATACTCCTCGCTGACCAACGAAAGAATCAGCGATGTCTTGCCCACCCCGGCGTCACCCACGAGCAGTATCCGCACATTCTTGCGCTGTGACGCCGTGTACTGTCCCATTCCGACTGCCCTGCGAGTGGGATGTGTCTCTCGTGGTCTCCTAGTCACTGTGCCCGCAATGGTGATCGTTTCTGGCGAATTTCAGAGATTTTGTTATGCAAAAACGCAAAAAAACAACCGAGAGAGATGGGGATGGCAGCTAATGTATCAAGGTTGTGCTATCGGTTATCGGGTAACTGTTATCGGAACCTCACGATAGGGTAGCCAGACTAGCAATGTCCACAAACAACAATTCTTGATTTAACTACATCTAAAATCTCGGTTAGACCTAGACTTTGAATCTAGTCCTAGATTAAAATGTTTCTAGTAGAAAAATTTTTTTTCAAAATCAAAAATTGAGGTCTGGCAACTACGTCGCCAGCTGCCAGCTGGTTTAGTAATCGTGATGTCAGTCTAGCATTTTTGCGCCGAACAAGCTTCTTAATCACGGATGGAGTGGAGTTTTAAAATATTTATAATATTCAAGCAACAAAAGGTTTTGATTAAATCACATTTGACAATGAGTTACTAAAAATTACCCATTATGAAGCATTTTGGACAATGCAATTTAAGAGAGTATTTTCGGCTATAGGTACAGCTACAGCTTTGTTATTTTTAAATTGGTGATATTTTGGATTAAAAATATTCATTGATAGAGTATTCTAGAATTCTATACTTGAGAAAAAACAATTTGTATGCTATAATAATGCAATAAATTGACTGATGTTAAAATTATAATATAGCACTTGACCAATCAAAAGATACTACTAATTGTTAGTCTCATGGAGAACAACTGTTGGTAATAATAATAGTAAAATTTCATTTGTAACTATACAACAAATAATAGTAAAAATTTAAATTATAAATCGTTAACATTTATACCCTCAAGTTTTTCCGTTTTTTATGAAATTTAAATATGGCTTTTTTCTAACTATTTATCCACCAGATTTGCTAATCCAAAGGTGACAGCACTGATTGGGATCAAGAGCTTCATTTTTTTACGTCGGAAGTGAAAAAAAATAGATTCTCGACTCGGATATCAGAGAAATGCAATTGCCGCGACGGGAAGTAGTTGAAGCGTCTCAGTCGTGTATTTGTTTAATGTGGCGTCGATTCCAGCGCGTGCCACCGTCCTATTCGTCCGTTTATCTGCGTGGTTAATAGTTTTAGAGCAGAACTTCCCCTGTAAAGGGGAGTGGAGTGCTGTGTGGTGAGCGGGGGCGCGGAGTGCTGAACGCGCAGACAGCGCGGAATCGATATCGATGGTACGCACCAAAAACCAGTCCTCCTCCTCCAGCGCCAGCAGCAGTAGCACCAAATCGCCTATAAAGTCCAGCACCGGAGCCGGATCGGGGGGCGCCAGCGGACGCCAGTCCACGCACCGCTCCTCGAGCGCCTCCAACGTAGCCGCCGCCGCAGCAGCAGCCGGAGCATCCTCGTCCGCCGCCGCCTCGTCGAATCGTAGAACGACGCCGGGTAGCTCGCCCGACGGCGACGACGACACCACCACCGATGACCTGACCCCCACCTCGTGCTCCCCGCGCAGCGGTCACCACCACCACCAGTACATTGGCTCGTCCTCCGTGCACAAGCAAAACCTCTACGTCGCCTCGCTCCCCATTATCTTCCTCTTCAACGTGCTGCGCTCGCTGATTTATCAGCTGTTCTGTATCTTTCGCTACCTGTACGGGGCTAGCACAAAGGTGATTTACCGCCCGCACCGCCGCGACTGCAACATTGAAATCGTGGTACAAAACTCGAAGGAGCAGCAGCAGCAGTCGCTCAACCATCCGCTGGAACTGAACGGCGAAGCAGTAGGCCAGGAGCAGCAGTTGTCCAATCAGCCACAACGCTACCGCGCCATCCAACCGCTGGAAATGGCCGCCAATCGACCGGGTGGTGGCTACTCCCCTGGCCCCGGTGATCCGCTGCTGGCCAAACAGAAGCACCACCATCGCCGTGCCTTCGAATACATCTCCAAGGCGCTCAAGATCGACGAGGAAAACGAAGGTGAGCTCGAATTTTCGCCCCATACTTCTAGTGCCGATGCTCAATGAGTCATCGCCCGCTGGCCGCTTTTGTTGTCTGTTGAGTGTGAGAATCAATAAACCGAAACGCGCGCACAAAGGATGCCCCAAATGTGATGCCGGGGGATTGGGGGAGTCGAGTTGTGCTTGTTTTTATGGACAGCTATTGACTAGATGGCAATCCTTCAACGCTTTTAGTACCTGGCACTCTCGTGGCCCAAGGGTATATTGTGTGTGATTCAGCTCTAATTGTATTTATTCCTATCTCCCTAAATAAGTTTTCGAAAAGGGTATTTCACAGTTGACTAAAGCTTTCTATCTGGTTTATTCTTTTCAGGTCACAAAGAGCTGGCCATTGAGCTCTACCGGAAGGGCATCAAGGAGCTGGAGGATGGAATCGCCGTAGACTGCTGGAGTGGTCGCGGGGATGTGTGGGATCGGGCTCAACGTCTGCACGACAAGATGCAGACGAATCTCTCGATGGCTCGAGACCGTCTTCACTTTCTGGGTAAGTGGCTCTCCGGCCAACCAATCCCTCCTCTGCCCCGAAACGTAGGTTTGATTTATCCCATTTTTTATTTTTGGTTTATTTCATTTTGCACGTTTTTACCCTGCTTTTTCGTTGTTTTGCCTTGGTTCTGTCCACATTGTGTCGTGTGTTTCATCCAACGCGCAGCGCTGCGTGAGGAGGATATTCGAATGCAGCGGCTCTCCTTGAAGGAGAAGCAGAAGGAGCACAAGGAGCAGGCTCAAAGCCAGCCGCACAAGTTCAGAGAACCCATGCTGGCGGGAATGAGCAACAACGAGCCCGCAAAGTCCAGGGTGCGTAGCAGCGGCTACGGTCCAAAGCCCACGCCCACCGTCAGTGTCCAGCCCAGCGGTAAGTTTCTCACTAGCTCACAAGCGCACTCAACCCAGATCTTCACCACCAGCAGCGCCCACAGCAACGAACAAAAGCAGATCATCATCGATCCAATCACTCACTTGGCACTTGGGTTTTACCTTTTTGATTTCGCTTGCCCGAATTTGTAGCTTGAGATGGCGTGCTCTTTGTCTTATCGTCCTTTAATTTACTCTTTCCATTCTCTTTCCCAGCCTCGGGACGCAAGCTAACCATCGGAACCAAGCGACCCGGCAACTTGGCCGTTGCCAACAAGTCACAAACGCTACCGCGCAATCTTGGCTCCAAGACGTCCGTCGGAGCTGTCCAAAGGCAGCCGGCCAAGACAGCTGCCACGCCCCCTGCCGTACGGCGCCAGTTTGTGAGTATCTCTAATATAAATGAATAATATAAGAACGCCACTCAACTTCTGAAAAAGGCTATGTAAACAATAATACTGGAAGCTCACTATCTTTTCTTCATTCACGCGACTATCAAATTGCGTTTATTGTCTGCATATTAAGTTTATTAAACAATAATATATAAACAATAAAGGCAAAGTTACTAAACAAATAAATTCTAAAGAGATATGAGATGCAAATTAAGCCCCCCTCTCTTATTAAAGAGTGAAGCACTTCTTTCAATTTAAGAATAATTAATCCTTGATGATTGGTTCAAGAGTCTAAATGTTTCTTATATACATATGTTCATCTTCTGCAGTCTTCGGGTCGCAATACACCGCCTCTGCGCTCCCGAACTCCCATTAACAATAACGGTCCCAGCAGCAGTGGCAGTGGCGCCAGCACTCCGGTGGTAAGTGTCAAGGGCGTGGAACCGAAGCTGGTGCAGCTTATTCTCGACGAGATTGTCGAAGGCGGGGCCAAGGTGGAGTGGACGGACATTGCGGGCCAGGAGGTGGCCAAACAGGCCCTACAGGAAATGGTCATACTGCCGTCCGTGCGACCTGAACTTTTTACAGGTATGATTTCTATTAACAATGGAGCTGCATTGCCTAAAATTCCTTTTCTTCTTTGTTGGATAGGTCTTCGTGCTCCTGCCAAGGGATTACTGCTGTTCGGTCCACCCGGTAATGGCAAGACCCTGCTGGCGCGCGCCGTGGCTACCGAATGTAGCGCCACGTTCCTAAACATCTCGGCGGCCTCGCTGACTAGCAAGTATGTGGGTGATGGCGAGAAACTGGTGAGGGCTCTTTTTGCCGTTGCTCGACACATGCAGCCCTCGATCATCTTCATTGACGAGGTAGACTCACTGCTCTCGGAGCGAAGCAGCAGTGAGCACGAGGCGTCGCGCCGCTTAAAGACCGAGTTCCTGGTAGAGTTCGACGGGCTGCCAGGAAATCCAGATGGTGATCGCATTGTGGTGCTGGCCGCCACCAATCGGCCGCAGGAACTGGATGAGGCCGCCCTGCGACGGTTTACTAAGCGCGTCTATGTCGCACTGCCCGACGAGCAGACCCGTGAGCTGCTCCTCAACCGCCTGCTGCAGAAGCAGGGCAGTCCACTGGACACGGAAGCGTTGCGTCGCCTAGCCAAGATCACCGATGGTTACTCGGGCTCTGATTTGACGGCCTTGGCCAAGGACGCTGCTCTAGAGCCTATTCGCGAGTTGAATGTGGAGCAAGTAAAGTGCCTGGACATCAGTGCGATGCGGGCGATCACGGAGCAGGACTTTCACAACTCGCTGAAGCGCATCCGGCGTTCTGTGGCCCCGCAGAGCCTTAATTCCTATGAGAAATGGTCGCAGGATTACGGCGACATTACAATCTAGTCGGGCCAGCTGTGATGTGAGTTTCAAAAAGTTCACTAGTTTTTCCATCATGTGACTCCTTGTAAGGATCGGTTCCATCCCGTAGACTTATCCTTTCACCAAACATTGTAAGAAAAGCAGTTGTGAATTATTTAATATGATTTCAGTGTGCTTTAGACTAAGAATATTTTGTATTTTTTCTTTATGTTTTAACGTCATGTTCACGTGATGTGAGCTTTGTCATTCGGCTCTCCATGACCGTTATGCTCATTTAACCTTAGAACACCATACTGTCCAGTGAAGTTGCAAGTATAGTAAGACGCCTAGTTCCGCCCGATGTTCACTTGGGGCTAGTATTGAAGGCATTCCATTTAGTTTGACTTTTTTCTGGTTATAAGAGTCTGTAACCACTTCCAGTGTATTTCTAAACCAATAGATCGTATTTTTGTTGTACATTCAGTGCCCCATCCACGAAAGCTACATGTAATCTAGCCGTAAGCATAGTTGTAAGACCGAAGAGAGATACATTTACCAGCCCATAATCAGATTTAAGTTTTAATGGTTATCACTCCTCCGTATCGATATAGACTAGATTTAGTTCCTTTGTTTTCAATCTATGTATGTACCTACGGCCATAAATACAATCGTCTCCGAATCATCACCTAGCCATACCTATGTTATATTGCCATAGTTGCCTATGGCTCGGGTCTTATCTCAGATCTGTCATCTCGACACCTCCGCCCGTCGCTTATCGCGGTACTTGGAACCAGCTTCTACACAGCTCGCCGCCCACCCGGAATTTGAGTTCGATGACTAGTTACTAAACACGGATCAATACAAATAAATGCATATTAAAGTATCTGTCTGAAAATAAAGCTATAGATTACGCTAAATAAAATTAATTTCAACCGACATTACAAGTGCATCCTTAATCAGCAGTAGTATGTTTTTAAAAAATCATTGAAATTTATCAGGATCATCATCGTCATTTGGCATTCGGAATCGAAAGATTTCTCATAAGCAGTTTGTAAGAGTTCTTTCATTTTTGGATTTCGTACTTTGTTATTTTCTAAAACTTTCAGCGTCATATACGTAAGCACGCCCTTCTAATTGCTTTAAATTGAGCTTTAATTTCACACTTAACTGTGTCCAGTTTTCTCTAATTATTGACGCCGTTTGGAATAATTACATTAAAATCCTTTCCAATCGAATGGTAATAAATTACCCAATTTCTAGTTATCGAGCATAAAGCTTTCACTATCACCAACGACCAGTGATTCGTTTGCGATATTGCTGTCTCCTTGATTACCACAATTTTGTTTGAAATAGGATTTGAGTCCATATAGCGCAGTTTTTATTGGACTAAAAAAGTAAATTTCTAGACTTCATTTAGTAGATTTCTATAAATATTATTATTCATCAAAGTTAATAAAATAATTAAGTGGCTGAAATGGGAGACCTAGCTCTTACAGTTTACTTTTTCTTTGTGAGTAGTAAAATTGATTTCATATTACTATCATTTTTTTTAAAGAGACTACATTTCGTTCGTTTTCTCACTTGTTTTATATATTTTTTTGTTTCTTTATTTTACATTTTACATATTTATATCGCATTTCGTTTTTCACATTGGAAATACACAATATGTATGCCCAAATTTACAATCTCTTATTGACTAAATTTGTTTTTACTCGCGTGTGTTTTGCTTTCTCGGCTTGCTTGTGGCTTTCCTTTGCTCTGCTTTCCTTTCATCCTAATTCTCGCCTCCGTTGCCTTCTTCGTTGACACATGTTCCACATAGTTACAATTACAATTTGCTTTGTCACGTTCTGGTTTCGATTGTGTTGGGTTCCACTCTTAAATTGCTCTGTTCTGTTGTCGCGTATTTTTTGCCTTTTCTCTATTTGCTGTCTGTTTCTCACTTGTTTTTTTCTTTTTTTTGTTGTTTTATAGGTTTTCATTCGGTTTATTTTGTTTCCGTCTCGTTTATATCGCCTATTTATGCTTAAACTAGAAATCATTAAATTATTTTAACACGTACTTAAGATTGGATTAGATTGTTACAGCTACCCGCCCATCGCCCGGAGCTTTCAGTTGATGTTTCAGTTTGCTGTTACCAGCGTGGTTCACTTGAAGAGTTCCACGCGCACCGCCTCGACCATCGGCTGGGGGACCTGACCTGAACCACCGCCAACTCTTTCGCTTCAGTCCGACACAATCACTCGCAACCGTAGCCACAACACCGACATGGACGTGCGTCCATATTTAATTTTCAGCCGCCTCTCTGCTGCCATTGATGTTGATGTGGTTGCTGTCGGGTAGAACCAGGAGGGGCAGCTCCACCTTAGCAGGGACTACCCTGTACTCTAGGTAACCTAAACGTGCGTAATAAGCTTGCAGTTCCTGAAGCTGCGCCAGATGGGGCAGTTGTGGCAGCTGTGGCGGTTGTGGCTGCGGCTGGAGGCGACTGCCCGGATGCTGCAGACGACGTCGAAGCTGGCGTCACATCTCAGCTCATTGGGTCTGGTATTGTGGCATTGCAGCACTGTACATCATTTGGGGGGCAAGTGAACCATTCGCAGCTGCGGCCGCGGATGCTGCGGCGGCCGTTACGCCGGGCACCACAGTTCCGGGCACGCCCCATGCTACATTCGGGGGCACCATGCGATAGCCGGCAGCTGAAAGCAGGTAACAGATTAGGTAACGCTCAACATGGGAATTTGGGCGCCTGAATGTTTCAGGCACACTTACGCACGCCTCCTGCTTGCTGAGCACTGGTGGTGTAGGCGTAGGGATAGTAGCTCTGCTGCATGTACTGCGCCTGCATCTGGGTTGTGGGGTAGGCCTGCGAATAACCGAAAATATGAATCCATTCGTAAAATAATATTACAAAATCAAATCCTCACCGCTGGGGGATACCAGTAGCTCATGTGCTGGTAGCCATAAGGGTATTGCGCCGCTGTTGCGGCTGCGAGCTGGGGAGTCATCATTTGGCCGGGTATCGCCGCTCCAGTGGCGGCGGCAATCTGTTGCTGCGTCATCATCTGACCGGGCATGCCCGCTCCGGCGGCGGCCGCTGCATTTGCCGCTGCAACAGCCGCAACGTTGGCCGAGGCTGCTGCCGCGGCAGCGGCATTGAGGTTGTTAGCCGAGTTGTCGCCGCCGTTTTCCTTGCCCCAGAAGCACTTGACCAGGTTTCCGTGGACCTCGCTGTTGTGCGTGTGCTCGATGGCACGTGCCGCTGCCTCCTTGGTAACGAACTTGATGAACGAGAAGCCCTTGTCCTTGAAAACGCGAACGTCTTGGATAGGGCCGAACTGGACGAAGTGCTTGTGCATCAGATCGTCACTGATGACGTTCGCCGGGAAGCCGCCACAGTACACGGTAGTATTGGTGGGGCTAGATTGATTGTACACCTCCTCGAAGGTGTGCCGCTGGGTTCCCTTCACTCCGGAACCGTTGCCTCCGGGGCCACCACCCATGCCGCCGCCCTGGCCACCGCCCTTGGACGGTTCACGCGGCGGCGGCAACTTGCGCGTGGACCAATTGGTGCGTATCGATCGCGACCCAATCCACTGGCCGTTCATTGCCTGAATGGCGTTCTCCGCCTCCGCCTTCTTCACAAACGAAACGAAGGCATAGCCCTTGGATTTCATAGTGTGCGGATCGCGCACGATGCGGCAGTTCGAGATCTCGCCGAACGGGGCGAATGCTTCCCGCAGCGTCTCTGTCTCGATCTCGGGACTAAGGTCGCCCACGAATATGTGATGGTGCGAGCTGATGTCTGTCTTGGGCTGATTGCCGGGACTGGTGGCCCAATTGACCTGGAAAAATTTGGCATTTTTTAATAGGTGCTTATTAATTAATGTACATAATGGAACTTCTCAACAATTAATGAAAGATCTCCAAGCCTAAAAACACGATATCAGTACTGAGGGATGACTTTGGTACAAAAAGTAAACATTACAAGTTGCTGCTCAGTTAGTTGTAATGTAATGTCAGTTATCAGCATTTTGGTGTACAAATTCTAGACTCACCTTAATTTCCTTCTCTAGGAAGAGGCGCTTGTTCATGGCGGTCAGGGCTGTGGTGGCTGCCTGATAGTTGGAATATTCGATGAAGGCGTAGGGATCGTTGCCCGGCTCCCTGATTATTTTACAGCTCTTGACAGGGCCCATTTTGCTAAAGAGAGCGATGAGCAGGTCCTCGGACACAGAGCTGTCCAGATTGCCCACATAAAGGGTCTTCGGCTGTGACTCGTCCATGGCTGGCGGATGTCTGGGATCTACACTAGGTTCTTGCACTCTGCTGCCCTCGACACTTTCTATATTCTAGGATCCGGCTCTTAGACTGATGGCCGCATGAACCGGAGGGAGTGCGGTATTGTTGGGTTCCTACCTAGTTGATTATAACTTGCATATACAAAATGGGCTTAAATACGTTGATTGCGGGCTAAAGAGTGCGCTAGGAGCTAACAAAGAACTGGTCTACAATTTCGAATCTCTCTGTATTCTCTATATTACGAACTCACTCTCGACTTGGCTGGGATTTTTTGTATTTGGATTATATTAATTATATATGCTGTATCTCTGAGGTTCGTCGTTTATATTGCTTTGCTTTCGTTTCTAATCTGGCGCCTAATTGAAAATTTTGTATATATGTATATATATGTATTAATATATCTGTCCTAACTAACTGCTAATGGAGTGTTTTGGAATATACGATTTGTCGCAATCTATGCTTATATGGATATAACTCCGTTTTCCTTTGGGGGGACTGAATCTGGATCTGGGGATTCCCTGGGTGCCTTTGGGGTACTTGGTACTGCTTGTCGATCCTTTGATTTTCACTTTATAAATAAGTTGTCCGTTCAATATACAGGATTGTATAAATGTATTTTTGAATACTTTAGTTACTGTTGTTTGCTACGGTTCCTATGTTTCGGGGTTTGTTGTCGTACAAAAATTAGTTGGCTATATAAGAGTTCGCAGGTTAACTTTGATTAGTTGTTGCAGTTTTTGGGTTTCGAAGCTGATCCCTGGGAATCAATGCTGCAAAAGACACAAAAGTAGACAAAATTAGTTTTTAACAAATGTTTAAATATTTTTATACAAAAACAATTTTTGGTTGTAAGACCGTAAATTTCCGACAGCCGTTTGAAATTTCGGTTTATTATTGAAGGGCTGGTTATATCCGGGATAGTGGGACAAGGCTAACAGCACATGATCGGTGGGGGCTTTAGCTAGGCAAATGATATGGATATAAATGGAGCTCGCCCCCTACCCTGCGTTACCGCTCCCACTGTCCCTGCCCGCTTCCCCTTTCCCAGCGGGGAACAAAGAGCCACCGAAGGCGGCAAAGCAGTGCAGGGACACGCACACACGTGCGCACGCTCCCTCGCACGCACACACTTACGCGTGCAGAGAGTAAGAGAGGGCGAGAAAGAGAGAGGCTGGCCGCTTTTATAACAAAGCCAATCGCCTACAATTGACAAAAGCCATTCATTCGCAATGAATTTGCGGGTCTGGCAAAATGATTTAGTTTATAATTAATAATGACCCGTATTCTGCGGTGCACTTTACCCGAATTCTAAGCGGAACAGCGCACACTCACGCATACACGAAAATAGGGCGAACGGCCAAAACGAAAATCAACCAGATGAATGACCGTCGATAACATGGAGAAAGAGGAGGGAAATTTGCAAAACCGGCGGGCGCACGGTTGCATTAGATTTTTTCCTTCTCTGTCGATTGCGTTCTAATTCTTAATTCTTCTTTCGGCAAAATCAAATTTCAATTTGCATGGCACTAAACTTGATTTTGATTATTTCTGCGGCGGCGGCGGCGCTAGAAAATGTCAGTCAAAGTCACAGAACAGAACAGAATAGAAGAGACGGCGAAAAGGGAACGGGAAACAGGGGATGGCGGGGTGGTTTTTGTTGCTCATTTGCTGCTGCTTATTTTCTTCGTCTCTTTTCGCACTCACTCACTCACTCACACAGATGCACGCACATACACACACGGACACAGAGAGGCGTCTTGCGCTGGTCTTTTTGTTTGCGTTTTGCTCACATGAGTCGCCACTTTTCTTCGCTTTTTTCGGTTTTGGTTATTGAGCATTTAAAACTAATGCCAATACTAACACCAATGCAATTTGAATGTGGGACTTTTCATTGCCTTTTCAGCTTGCCGCTTCCATCCATCCCGTCTATATATGTATGTATGTATCTCGTTCGGTTTCGTGCTGCCATCTTTTTATGCCGCTCCCCTCTCCCTTCCGCGCCACACCCCCGCACGCCCTCGCCCCAGACGCGATGCCGAAAGCTGGGATTAACTTTAAACGCGGCTAAGTACAATATTTCTGCCCATTGTCCGACACTGCCCAGAATTCATGATTTCGCAGCCGAAATCCGCACTCTCTTCGCTCGACATTTTAAGCGCTCCGCTCTGTGACGTGGCTGCGGTTGTAAATTTACCGCATTTTACATGCGCTCCACTCTTTTCGCACACTTCACTTTGCAGCCAAGGTTAGCCGCCACCGGTTTTTATTAAATTTGCACAACTTTCGTTGGGTTTGCTGGTTTAAAATGTACGATAAACACGTCGCTAAAATTTTACCTTCGTCGTCTAAAATGCGAACTAATTAATGAGACTTTGTGTGCGAGAGGACGGCGCTGCCAACTCGCTCATAAAGAAAAACGCAATGGCGGCAATCTGGGAAATTAGTTAAAATCGAGCAAATCACCCTGATTTTTTTTATATATAAATAAGCCATTCTTATAACATATGCTTTAAGTTGAGTATTAACCCAAATCAATTTCATATTAAACAAATTTAATCAATTTAATTTAATTTATCGAAAAGAGGACAACCCTAGCACCATCGATAAACGCTTGCATCACCGCTTTCTCTTTCTAACATACGCAGCTGCAACAGCACAAAACGGAACTGCGAAGAACGCAGAAATGGTCATTAATATTTTTATAAACTGTAAACATTTAATTACCTGCGGGGATCACAGTGACTATAGTGAGCTATGTAGCCGGATCGAGAAGCACACGGTAAGTACGAGTGTTTCTGCCAGAATTTCACGATTTTACCTAAATGTGTTTGGTGTTTCCAGAACCTCCAGTCCGCGGATTATTACCTGGTGAGCAATGGCAAACGCATTAAGGGCCAAGTCCTTACAGACGGAAATGTACACTGCATCCTTCGCCAGGTGGGTGGCAAGGGTGGATTCGGTTCTATGCTCCGAGCCATTGGCGCTCAAATAGAGAAGACCACCAATCGCGAAGCTTGCCGCGATCTGAGTGGGCGCCGATTGCGGGACATCAACGAAGAGAAGCGAGTGCGTGCCTGGCTGGACAAGCAAGGTGAGCGGGAACGTGAGGCTGAGGAGCGGAAGAAACGTAAGATCGAGAAGCTTCTGGCTGTGCCCAAGCACGACTTCAAGGATGACCAATACGAGGAGGCCAGGGCCAATCTCACCGAGAAGGTGAACGACGCCTTCGAGGAGGGACTGAAGAAGGCAGAGGAGAACAACAAGGAAAAGCAGGCTGCCCAGGAACAGCCTTCCACTAGTGGCGGCACCAAGCGGAAATCCCCCACCGAGGACAAGACAACGGCCAAAAAGAAGAAAAAGGGAGCCCTTTGGATTGGCGATGACATCTCCGGTTCCGATTCCGACACAGACGACAGTGAAGAGGAAGAGGCGCAGAAAGCGTCCATTAAGAACTAGAAGTGACAATAGCATTTAAAATTTTAATGATTTAATAGTTTAAAATTAATACTAAGCACTAATAGTAGGATTAATATGAAGGTAAATGTAAAAATAAACGATTGCCTCAGGGCGACACAAACTGCGAGGAGACCCAAGCCAATCCCCACTTCAGATTTGTCAGCATGAATTTTAAAGCCTTCGTCCACTGCTCCTCCGAGTTGAACTGGATTCTGCAAGAGATTGAGATGCGTTATTCGAATGTTTTTCATTATTTCTTAAAAGACTTACTTGATCGAGTAGGAATTTCCCGTGGAGGGGTCGATGATCTTGCCTTTGTCCATTTTGTAGGGCAGCAGGAATTCGGTGTCCCGCTTCTCCACCTCCTTCTGGAACTGAGTGAGGCAGTCGAGAAAGGCCACCATGGCAGCATCGAACTTAGTGTCCCAGAAGAACTTGAAGCCGCCACTGCCGTAGAGTGGCAGCTCCCGGTTCTCGCCGAGTACCTCCACGTAGGAGTGATTGCCGAACGGCACCACACGGTACCGTTCGAAGGTGAGTCCGATCTTGCGGGCCAGGGCGGATAGTAGGAGCACTGTCTGGCCCCAGGCGGCGTTGATCTCAGACCAGTCCACGGAAACGGAGGGCAGGCGGCCCAGCCGAAAGTTATTGATGGTGCCAAAGTGGCCAGCATGCCATATGTGAAAGGTGATGTTGAAAATGTTGGTATCCCGCAGTTTGTCCAGCTGCTGCCGCGAGTAAGCGATTTGGCTTTCCAAGCTGCGTTTATCGTCCTCTGTGAGCATCAGTTCACGTCTGTGCTTGGTGTACTCTCGCCAGTAGCTTTCCTCCTGCTCGTGCAGCTGCTCCCTCTCCAGCTCCTCCTGTGCGATGGCTGCGTTTAACGACTGTTCCTCCTCCTTGAGCTCGGCCAGCTGCGAGAGCAACTCCTGCTCGCTGCGTTTCAGTTCGTCCAGCTCTTTGTCCAAGGCATCCACGTTAGGGGCCTCCCTTTGCTGTTCGAGCTCGTCCAGATACGTCTTGTACACATCCCACTCGTCCTCGGCGATGCGCAGCTCTCGGTCCATGATCTCAAGCATGGAATCGGCGCATTCCTCGCATAGGGGATGGTCGATCTCGGAGTTGGAGGAAAGGCAGTCAAAAAGCTCGGCCTTTAGCTTGAAGGCAGCGCTCATCTTTTTGCTGTCCCGCCCATCGGACACCAGCATAAACCCAGTGACATTGATAGAGTCCGTGAGCCTGTAGGGCGGAACGAAATGGTCAAAGCTGCTGGCGTCCTGCGGGTCCAAGGCGTTTCCATTGTCCCCATAGATAGGCACTGAAAAAGGTGATTCATAAAAATACGGCCATTTGCTGATTGCTTTTTTTCCTACGTGATAACTCCGCCATGGCATGGACACTGATCTTCTCCAGCTGCTCGTCCAGCACGATGGGCTGCAGACAGCGCTGGCAGGCGAAGGACACCGCCTGTTTCTCCGCCTCGCTCATTGTAGCAGCTATATGTTGTCCTGGTCCTGCGATTCGAGCATTCAAATATAATTATATACTATTTTTCCGAGGGTGAGAAAACACAAATAATTCATCAGCTGTTTGCAGCTGGTGCCAGAGTTGCCACCCCTGACCGAATAAACAACGGAAACAAACGGGCAACGACGCAGTTAATCGGACAGAAATTGAACAAGCGGAGAGAAAAGAACGTTTAAAACCAGTTTTAAAATAAAAACATTGCCCCAAGAGTGTCCGGAGGAGAGCTTAAGCGTGCCGTGTAGCCGCAGGCCTTGGCCACTATTGTTGCTGATAAGCTGTTGCGAGAGAAGTCAAGTGGTTTCGCTTTTATTTGTTTTGGTAAGCATAAAGCACATGAGACGCAGCGTCGTCGCCAGTCCTACCTTTCTGGCTTGCCGTTGATAGCCAAGTTTAGCTTGTTTCCCGCTGTATTTCTGGAAGTTAGCTTTTAAAAATATTATAAAATAATAATGCAAAATGATTTGTTTGTTTGAACTTTAATCATAAAGAACCCAATAATCTCTAAAATTATTAATCAACTATTTAATTTGATGTTGCGAGGCCAAAAATCGCTACGTCAATGGAATTATTTGTCATTTAAAGCATGAATAAAAGATTAAAATTTAAGAAAATGACGTATTTCAAGCGACCACCTCTTGTAGAAAGTATTAGAGGTTAAGGACATTGACTTCCGCAATCAATTGTTCAGTTTCATGCAAAAGATAAGAGCTTTGCAAGAAGTGAGCCATTAATTTAAATTATAATCTTTCGTTTGCAGCAGAATAAAAAATACCACACAAATAACAACTAGGAGGGAATTTGATTATTGTTTTTCTCCTTTTCTATGAGTACTATTTGTTATCAAGATTTGAGTATTTGAGAATTTAGGCAGCCCAGAGATTGTGACGGTTTGTAATCTAGCCATAAACTTGATCAGCGGCGAGCAGGGTCTGTGGGCAGCACTGGCAATGGTCACATTGCTGCCGCCTCTTCGGTTTCGAAAGCCCATGGAAAACTTTCAGTCTCTTGCAGGCAACACAACGATTCGGAAGCAACAAATTGAAACCTCGACGATTTCCTTACTCCTCCCCCACTTAGCCTTCTGACTAAAAGTGCCGCCTCCGTCCGAGTCCCCATCGCATGCCAGTGTTTTGATTTGCATCTGTTCCTAGGCAGTAGCCGGATTTGCGGGTTCCAGTCACCTAAAGGCCCCCCTAAATTGCGCTGCGGAGATTAAACAACAGAAGCAAAGACCGACCGACCGACCAGTTCCCGGTTCCATACACATCGTGCCATTTTTATCTGGCATACAGACGTGATTACGTGATTAGAGCGGCGGCGGCTGTCGCAACAGCGACAACAACAATGGTTTCCTATTTCGTACCTCGTGGCCGCTTCCTGCTCAAGGCCGGCAATCTCAGACAGGTGGTGCAGCAGCAGCACCAGCCAGCCCAGCTCCAGCTCCAGGTTATTAAGGGACCACAGGGAACTCAGGCGCAGAACGGCAGCTTGCCGGTGGTGCGTCACTTTCGTCAGTTCTCCACGAATTCCGCCTCCAAGGAGGCTCCTCTCCACCACCGACGACCGCCGCTGCACAAGCAGAAACAGAGTTCCAGCCAGGATGTTGCCCAGCTCCGACGTAATGTACTCTCCCGTTGGACCGGCTTTCTGCTACGCTGGGCCCCCATGGGCGTCTGTGTGTTCGGAGCCATCGAATGGCAGCTACATAAGAAGCGCTGTGAGCGAGATGGCCTTCCGAGGACTGCCTCTGAGTTGCAGTCGCGCATCTACTGCTCGCTGCCACTGCGCATCCTCAGCCGCTGCTGGGGCTGGCTGGCCGCCTGCTACCTGCCGCCCACCCTGCGTCCATATGTCTACGGCTGGTACTCCAACACGTTCAATGTGAACCTGTCGGAGGCCCAGTATCCGGAATATGAGCATTACAACAGTCTGGCCGAATTCTTCACACGCCCACTGAAGGAAGGCGCCCGCATTATCGACCAGAATGCTCCCCTCGTGTCACCTGCCGATGGAAAGGTCCTGCACTTCGGCAGCGCGTCGGATTCGCTGATCGAGCAGGTTAAAGGCGTCAATTACAGTATCGAGGACTTCCTGGGCCCCTTGCAAACACTGGAGCAGGCCAACTCTGGTGAGCCCTATGCGCAGGCTCTGAAGAAGAAGAGCGACGGTTCCACAGAATTGTACCAATGTGTGATATACCTGGCCCCTGGAGACTACCACCGATTCCACTCGCCCACCGCTTGGCAGCCCACCATCCGTCGCCACTTTTCCGGCGAACTGCTGTCCGTGAGCCCCAAGGTGGCCGGCTGGCTGCCCGGCCTGTTCTGCCTTAACGAACGCGTTCTGTACATGGGCCAATGGAAGCACGGTTTCTTCTCCTACACCGCCGTGGGCGCCACCAACGTGGGTTCTGTGGAGATCTACATGGACGCCGAACTGAAGACCAACCGCTGGACAGGTTTAAACGTGGGCAAGCACCCGCCTAGCACCTACGAGTATGACGAGCTCGCCCTGAACCAGGTAACCCAAGGGCCACCCAAGGAGTTCGGGAAGGGTGAGCTTGTCGGCCAGTTCAATATGGGAAGCACAATAGTCCTGCTTTTTGAGGCGCCCAAGAATTTCAAGTTCGACATCGTTGCGGGCCAGAAGATCCGCGTAGGCGAGTCGCTTGGCCACATTGCCGGCTCCCATTAAGGAGGATCACCCGCATCCTGTACGCGCCGCATCCTGTACAGAATAAGTGCAAAGTCCTATCACCCATCTGTTTACATCACTCGTTGTATTAGCATTAGACGCTCGTGTCCCAGGCAAATGTATTTTGTGAACAACGTCCTGCGAAGCTAACACTGTGTATTGTTGCCATTTCTCTGTAGTCCGTAAGCCATATTTTTTACAATAAAAAGTCGAAATATATTTGAGAACAAACAAAAAAGACCATAAACGGTAATTAACTGATTCTCGGCACACGCTTTCTAACTAGAGCACCGATTGTTGAGGTGGGTTGGCCAGGAGGTCTTATCAGGAACGCCTTTGATAAGCTCCGCTACCACAACCGGCCCGAAACGGAGAGTCGTTGAACCCCCGTGTGGAGAAGAACCTAGGAAGACTACGTCTGTGGCCGGCCGGCTCTCTTATCGGTGGGAACTGACCGCAAGGGGGACTTCCATCTCATCCCATCCCCTTCCCGGATAGTAATCACGCCACCGGAATCCGAACCCAAAAACCTTTCGGGCTAGACAAGCGCGTGCCGCTTTACCCGATGGTAAAGATGCTCTCTTCGCACACCCTGACAAGTGTTTACTTGAGCATTGCGAATCCGGGATCGCAATCCATTCCGCTTAATTGATTCAATCAAGCACAGTCCGGCCGCCGGGAGCCATGTTCGTTGAACTTATCAGGCTGGCGGTGACGGGTGTGATTCGGCGAAGCGATTGGGCCACAGGCCTTGACATACACACACTTCACGTAGTCGGAGAGTGATGTTTTGGTCATCCGACCTGGCAACAGATTTTTGCTTAGCTTTGATCTGCGTCAGCAAACATTAGGGTAGGTAGATTCTATTGTATTTATTATTATGTGTTTATATATTTAATGTTATGTTATTGTGTTCTGTGACTGCTGCTTAAGGAGCTCCGGGAGGTCTCAACACGAACCTTCTCCACCTCCTGGTACCGAGAGTGGAGGAGGCACTTACCATACCAGTTTTTATTTTTATCTGAAAGAGTACATATCTTCCACTGCTGGTAAAATACTCGCAGTAAGCGGGAAACCATTTTGGAAGTTCAAAAATTAGAAATTAATCTAACATAAATGCTGCTTAAGCGCTGTTTGGTAGCTCCAAGAGCACACCTGGCCAAGAAGTCACAAATAATAACTTTTATTTTCCATAAAGGTAACATGAAGCGCTTCTTTGGCAGTGAAGAACAGCCGCCTGCCATTGAGATCGTGGACTATGACTTTGTCAAGAAGCTGCCGTGTGAACCACAGAAACTGCTCATCGATGTCCGGAAGCCCAAGGAGCTGAAAGAGACTGGCCAAATCCCCACTAGCATCAACATTCCATTGTCTCTGTTATGCCAAGAGCTCATCGCCAGCAAGTCGATCTTCGAATGCAAATATGGCCGGGAGAAACCACAGTTGGACACCGAAATCGTCTTCCACTGCAGAAGTGGCAAACGAAGTCTGCAAGCGGCAGAAACCGCCGTCGCATTGGGCTTCAGAAAAGTCAAAAGCTACGAGGGTTCATGGCTGGACTGGGCGAAGAAAGAGGGTCTTTCTGAATAAAGGAAGAAGTAAACTAATTCAAAACAAAAAGTCACCACATTCAAAATGTCCAAATCTCACCACCAGAATTTCCCTAAAATATTCTTATTAGAGTAAATTGGTCTGGCAACTTTCTGACTAACAGCTGAGCCGGCATTCATTTGTTGTTGTTTGCGATTTTACGTAATATTTGTTATTTATTGTTGAATTCGTTCATTATTCCCAAACTAATTATGCTCGTGAAACACTGCATAATGGCCTTAAGGATCTCAGGGTCACAGGCTCTAAGCGCGGCCAACTCACAGAGGCTCACACTGATCCCGCAGAGAAATCTTTTGAAGCGTCTCTACAGCAGCAATGGGCCCGCTGCCATCGGAATCGTGGATTACGACGTCGTCAAGAAACTGCCCAGCGAACCCCAGAAACTCCTCATCGATGTCCGTGAGCCGGAAGAGCTAAAGGAAACCGGTCAAATCCCATCCAGCATAAACATTCCCCTGGGCGTCGTTAGCCAGGAGTTGGCTGCCAGCGGGCAGGTCTTCAAGTCCAAGTACGGCAGGGACAAGCCGCAGCCGGACACTGAAATCATCTTCCACTGCAAGATTGGCAAGCGGAGTCTTAAGGCTGCTGAATCCGCCGCCGCCTTGGGCTTCCGGAATGTAAAGAACTACGAAGGATCCTGGCTGGATTGGGCGAAGAGAGAGGGTCTGCCAAAATAGGTTAAACAGAAACTCATAATATAAAAAATACCAATTTCAAAACCAAACTGTCTGTAAAGAACCTTAAATATCATTCATAGAGTATCAATAATGAATTATGCAATGAAACCTCTACGTTTTTATATTTAAATCCGTTTTAAATCACTGAAGACCACCCAAATTCCATTATGGAAGGCAAACACTTTTTTTGTAATAATTACTAAATCAATTTATTAACGTATAACGTATATTCTAACAACATAACTTTAATATTTGGTTTATGGGATTTTTGGTTGAGATCTACATAAGAGACTTCTTTTAACAATATAATACATTAGACTTCTGCAGGATTCTATTACTTAGTCCACCTCCTCGACAGTGGGGCCCTTGCCGAAGCCATTGGAAGCCCCTTGGTGGCCGTCTCCACCTGCAGCCCCCTGCTGGTGCATCTTGGTCATGATGGGGCTGCAGAACTTGGTAAGCTCCTGCAGCTTGTGCTCGAACTCCTCCTTCTCAGCGGTGGTGTTGCTGTCTAGCCAGCGCACCGCCTCGTTGCAACGTTCCAGCACACTGCTCTTGTCCGCCTCACTGATGCGGTCGCCGCCCTGTTCGGCCGCCTCCTTGACACCGAACACATAGCTCTCCAGCTGGTTGCGGGCGGCGATCCGCTGGCGGTGCTGCTCGTCCTCCTCAGCGTACTTCTCCGCTTCACTGAGCATGCGGTCGATGTCCGCCTGCGAGAGTCGGCCCTTATCGTTCTTGATAGTGATGTTCTTGGCGTTGCCCGTTCCCTGCTCCTTGGCGGTCACGTTCAGGATGCCGTTCGCGTCCAGATCGAAGGTAACGTCGATCTTCGGTACTCCTCGCGGGGCTGGAGGGATTCCAGTCAGGTTGAAGGTGCCCAGCACGTTGTTGTCCTTGGTAAGGGCGCGCTCGCCCTCGAACACCTGAATGGTCACGGCCGGCTGGTTGTCCGCGTAGGTGGTGAAGGTCTTGGACTGCTTGCAGGGGATGCGGCTGTTGCGCTCAATCAGTTTGGTCATCACGCCGCCAGCGGTCTCAATTCCGAGCGAGAGAGGAGCCACGTCCACCAGCAGAACATCCTTGATCTGGCTGCTTTCGTCGCCCGAGAGAATGGCCGCCTGGATGGCAGCACCATAGGCCACAGCCTCGTCGGGGTTGATGGATAGATTCAGGCTCTTGCCGTTGAAGAAGTTTTGCAGCAGGCTTTGAACCTTGGGGATGCGCGTCGAGCCACCGACTAGGACGATGTCGTGGATCTGCCCTTTGTCCATCTTGGCGTCGTTCAGTGCCTTCTCCACTGGCTGTAGGGTGTTGCGGAAAAGGTCACCGCACAGCTCCTCGAACCGCGCCCGGCTTATCTTGGTATAGAAGTCGTGGCCCTCGAACAAGGCGTCCACCTCTATGGACGCCTCCGTGCTGGAGGAAAGGGTGCGTTTCGCCCGCTCAGCCGCAGTGCGAAGGCGACGCAGGGCGCGTGGGTTGGTTCGCAGGTCCTTCTTGAATTTACGCTTAAACTCCTCTGCAAAGTGGTTAACCAGCCTGTTGTCGAAGTCCTCGCCGCCCAGGTGGGTGTCTCCGGCGGTGGACCGCACTTCGAACAGGGATCCCTCGTCGATGGTCAGGATGGAGACGTCGAAGGTGCCGCCGCCCAGATCAAAGATGAGCACGTTTCGCTCTCCCTTGAGGTTCTTGTCCAGCCCGTAGGCCAGTGCGGCCGCTGTGGGCTCGTTGATGATGCGAAGCACATTCAGACCGGCGATGGCACCGGCGTCCTTGGTGGCCTGGCGCTGGGAGTCGTTGAAGTAGGCGGGTACTGTGATGACCGCGTCCCGGATCGAAGTGCCCAGGAAGGCCTCGGCAGTCTCCTTCATCTTTGTCAGCACCATCGAACTGATCTCCTCCGGGGCAAAGCGCTTCTCCTCGCCCTTGAACTCCACACTCATCTTGGGCTTGCCGCCGTCGTTGACCACGCAGAAGGGCCAGTGCTTAATGTCCTCCTGAATCTTAGAGTCGTCGAAGCGTCGGCCGATAAGTCGCTTAGCGTCGAACAAGCTGTTCTTGGGATTCATCGCCACCTGGTTCTTGGCGGCGTCTCCGATTAGGCGCTCAGAATCTGTGAATGCCACATAGCTTGGCGTGGTGCGGTTGCCCTGGTCGTTCGCAATGATCTCCACCTTGCCGTGCTGGAACACACCCACGCAGGAGTACGTGGTGCCCAAGTCGATTCCGATAGCTGGCATCTTGGTTGTTGTGTGTGTTCTTCTTCTCGATTACTAATAAATTAATTGTGTATCTCTTGCTTTTCGTGTTCTCTTTGCTCTTGGTTCTGGATTCACTTTATATATACACTTTTCAATTTCAATTTTCAATAATATATTTCTTGGCTGCTTGTCAGCTTTCGTTTGTATATCGCTTGAAGTTTTCACTTTGACTGTTTGATTTCAAATGTGCCGGGTGGAAATTTGCGCCGCTATTTATACCCGGACGCAGTGAGGGGAAATTTCTAGATTTCCATGCTAGAAGAGTGCAGAAGGTTCGAGGCGTTTCGCGTAAGTGCGAGCGAGGCAACCATAGGCTGTTGTTCGGAGGGGTAAGTTTGTAATGGAAAGGAGTAGAAATTTCTGGAACCAGGGAAGCACTGGGACACCTTTTGCATTGGAGTAGGTCAGCAATGTCTCGTTCATATACTGAGTATATTTTTGGCTTTTACATATTCAAAATTAAATATGAAGAGCTTATTTTTAGATGAGACGTTTTAGTCATCATTGGTTGTTTATAGGCCTTTTCCAAATACACACAATATGTACACAGACTTGAATTTTGTTTGTTTATACATATGCTTTCATTTCAAAACAAACCTTTTATTTTGTTTATTATGTGGGAATAGAAACTTATCATATTTTGGCAAGAGTCCGAAATTATTCATACATACTTATGTATATGTTATAAAGATTGAAGATTGATTGTATAAAAGATTGAAATTATCGGATGCCAGTATATGGTAATTAATTTTTGTTTGCTTTGAATTGAGAGAAACATTTCAATTTGTTTTAACAAGTTTTAAACTGAAAGATAAAAAATAGATTCAATTATAATAAGTCGAGTAAAAATAAAAATGTATGTACCTAAAAACTAACGGAAGCTGGAAGCGAAAAGCGGAAAATAAAAATGTTCAAATTTATATATGTACATATTTGCACGCGTCAATAAAGCAATTAAAGTGATCGCAGTGACTAAGCTCACCGATCTAAAAATAAGCTTTTCATATTCAATTTTGAATATGTAAGCGCCAAAAATATATTCCGTATGCTTATATAGTCGGAAAAGCGTTGACCTACGACAATTCAAAAGGTGTCCCAGTGCTTCTCTGATGTTCCAGAAATTTATACTCCTTTCCATCACAAACTTACCCCTCCGAACAACAACCTATGGTTGCCTCGCTCGCACTTACGCGAAACGACTCGAACCTTCTGCACTCTTCTAGCAGGGAAATCTAGAAATTTCCCTTTACTGCGGCTGGGTATAAATAGCGGCGCAAATTTCCACCCGGCACATTTGAAATCAAACAGTCAAAGTGAGAACTTCAAGCGACAAACAAACGAAAGCTGACAAGCAGCGAAGAAATATATTGAAAATTGAAATTGAAAAGTGTATATATAAAGTGAATCCAGAACCAAGAGCAAAGAGAACACGAAAAGCAAGAGATACACAATTAATTTATTAGTAATCGAGAAGAAGAACACACACAACAACCAAGATGCCAGCTATCGGAATCGACTTGGGCACCACGTACTCCTGCGTGGGTGTGTTCCAGCACGGCAAGGTGGAGATCATTGCGAACGACCAGGGCAACCGCACCACGCCAAGCTATGTGGCATTCACAGATTCTGAGCGCCTAATCGGAGACGCCGCCAAGAACCAGGTGGCGATGAATCCCAAGAACAGCGTGTTCGACGCCAAGCGACTTATCGGCCGACGCTTCGACGACTCCAAGATCCAGGAGGACATTAAGCACTGGCCCTTCCGCGTGGTCAACGACGGCGGCAAGCCCAAGATGAGTGTGGAGTTCAAGGGCGAGGAGAAGCGCTTTGCCCCGGAGGAGATCAGTTCGATGGTGCTGACAAAGATGAAGGAGACTGCCGAGGCCTTCCTGGGCACTTCGATCCGGGACGCGGTCATCACAGTACCCGCCTACTTCAACGACTCCCAGCGCCAGGCCACCAAGGACGCCGGTGCCATCGCCGGTCTAAATGTGCTTCGCATCATCAACGAGCCCACAGCGGCCGCACTGGCCTACGGGCTGGACAAGAACCTCAAGGGAGAGCGAAACGTGCTCATCTTTGATCTGGGCGGCGGCACCTTCGACGTCTCCATCCTGACCATCGACGAGGGATCCCTGTTCGAGGTGCGGTCCACCGCCGGAGACACCCACCTGGGCGGCGAGGACTTCGACAACAGGCTGGTTAACCACTTTGCAGAGGAGTTTAAGCGTAAATTCAAGAAGGACCTGCGAACCAACCCACGTGCCCTGCGTCGCCTTCGCACTGCGGCTGAGCGGGCGAAACGCACCCTTTCCTCCAGCACGGAGGCGTCCATAGAGGTGGACGCCTTGTTTGAGGGCCACGACTTCTATACCAAGATAAGCCGGGCGCGGTTCGAGGAGCTGTGCGGTGACCTTTTCCGCAACACCCTACAGCCAGTGGAGAAGGCACTGAACGACGCCAAGATGGACAAAGGGCAGATCCACGACATCGTCCTAGTCGGTGGCTCGACGCGCATCCCCAAGGTTCAAAGCCTGCTGCAAAACTTCTTCAACGGCAAGAGCCTGAACCTATCTATCAACCCCGACGAGGCTGTGGCCTATGGTGCTGCCATCCAGGCGGCCATTCTCTCGGGCGACGAAAGCAGCCAGATCAAGGATGTTCTGCTTGTGGACGTGGCTCCTCTCTCGCTCGGAATTGAGACCGCTGGCGGCGTGATGACCAAACTGATTGAGCGCAACAGCCGCATCCCCTGCAAGCAGTCCAAGACCTTCACCACCTACGCGGACAACCAGCCGGCCGTGACCATTCAGGTGTTCGAGGGCGAGCGCGCCCTTACCAAGGACAACAACGTGCTGGGCACCTTCAACCTGACTGGAATCCCTCCAGCCCCGCGAGGAGTACCGAAGATCGACGTTACCTTCGATCTGGACGCGAACGGCATCCTGAACGTGACCGCCAAGGAGCAGGGAACGGGCAACGCCAAGAACATCACTATCAAGAACGATAAGGGCCGACTCTCGCAGGCGGACATCGACCGCATGCTCAGTGAAGCGGAGAAGTACGCTGAGGAGGACGAGCAGCACCGCCAGCGGATCGCTGCCCGCAACCAGCTGGAGAGCTATGTGTTCGGTGTCAAGGAGGCGGCCGAGCAGGGCGGCGACCGCATCAGTGAGGCGGACAAGAGCAGTGTGCTGGAACGTTGCAACGAGGCGGTGCGCTGGCTAGACAGCAACACCACCGCCGAGAAGGAGGAGTTCGAGCACAAGCTGCAGGAGCTGACCAAGTTCTGCAGCCCCATCATGACCAAGATGCACCAGCAGGGGGCTGCAGGTGGAGACGGCCACCAAGGGGCACCCAACTGTGGCCAGCAGGCGGGAGGATTCGGCAGCGGCGGCTACAAGGGTCCAAATGTCGAGGAGGTGGACTAAGTGCCATAGGATTTATGAATTACTCAGTATTAGTTAAATCTCAACCAAAAAATCCTTAATTAAGTTAGTAATACTGAATTTAATTCAATAAATATTTATGCCTAGAAAAGACAAATTTTTATTATTTAATGTTCGGCGGGGGAGTAGCTTATACCTATATCAGTTGCATACAACTTTTTGATTTATTCCGAGTGCACCGTATAATTACAGTTGGTATAACCGTTGTAAGATTCTGTATATTGCTATTTCCCACAATTAAATGTTTGTAAACAAATGCAACCGAATCCGATATTTTTTTTTGCATGAAGTATCGATACCTCAACATGCTGACGGTGCACCGAATAATCGCTGCAATAAGTCTATCGATAGTTTTTTTTTCCACACCTTACCATCTCTAGTTGCGCGTCTTTTCTGTTATTTGGTGAAAAAAACATAATTTACGCGGTTTTATTGTATTTTTCCGTGGAGTTTTGGCTAGCCAAACGCGAGTATGGTCGACGACGACGATGAGGTGGGACTGCGGATGGCGGCGGCGCCCGTACGCAAGCCGGACGACGAGACGGCCTTCTTGCAGTACATCGAGATGGAAAACTTCAAGTCCTACCGCGGCCACATAGTTGTGGGCCCACTGAAACAGTTCAACGCGGTCATCGGGCCAAACGGATCCGGCAAATCGAACTTCATGGACGCCATCAGCTTCGTGATGGGCGAGAAGACCAGCAGTTTGCGTGTAAAGCGCTTGAACGACCTGATTCATGGGTCCTCCATTGGGAAGCCAGTGTCCCGCAGCTGCTATGTGACGGCCAAGTTTGTGCTCAACGGGGAGAAGCACATGGATTTCCAGCGGGCTGTCATCAGTGGTTCCTCGGAGTACCGCATTAACGGAGAGGTGCGTTAGAGAAGCCAATGAATGCCAGATCGCTTAATAGTATCTCCATTTCAGAGCGTTTCGAGTAGCACGTACCTGAACAAGTTGGAAAAGATTGGCATCAATGTGAAGGCCAAGAATTTCCTGGTATTCCAGGGAGCCGTGGAAAATATAGCCATGAAGACGCCTAAGGAACGCACGGCGTTGTTTGAGGAAATCAGCGGGTAACTAAAACCTGGGATGAAATTGTACATTATTAATGCTTCATACTTTCGTTTTTTAGCTCTGGCCTACTCAAGGACGACTACAATCGACTTAAGCAGGAAATGATTGTGGCTGAGGAGGAGACCCAGTTTACCTACCAAAAAAAGAAGGGCATTGCGGCAGAACGAAAGGAGGCCAAGCACGAAAAGATGGAAGCTGATCGCTACACTCGCCTGCAAAACGAATATGTAAGCATCCTTATTCTCACTCAAAGTTTATATCGGAATCAATAAGAATAACATCCACAGAATGAGAAACAAGTGGAGTATCAACTGTTTCGACTCTTTCACGTCGAGAAGGACATTCAGAAATACATCAGCGACTTGGAGATCAAGCAGCAGGACGTAAAGGCAGTGGAGCAGCGCAAAGAGGCTGCCGATGAGGTGCTGCGCGAGAAGAAAAAGGACGCCGGGAAAATAACTCGGGACCTGGCCAAGATCGAGCAGGAGATACGAGAGTTTGAAACCCAGATGAACAAACGTCGCCCACTGTACATCAAGGCCAAGGAAAAGGTTACCCACTGCAAGAAGAAGCTGGCCTCCCTGCAAAAGACTCTTGAGACGGCCCGCGAAGCGGACAATGCCCACCAGTCGGACATTCGAAAGCTGGAGAAGCAGCTGGCCGATGTGGAGGCACTGAAAAAGCGTTTTGAAGACGAAATCGAGAACGAATCCCAGCGCCGGGGCAAGAGTGTCAACATGGAGGAGGGTCTCGTGCAGGAGTACGACCGCCTTAAGCAGGAGGCGGAGGCCACGGCTACCCAGTACCGTTCCGAGCTGGACTCCGTGAACCGGGAGCAAAAGTCCGAGCAGGATACGCTCGACGGCGAGACCAATCGCCGTGCCTCCGTGGAGGAGTCCTTCAAGAAACTAACCCTGCAGCGCGAGGAAGCTGTCAAGCGCCGCGACAAGCTGATGGATCACATTAAGTCCTCGCAGGCGGCACTGGAGGAGCAGAATCGTATAAAGGATGAGCTCCGACGAGATGTGGGCAGTTCCAAGGAGAAGATTGCTGAAAAGCAACGCGAGTTGGAGAACGTACGAGACCAGCTGGGCGATGCCAAGAGCGATAAGCACGAGGATGCACGGCGCAAGAAAAAGCAGGAAGTTGTGGAGCTTTTCAAGAAACAGGTTCCCGGTGTGTACGACCGCATGATCAACATGTGCCAGCCCACACATAAGCGCTACAACGTGGCCGTCACCAAGGTTCTGGGAAAGTTCATGGAGGCCATCATTGTGGACACTGAGAAGACGGCGCGTCACTGCATTCAGGTTGGTCTCACAGCTCACAGTTTTTTCTTTTGTCTAACATGAATCCCTTAATAATTTACTTGTAGATTCTGAAAGAGCAAATGCTGGAGGTTGAGACCTTTCTGCCCCTCGACTATCTGCAGGTGAAGCCTTTGAAGGAGCGTCTCCGCAACATCAGCGATCCGCGCAATGTGCGTTTGGTCTTCGATGTGCTAAAGTTTGAGCCTCAGGAGATCGAGCGTGCCGTGCTCTTTGCCACCGGTAATGCCCTCGTCTGCGAGACACCTGAGGATGCCATGAAGGTGGCTTATGAAATTGACCGGTCGCGTTTCGATGCTTTGGCCCTGGACGGAACATTCTATCAGAAATCGGGCCTCATTTCCGGTGGCAGTCATGATCTGGCACGCAAAGCCAAGCGCTGGGACGAGAAGCATATGGCGCAGCTGAAGATGCAAAAGGAGCGCCTCAACGAGGAGCTCAAGGAGCTGGTCAAAAAGTCGCGCAAGCAAAGTGAGCTCGCCACCGTCGAGTCGCAGATTAAGGGCCTGGAGAACCGGCTCAAGTACAGTATGGTCGACTTGGAGTCGTCGAAGAAGTCGATCGGACAGTACGATAGTCAGTTGATGCAGGTTCAGACCCAATTGGATGATTTTGGGGTGAGTTCCACAACCAAATCTTAGGATTACATATTCAATATTCTATTTCGCACCAACTCAACAGCCCAAAATCAACGAGATCGAGCGGCGAATGCAGAATCGCGAGGAGCATATCCAGGAAATTAAGGAGAACATGAACAATGTGGAGGACAAAGTATATGCAGCCTTTTGCCGCCGTTTGGGTGTAAAGAATATCCGACAGTATGAGGAGAGAGAGCTGGTCATGCAGCAGGAGCGAGCACGTAAGCGGGCCGAGTTCGAACAGCAAATGGATTCCATAAACTCGCAGCTGGACTTCGAGAAGCAGAAGGATACGCGAAGTAAGTTTTACGAGTAATGCATAAAGGATGACAGAGATAAACTACAATTATGACCACACAGAAAACGTTGAGCGTTGGGAGAGAAGCGTGCAGGACGAGGAGGATGCATTGGAGGGGCTTAAAACGGCCGAGGCCCGCTATCTGAAGGAAATGGATGAGGACAAGGAGAAAATGGAGAAGTTTAAGCAGGAAAAGCAGGCCAAGAAGCAGGCGGTTGACGATATGGAGGAGGACATCTCTAAGGCACGCAAGGATGTAGCTAACTTGGCCAAAGAAATCCACAACGTGGGCAGTCAGATGTCATCGGTGGAGTCTAAGATTGAGGCTAAGAAAAACGAACGCCAGAATATCTTGCTGCAAGCCAAGACCGACTGCATCGTGGTGCCTTTGTTGCGCGGATCGCTGGACGATGCAGTGCGACAGAGCGACGCGGACATGACCGGCCCATCCACGTCTGCCATGGCAATGGAGCCCATGTAAGTTCCTTCATGTTCTTCCAATTTAAAATTAATACTTAAATCATTATTAATTAGCATCGAGGTGGACTACTCATCGCTGCCTCGTGAGTTTACTAAGCTCAAGGATGACTCCGCTTTTAAGAAGGCCAACGAACAATTGCAAAAGGATCTGCAAAGTAAGCTGGATATCCTCGAGCGCATACAGACGCCAAATATGAAGGCCATGCAGAAACTCGATGCCGTCACAGAAAAGGTGCAGTCCACCAACGAGGAGTTCGAGAATGCCCGACGCAAGGCCAAGAAGGCCAAGGCGGCCTTCGAGAGGGTGAAGAACGAACGATCTTCACGCTTCGTTGCCTGCTGTCAGCACATCTCAGATGCCATTGATGGCATCTATAAGAAATTGGCTCGCAATGAGGCGGCACAGGCCTATATTGGACCCGATAATCCCGAGGAGCCCTATCTGGATGGCATCAACTACAATTGTGTGGCTCCCGGCAAACGTTTCCAGCCGATGAGCAACTTGAGCGGCGGTGAGAAAACCATTGCGGCCCTAGCTCTGCTTTTCTCCACTCACAGGTGAGTACAAAACTTTATAAATACTCGAAGATATTAATGGTGAAATCGGCTTACTCTAGCTATCAACCAGCGCCGTTCTTTGTGCTCGACGAGATAGATGCCGCGCTGGACAACACAAACATTGGCAAGGTCGCCTCGTACATAAGGGATCACCAAACCAATCTGCAGACCATTGTCATCTCCTTGAAGGAGGAGTTCTATGGCCATGCAGATGCCCTCGTGGGCATTACGCCAGGGGTAAGTTGTGGCACAACTGCTTGGCAATGTGCAAATTATTAATAACAATTACTTCTCTTGACTTGCAGGAAGGCGATTGTCTTGTATCAAATGTTTATATAATCGACCTGACCATGTTCGAGGACAAGTAAACAACAAAATGTAGTATTAAGCATTAGATATAAAAAAAAACCGTATTGCCCCCGCGATTTCCCAATAATAAACCCAGTAAATGTGTAAAATAATTATAGTGCTTCTATTTTTATAGAAGCTGTTTGTATTAATGTATGTATGTATAAATTTAACTGCCAAATTTGAATTTAAATTCAAAAAGATTCTCGTTACCCGCCCTATCAGTTAATCGAAAAATTTGAATTTGAATTTAAATTGTCGATCAGTTGCCGCCAATTTATCGATTAATTTCGATAACGAAAAGCTCACGCCATATAAGGTTGACTAACTAGCTATTTTATAGATAGATTTAAAGCTCTACTAAAATATAGCTAACAAGACAGCTCTGATTTGCACCTCGTGCACTAAAATAAATCAGCTTTCTGCCGTTTCTGTTCGCCTGGTACTTCAGATCCAGAAATTGACGATTTTGTACTGAAAACGTCGAGATCGAAGCCTTGTTTTTGCCTACAACAACAACAAACAACTCTTTTACAACAACAACAAAAATTACAACAACAACAACAACAACAAAAATTACAACAACAAAAATTACAACAACAACAACATTAGTACAACAACAAAAATTACAACAACATTAGTACAACAACAACAACAATAATACAAAAACAACAACAAAATTAGTACAACAAACTTGCAAATTTGAATTCAAATTTAAATAGACGATCAGTTGCCGCCAAGGAAATCAACACATTCTTGGCCGAGTTATGATTGATTTGCCGAAGAAATTGTCATTAAAAATAATTAATAAACATCGATTCAGAGAATGCGAATATTTTAAGCTTAGTTATGATCGATTTTTCATTCCTATCCTATAACTTAATTGTGAACTGTCATTGCAATTACATTCGACTTCTACAAGTTAGTTTCCTTTCTTGTAAATATTTAATGTACTTCCGATAATTGCATCATGAATCATTTGGGCATTAAATATGTATTTATCAATCTTGTTGCGGATAACCAGCCAAAATTCAATTTTGTTGATGCATGCCAACTTTGTTGTCTTGAACTTTATGCGTCTATAATACTTACCAACAAAGGGGAAAAAGAACAAGATCAATTCAATAGTAACATGTATGGAAAATAGTTTCTGCAACTTTCAATAGTTTCCTTTATTTGGGCTTGCGTTGGTTGTACTGCACTGGAGGAAGAGTTTTGGGGAAAGATAAATATTTGAATGTGGAGTTCGATTGATGGTAGTGGTGGAGCGGTATTTGCTGGTGTGCTTGGCATATGTAAAACAACTTTGTTTCGCTTTTAGTTTCAGTTTTTAGTTTTTTCTCTTTTTTTCACGTAAAAACTTTTGTATTTCTTCAAGAACAAAAACAATTTGATTATTCAGTTTCAGGGTTTTATCATTAATTAAAAAAATAATCATTGCAAACAGATAAATACAGTATCGGCTAGTTAGTGTATGTGTCAGTTTCATTAATTCATTAACTTGTGTGTGTGTGTATTATGTTGTGTTGTTGTGTTGGCTGCCGGCCGGCTATGGCTATAATCAATAAGGCTACAATACAAGGTCTCGCCTGCGGGAGAGATGGTCCAATCTTCTTCTCGGGGAGATTAAGGTATAGGGTAATACGAAATAAAGTAAGTTAAGAGAGAGAGATAAATACGGCCAGATTGGAGAGGCATCTGTTACAGGCAGTAGTTAGGAGGGATTTGACTTTTTAATTAGGGAGGAATGCCTAATGTAAACTTTATACATACAAACTAAAATATTTATGGCGTTTCATATATACACACACTTTGTAAGCTGATTAAAATACAAAGATTTGTCTTATTGGCGCTTAAATATTAATTTGTTTCGCTGTGGATGAAGTCCTGGGTCTCGTTGTGTATGCGGCGGTTTTCGAGGTTTTTGGATTCGGGTTAAAGGTTACGAGTTCCATGAGCCTGATGATGGATGGTTCCCTTCGTGTGCTTGCTGCTGTCTGTCTGTTGGCTGTTTTTGTTGTGTCGATGAATTTGTGGCTGTTTCTTCTGCTTTCTCTAGCGACTTATATATTATCTGTTTGTGTAATTATTGTTTTTGTTTTTCTTTTGTTTATAGTTATTCACTGAATTTCAGCTTTTCAAGGGGCCTTTATTACTGGAAAAGAAGAAAACATAATATTATTAGTTTTTAATCAGTAATTTACTTTGTTATAGTTTGTTATTTTAGATCTTCTTAAAAAAATGGTACAACCACCGATGACAGGATTATCATTAACAACTTTCAGTCACTATCTTGCTTTTCGAGAATTGAACGAGACTGAGTATAAAATCTGTTTCGATTGCGAAAATTCCAAACCATGCGATGTCGTCGCCTGGCCTGCGTATGGAACAGAGGCCTGTGTATGGTACAGGAAAGGGATTTGATTATTAAATTAATGCTTTGTAAATTATTAACATTTTTACAATTCCTCATTAGAACCATTGTAATGGAAACAAAATGTGTAGAATCAAATCTGTGAATTTAAACTTTCGTATAAAATATTGGTATTGGCGCGGTTAAACCTCTTCTTTGGCTTATTTCGATCACATATTAAAAGTATACTAATTTATCTTAAAGTGATACTTACATTGAAACATATTTAAGGCTATCACAGTGTATCTTATATTCCATTGCCGTTGTTAGAGGTATATTTAATATCCTGCGTAACGTATCACGGATACGTGTTGTACTGGTCATATCAGTGGCAGTCCGGTTCCATACTGATAAGCTATCCTCCTGTGGGCGAAACAAATGATGAGTATACGTATATATAAATATATTTGGAAACCTGGGAAACCATGCGACATCATCGAACTGTAACCCCGAGACCCTTGGTAATAAATAAGAAACAAGTACATCTTTTTTTTTGTTTAATAATTTTTATTTTTCAATCAATATGTAAGGAAATCATTTCACGTCTGACCAATTGGAAATGAAAAAATAATAATAATCATGGTAATAAGAAACACACTTGATATTAACACAAAGGCAAATCTAATTTCTTAATTTAAGTTTTGTTTTGTTTTTGTTTTTCATTTCGCATTGGATTACTTTTCTGGTTTTTTATTTTCACTTTTTTGCTGTTACTTTGCACATTTCTCTTTCGTCGGCTGCCTCTGTTCCGTGAATTTCTTTTGCTGCATTTATCGATTTTTGTTTTCTTTTTATTTTCATTTAATCTTTATTAATTGTATCTTTTCTTTATGTATAAGACTAACACTTAAGAATAATGTTTGGTTTTTCATTATTTTTCATAATTAACTAAATTGTCTAAGGAGAGAAAAAATATATGTAATATGCCATTTGTTTTTGTTGCGGATTTTGTTTGTTTTTTAATTTTTTAATGTTTTTTTTTTAAGTTTTTTGTTTTTTTTTTTAATTTTGTTATTATATTATTTAAACATTTTTAACAATTATGAGTATTTTCTCAAAAACTTGACTTTCTCGACTGCTTTTGATGCAGTTCTTAGAGCATGGTTTGCCTTCGTGTTGTATCTATCGGTTGTATCTTGTGTTTTGTATCTGCTGAATTTTGATTTCCCTTTAGGTAGGCTTTACTGTGCTTACTGGTTTGGTGGTGGTGTTCGAGTGCACACAAAACTGAATTGTTTTGCCACTAAATTTTGCTGCTCGCCTTCGTTTCGTTTATAAATGGATCGTTATATGTATCGACTTGTTTCGTTATATTCGCATATAATATGTTGTTTATAATCAGTTTACATATGTTTAGGCGTGTATAAATGTATGTATGTAGCTTGTGTGTGACTGTGGCTGTGTCAGTGTCTGTTTCGGTTTTGTTTTAAACGCTTGTTAAATTGCACATTGATATTTTTAATATTTTGTAAATATTAAACGTTTACTTCGTTTTCATCTGTTCGCTAAATTATTTGGACTATCTTTTCTGTATATATATTTGTATGTATGTATAATTATGTATATATATATATATATTTATATATATGCTAATTTGTAACTATAATTAAAATATATGTATAAATATTTATTTATGTTAGTTTTTGACTTTCTTCCTCTTCATCGGATCATTCATATCGTTTTTATCGTTTATCGTACGTGGAAATATATCGTTATTGCTTCTTGAATATACATATGTGAATCCCGTTAAGTTTTTTACTTGCTCGCATTCGTCCCTTATTGTGTTAGCGTGTGTGTGTGTGTGTTCGGTGTGACCGTGTCAAGTGTTCCCTTCCCGCGTTTGTCCTCGCATTGGTTTCCTGTCGCTTGTTATTGCCATCAGATTTGGTTGCCGATTTCGCTGATTGCTGAGTAAAAATGCTTCGATATGCCTGGAATTATTGTTTGCAATTGCTGCTCCCAAAGCACGACAATACATCCATCCATCCATCAATAATAGTCAATATATATCTGTCCCGATTCCGCTTCCTGTGGATCGTAGCCACATGACTGCAAACTCTGCAAGTGTGTTTGTGTAGAGTGAGTCTGCTTGTGTCTGTCGCTGTCCCCTTCTAAAGGCTGCTGCTTGCAAGTTGGCGGTGGCAACCCTAGGCAATTGGAGTTGCATGTGAATCTCCTTTCCACTCCACTCATTCCTTCTCCACTATTTTCTTGTTTTTGTTAATTTTTTTTGGTTTGCTTATGAATTTTATTCAATTTTAAAGTACAATTGCACGAGTGTTTGTTTCTTCACTCGTTACTATTTTAATTTTATCAATTTTTTTTTAGTTTTCTATGGGTCATATGGAAATTGATTTGATTTGTTACTAATTTGTTCATATATAGAGTTGTATATATATGCGTATGTATATAAATATTCCAAATTATGTTAATTTTAAAATTCTAAGTTTTATTAATTGAACTTTTGCGCTTAAATTTTAGCAATTCATTTTGTTTATGCATTTTGTAAATCGTTTACTCTTCATATCATTCCGGTCTGACGTATCGAAAATGATAAAATGAAACAAATTATAGAAAAAATATATATAATTGTCTGTATTTATTGCGGAGCCAAAACTTAAAAGTAAATTAGACACAAACTAAATCTAAACATATAAATAACAAGACAACTAAACATAGAATAGAACCTAGAAACTTCATTATCATTACCATTTTGTTTATACTTGTTTAGGGTTTCGTTTTTTTTTTGAGCTTGAGGATCGAAGAGACTCAAAATATTATATCTTCGCTACAAGATTTGGTGGAAAAGTGGAAGAAATGCGATTCAAGTAGAAAAACTAAAATGTCTTCTTCCCATACATCCAGAAATACGTATTATTTTATAAGTTAATTTCGTAATTCTTCGCTTCCTCCATTTCTCGGTCAATATTTTACAAACATTTCGTGTCTGAGCGGAGAGGGGAGCGTGCTTTTATACAAGTTTTGAAACGAACACATTCACTTAGATATAGAGAATATAACCATTAGTGTGTGGATTGCCCCCCTCTCCAGGGGTACAGCGCTTAATAGAGAGATATTGATCTGAGAAAGAATGCTGGCTAATTAAAGAACACCAAGGCCTCGGCTTGGGTAGTTCGTTTGTTGGATTAAGGCCCAAAAATTTGTCCAAGCGAGCTCTTCTTGCGTTTACATAGAGAAGATAATAATATATAGCACACACATAAGTTAACTGAAAGATCTCGAAATGTGGGTCGGTTTCTACGCCTTTTGCTTTTATATACGCACAACATTTACATAGAATTTGTAATTTTTTTTATATGTATATATATATATTTAGGTATATATAGGGTAATCTAAGTTTGAAAAATCATTTTACATATTCATTTGAAGTAGAAAAACGCATTTTATCTCGTGTATACAGCAAAGTTCTTTAGTTTCCTTTTTTTTACTTGATTTTTCTATACTTTTATTATTATTTAAATTTAATTCGAAAAATCTACTTAGTGAAATTTGTTACGTTGGTTAACAATTTGTCATAGTTTTTGTAGTTTGTTTTTGTTTTTGCTGGTTTTGCCATTATCGATTGATTTATATATATAACATCACATTATAATAATTACTAATTAATAGATTTTCCGCCTCAATACATTTAATTTAATAATCGTTAATCATTGCACTTTCTTCATGCAGACAAATGTGAAATTTTGTAATAAATATTGGGGTTTGTTTACAATTTTCTCTTGCTTCTTTGATGCCTTTTTTGCCTTGTTGGGGTTCCCCCTTCAAAGGTTCCCCTAGAGACAGAAATCAACGCAAACCATAATAATAATTATAATGACTATTTACATGGAAAATCTAACGAGTCGTAGTGTCAACTCGGAATTATTTTATATTTCTTTTCTGTTCTGTGTGTGTGTGTATCAAGCGTCTGAGTGTGGCTCTACCTTCGCTTCTAAGTGGTAAATGGTATATGCTAAATGGTAACATGGCAACACGTGCTAGCCACTCCCCCCAAAGGGGTAGCCCCTCGTCGGGTTGGGGAAATTAAATTAAGGCCAGAAGGGAGAAGTTCCTTCTGGCACTGCCTCATTTACAGCAAATAAACTTGATGGAATTTAATTTGTGTGAACGCCGAAAATGCTCTGCCACTCGTGGGTTCCATTAATTTTCGGGAAAACCAGGAGCAGGACCAGAACCAGGCTCTGTCTTCTTAATTAGAGCCACCTATTTTTGTCTGTCGGGGAGACGAGAGGTTGTGTCCTTCAGTCCTGGCGGCGGCTACGTGACTCCTGGGCTCCTACGCTCATTTGTATGCATTGTGCGGCTGTTTTTGGTTTTTATCTAGAGCAAGAAATGTACAGAAAAGTGTTAAATAATTATCAACCGGAGCAGAGGCGGTGGCAAAATGTTTATACTCTCTCTCTCTACCCATACTGGGCATGTCATCCTGGCCACAAGGAAACGAGCGACAAACGAGAAGGGGAAGTGACAGAACCTAACCACACCGAACCTAACCACACCAACTCGTACACTAAAATCTTTTTGCAGGCTCCCAGTTTCTAGAAAAATCCATTCCCATATACTTTAATGCATGTAGAATCTCAATTAATATAATTTGATTTTCCTGTGAATGCATTTCAGCAACAGGAAGTTGAGCTTTGTGCCACACCCGCTTTTGCACAAAATCCTGACCTTGTGGGTTGCCCCGCCCGCACCTCCTCCCTAGGACTTGGCCACGTTTACATCCACATCGTTCTCATCGAGCCTTGGCATTGTCTCTGGCCGAAGGTCAGATGTTGGATCTACCGAACGACCGCAGGACGAACGACTTTGTTGGCCTCGAATGCTTTTTGCATGCGTGTGCGCCACTCAAGTGGCTCATTATGACCAGCTGCTCACACACACACACACTCACACACACACACCGCAAACAAACACACACACACCACAAACACACACACAGAGACAGTATTCATCGCCTACTTGAAAAGCAGCGCGTGTTAGAATTTCATTAGAACGATGGCATATAACCACAGAAGAGAAAAAAGAGAGAGCGAACAAAAACATTTCTATTTATTTAATTTGGCTTTAGGCAACCAAGACGAAAACCATCAGAGAAACAGAAGCCACGAGTCCTTGTCGTCTAGCTGAATGACATCAGCTAGAATCGCGATATCCTGCCATCCACTGACCCCCTATCACCATAGCTTTGGAAAACATCCCTCCTCTCGATTGGAAGGATGCACTGAGACAAATGCAAAAAGGAACAGGCATCGCATCTATACTAATCAATTCTGTTTCAATAAATTAAATCTATAATTAATTAAGAGGTTTGAAAGGCTTGACAGAGCTGCTTTTTTTTAGCCTATAATAATCTTGGAAACAAGTCAGTTTTGATTATTCTCACTGTGGCAATTGCTTAATTTACGTCACTGCATTGTCCCGCAGTTTCCACCCTCGCTTTTTTTTCCACGAAATGCTTAAAATAGTTTTCACCCACGACATTGCCTTTCACTTGATCTCTCTGCCGTTGCTAGGGGGGGGTCTCAGTCAGCGGGGAGGGACAATGAAAAAATCAACATTAAAGTCAATCATTTATCAATATTGCACTGCCAGAGAGACATTAAACTTTCGTTACCTGGCAGCAGGTGTGAGTGTTCATCTCTCATCACTCATTATCACAGTTCTGGTGAAAAGACTGTAGCAATACTGGGTGGATTGAGTACGACCTTGACATGTAACTGGGTTAAGAATTCAATTATTTTATGGCTAGTTTAGTTCATAGATGAATGTGGTTAGCAAACACCACATATTTCCATCTCCTTGAACCTGTGTGTAGTTTCCATTTAGTTTGGTTTTAATGCCAAGGGCTTGTTCGGGAAGTTTCTGAGGGTCCTTAAGGGGAACTCGTTTCATGTCAAGTTCCAGGGAACATGGTTTCGCTTTTGGAAAATTCCTAATGAGGAGAGGGATTATGGTTTCAAATTGTTCAAGGATTTATCTGTAAAAACTACCTACATTTCATAATTATGTCCGGACTCAAAGGCTTCTATATGCTTGTCACATTGCATCCGGCAAGTTAATAAATCCCCACAATAATCGTTATAATTTGCTGATGTTTGTATTGGCCCCGATAGCCCAAAACCGGAGGACACAATCACGTATAGAGTACACACAGTAGTCTCCGTGTGGATGTGTGGGTGGAAATGATATACATAAATCGCACAGAATCAATTTGAAATGTCAGAAGGCAACGGCTGATGCTAGGCAAGGCCTGAAATAGCAACAGAGCAAATTGAATTGAACGAAAGCCAACGGGAGAATGTGATGGTGGGTGGCAGGGATGCTGGCAGGAGCAGGAGTAGGAAGGACACCACCTACGACGGCTGGCACTTAAAATCCGAGTGACGTGCCGGCCCCGAATGGGCCGTAAAAGCCAACGCAGTGACTAGAGCCGAGGAAAGGAGGAGAACCCGAGACCGAGACTGAATCCTTACCCGACAGAGAGTCCCCCACAACCACCACCACCATCGATAACCCCACATCCATTGGCCATTGCCATTTTCAATGCCGCCATTGACGCGGCTGACTTTGACATGACAGTTTAATTGAGGGACAGCTCTTCTAGCCAACTGAGGGACTGAGGACACTCCCTACCCCCCCATGATGAAACAAAAGAAGGGAGCGCTCGAAAAATATGCAAATTAGTTCGTCTCCCAGTGAGACAACCAGCGATTCGAGATTGAAGCGTAGCGGAACTGTTTGCCTTTTCTGCCCCCAGTCCCAGCTCCGGCTCCACCTCCTGCTCCTTTGGGAAGTGGAGCAACAGTGGAGGAGTAGGGAGGAGCTCAGCCCTTGACTACATTTAAAATTTATGATTTCAGTCGGGCTGGGATCTGGGTAACAACAGAGAGGAGTAGAGTTGGAACTGGAGAGTTTGGCTCCTAAAAGAAAGGAAAAACTAGTTCCCTTATCATGATACATTTTCCTAATAAATACGTATTTTATTTTTAGATCTCCGAACTCGTTATTAGTTATTCTATATTATCTATTATCAGACAGAAGATGTCTATGAATACTTTTAATAGTTTTCAGTTAGTTTTACTATAATATAAGTCAATGTATTATTTATATTTTCACTTGAATCCTTGTCCTGTCTGGAAAGAACTAGTTCCTTTGGAGGCACCAACTCGAATGAATTGATTTCCAAGGGACAGCTAGATACGACCCTCCAAAATCCCTAGAAATTTTAAATCGTCATGGTTGTTTGACTCCCCTTCCATTTCCCCTGTCCCCAGCTAAATTTAACTTGAATTTGTTTTGTGGAATTGTAAACAAAAAGGCAGCTGGCAAAGCTGACATTGGACTTGGCTTGGCTTGGTTTTTGTGTCGCTGCAAAGGGAAGTTACTCGGTCAACTTCAGACGGGCAATCGAGCAACAAGAACAAAGAATAGGGTCGGGTCCGTCAAAAGGATAAGCTTAAAGGGAGGTGGCGGTGGCGATAATGTTGGGAATTTTGATGGTCATCCATCAGCACAACGGGATGGCAAATGGGGCAGCATGGCATTAGGGCAGACAGACCGCAGGAGCAAATTGCCCGGGCGGTACACGTGCCGCTCCCTCGCTCACCTCGTTCCAAACTCGGCGCATGCTGGGGATTTGTGGTTCGCCTTTCTAGTCTCCGACCTTTCACCGGGCGGAACACTGGTAATAGGTAACTCACTCACTGGTGGGTGTCGCCGTGGCTCCAAGCTCCATTGCAGGTGGTGGTGGTAGTGGCTTTGGGATTCCATCACAATTTATGTGGTTCGCTTACGCAAATCCTCTGCTCAAATGCTGACCATCACAGTAGCCTGGCCTGGTGGGCTATGCCGAGGCGGATGCATGGGTAATGCAGCATGTAACTCAATCAGGGGCGTGGCCGACCACACCCACGTGTGTGTGTGTGGGTGTGTGTGTGTGGGGTTATGGGCGGCTGGCATTAAATTGAACCATCAAGGACTCATCTTCCCCTCTGTCGCGCACTCTGCAAATTGTACACGACAGTCAACAATGGGTTAAGGTGGTGGAAGCAGGATGCTGCTGCTGCCACTCTGTGTTGATAATTCAGCTCTTATCCTTTAAAATGTGGTCAGAGTTCTGTTGAAAAATCCAAGCTAATTGCTTGATATATAATGTAGAGGGATATATGTTCCCGGAACACCGTGTAGGAGGAAACTCACTCGACCACAAGGAGTTTTATTAATTCTAATTCTCTGAAACTCATAAAACGAGGTGAAAGTTTTGTCTTTTTCAACTTGTGAGCCTTATCATCTGCAATAAAATTGACTTTCCATAGAAAAATATGAAAATGCTCTCAACAAATTAGGGTATTTCAGAGAATACACTCTTTTGTTTTTCGGTTATTTTGTGTTGCAAACAACTTTTGACATCTCCGATGGTTGCAATTGCCGCACGACCACAAATGCAACGATGCACTCTGTCGCTCACACATTCAAATTAGGCCAGAGGCAGGTACTACATTGTCCACACATTGCCATCGGCGGCAGCAGCAGGAGCAGGAGCAGGAGCATCATCATCAAGATTACCATCATTACACATTCCGAATAGCGAGGAGAATGTGGATGGATTTACATACATTTCTGTATGCGCCGCCTGCCATGGAGGGACAATCACATAATGGCCATAAGTGATGAGTTACCCAGCCATTCTCCTCCCGTTCCCCCTCCTCCGGCACCTGCTTTATCCTTCTCCGTTCTCCATTACCGTTAAAATGTATTGCCTGCTTATAGGCGCGTGCGGTTAAGTGACAGCCACAAAGGTTGGAGGAATGAATCGGGAGGAATCGGGTGAGATAGGAGAATATTGGCTGGGCCAGCGCAGGATAAACAACTCAGAGCTCAGCGTACAGCTTGGCCCTGAAGGCCACAGAAGATAATTAAAGTAAACTGAGTATAACAATGCAAAAAAGTATTTGCATTTTATAAATGGAAACTTAATTAAATACCTGTGTTATTAAAATCAATCGAAAGATTCGAAAAAGGATACTATTAAATGAAACATTTTTATATCCTTAATATATTTTCAGTCGACAGCTTGTAAAACAGTGAAGGAGTCATTTCCGACCCTATAAATCATATATATTCTTGATCAGAATCAACAGCCGAGTAGTTTAAGACATGTCCGATCCAAAAATAAATTTTTCAAATTTTTTCGAAATTTCCAATTTTTATAAGGGGTTACATCATTAAAATTGTCAAAAATTGGAAAAAATTTGAATTTTTTAAAATGGTAAATTCAGTATGCAGATTTATAAACCTTGTAAAAACTAATAAAGGAAAGCTTTCCGAATTCAATTTAAGGGGGTAGACCACCCTGACATTTTTTAAAAATATAATTTTTTTTTTTTAATCAATCTTGATGCTGATATTCTTACGGTCATTTTAAGACATCGGGCTTAAAAATATCTCGTTACTTGTGGATTCTACAGCCATTAGAAGTGAGCGCTGCCGGTATACCGTAGAGTACTTTCTTTATCTTCTTTTGCGTTTTTCTCAAAACAACGTTTTTTAAAACGGTGTACATGATTTCCCAAAAACCGCCGGACCGATTCTCTTCAAATTTTTTACACAGCTTCTCTATAATGCCCTCTATGGCATGACGTAGGATTTTTTCGATATGTTTTTTGTTTTAAAGTTATAAATTTTTAAATCAAAAATTTTGTTAAAAAAAAAAATTTTTTTTTTCAAAGTGCTCCCATTTGCTCAAAAAAAATTATTTCCAAAAACGGCTACGTCATGCTATAGCCATACTTATATAGCTTATAAAGAATTTTTGTTTTTGAATTTCGGATAACAAATGTGGTGTGCAGCATGTACACCATCCGACCATTCCCTAAAAAAAATTCGTTTTTTGACTGGCTATATCTCCGAGGTTCGTAAATATTTTTTTTTCTTTCAATAAGTATTTTTTAGTTTAACATATGTACTTTGATGTACTAATAAATAAAAAGTTGTATTCCCAATAACTTAGTCAAAATGAATTTTTGAAAAACCCTCCAAATTTCATGCGTTCAGGGTGGTCTACCCCCTTAAGGCTTTTTTGACTTAGTTATGAGTGTTTTAAACTTAGATAAGTCAAAAAAATAGGTTTATAAAAATATTGATATTCGATTTCCAATTCGATCCAATAATTCAATTGCAAACTGCAAGGGTATGTAAACTTGGGCTTCCCGATATAAGTTTCTTTTCTAGTTCTTTTATAAATTGATTTTCAGTTTTATTTATACCTATATATACATATTAATATGTATTCTTGATACCTACAAAACCATAATACTTAGATAATGACTTGAGGAAAACTTACTCTACATATTCCCTTCACTCATTTCATTAGCAACTTGTTTCAGTTTATGTTACACACTGCGTATACTTAATATATTGTGTCTGATATACTTATTTTGCCTACAACTAAGCTTTCTTTGCTTTCATTATGAAATATCAAAATCAAAATCACTTGCTTTGTTACAAGTTTTGATATCCACAAACTCGGATTACCACTGTACTCCGAGTACTTGGGCAACTTCTTGTTTGCTGGCAAAATGGCAGAGGAACCAAACAGCAGATAAGAGATAGCGGCGGGTATAAAAACTATCTGACAACAATGGTTCCTGTCACTGGCACACTCCTTACTCCGCATCCTTCACTGTAGTACACTCTATACCCCCACCTTTCGTCCCTTTGCCTGTGCAAACCAATTTTAACGGTTTAACTTACAGCTTATGCAGAGGTCCTTCGTGTATTATGCGTATGTGTGTGTCTGTCTGTGTTTGTTTGTGTGTCGGTATTAAGCGTTTGGCCATGTTTGTTTACAATGCTTTTATGTTTGCACAAATGACGTCGTCCCCTGTCCCCAGCTTGGACACACAGCTCTGGCTGTGTATGTGGCTCCCAAACTGAAGCTAGGACGTCCAGGAACTGTTGCCAAGTCAAGCGTTTCCTCTGGCTCTGCTCAAATTTATGCATGAAATCGAGCCACAAAGAGGGACAGTGGAAAAGGAAGGAACAGAGAGACGGGAGGAGGGAATGAAGCACAACATTGTGTGTGTTTCTGACTTATTGTTATGCTGCCACTGTGCCCAATTTATGACTCGAGGTCGGAGAGACAAGCGACATGCTCAAAGCCATCTCCACCACCACCTACATAACCTAGGACTCTCCCAAGTTGCTCCTTAAAAAAAAGGAAAAAGAATAGATAACCCGTGTGGGTTTGGGATAGAACAAATTCTATGCTAAATGAAATTTAAACAGTAAAAAATAAAGGAAAAGCCTAAACTCTCTGGCAAAGTGGATGCTTCAATAATTGTTGCCTACTTATTGGGGTTTTCTTACTACAGAAATTTAAATAGATTTAAATGCCAAACTAAGAGTAGGATCTTGTTGAAAAGCACTTACAAAGTAAAGGACATACCTTAAAACATATATAATCCAACATGAGAAATTAAAACCATTTTTAACAAGGCTTTTTCTCTACGTGCAGGGCCTTAAAAGTTTTCATGGCTCCCCCCCAAAAAAAAACCTATGGCAAACATAAATACATGGTCTTAGGGCCTGGGACCCCGACTCGCTCGTTTCATCAACTCGAGCATAACGAGCAAACGCACAAGAGGAGACTTGGCCCAGGCTGGTGACAGTGCTAGAGATCGGGGAAGGAGAGAAGCTGTGGTGTGGAGGAGCCACGAGGCTCACCAAGGGATGAGGACGAAGGCACTTGGGATTAAACTGGCAGCGACTTAACTCGGCTGCTAAAATTGAGTTGAGGATTTTGAATGCCTGATGAAGTGGCGGTGGACGCCGGCGAGAGATGGCGCCTCCTTAGTCCTAGTCGGCTCATCCCATTTCCTCTAACCCCGCCGCGTCCTTTGCCTTCATTAAAAGCTGCCAACTTATGCGATTTGATTTAAGCTCCTACGCTGTGCTTTTCCTATAGAATGTATATATAGAAATATATATATATATAGATGTATAAGCCAAGGGTTTTCCAGAGGGCGGTGTGTGTTGTGGCTCGTTGATTCTAGTCCAAGTGCGTGGCTCTTCTAAATTTAACCGAGTTAAATTTAATTGGAAATTTGAGCCAAAATTTTAGCCGAAATCATAGTTTTTTCATTGAGGGATATTGCATTTAATAGAGAATTTAACAAGTATTCAGCTTAGTTTTGTAACTCTTGTCTAACAAAGTTTCAAAGAGCTTGTAAAATTTCAGGAAAACTTAATCAAGTATATATATTTTATAATTAAAACAAAGGCAACTGAAAACAATGTATCCCCAGGGGGGGAAATAAAGTGCAAACCTAACTAGCTCTCTTTTCAATTGAAGCTTTTATTTAATATATTTTTTTGCACAGAATATTGATTGAATAATTGAATTTACTGGCCATATATGCAAATGACATAAATCGATTTCAGAGATTTTGCAGTTTTTCAACGACAAGGACAGCGCAACAAGGCCCAAGGAGCTCCTAAAAATATGCAGCACTAAATGTAAATTTCCTTTTTGTGAGCATTAGCACACTGCCAAAAGAAAGAAAACCTGGAGAGAGAGGCAGTTGGTAATGGTAATATCAGGCTGTATGTGTAGTCAAGTGTTTGTTTGTTTAACCTGTGACAATAAACAACAACAATAACGAAAGCCAAGAGCATGGGCCAAATGAGCAGGCACAGCAACAACCGCAGAAAGCGAGAATGGGCACAGGGAACAGGACAGGAGCCGCAGGAGCAACAGCAGCGAGGCTCCTTGTTGTCAAGTGGAGTTTAATTTATGTTCAGCCCTGAACGAACACCAACACCAACCACCACCCACTGTGTGTACACACACACACACCCCACACACACCCCGCTAGCAGCCATCGAAACAGTCCCTCCTTTTACTCTGCTCCTGGCTGGCTGGCCACCACCTGACGCCATATTGGAGGCGCCTGCCAGCTCCAAGTTTTGGCCTCTCTGTGTGTATATGTGTGTGTGTGTTGGTGTGCGTTCTGGCCCTGCCTCGCTTTTGGCGCTAACTTAATTTCCATTTCCAAATTTAGCACGTTTCGCTCCTCAGCTTGTTTCCACATTTCCCATTTTTTTTTCTCCACCAAAGAAAATTGGTCCCAAAAGCGACAAGTACAGAGAACACTCAGTTAAAGGAAAATAACTAAAATGTACTATACTGTACTATAGTACAGAAAAACTAAACTAAATAAAACCAAAACAAATCATTAACTAAGCCCAAAAATTAAACAGATCTTTTAGAAAAGTTTCTAGATAATGTAGGTTAGATTTTTCCAGCTAGTTCTTTATTTTTCTGCATGTAAACTTTGCCAAGTTGCGTGTTAAATGCAAGTTTCCGAGGCCAAAAGGAAAACTACAAAAAATAAAGGACATCAAAATTGAGTAACTAAAATCCATCTCCAAAAGAAAGAAAACAAAAAGAAAAGCCAGCGAAACATAGAGAATGTTAATCGGAAAAAGTTTCGGGCGAAAAACTTTCATTAGACACTGGAATAAGACGCCCAAAAAAAAATTTCTCAAGTTGTTTGGCGGCACAAACACACTTAACCCGCCATAAAAAGCCAGAGGAAATACATTAAAACCGCAATGACGTAATCAATGGCAAAAGGATATCGTAAACAGGGAGAGACCAAAACTAAAGCAAACCACTAAAGATGTGAACGATATTGGCAGGCTTTTCACGTTGAGTCACACCTAGAATTCATTTCAAAAAGGGAAATCTCTTAATGGGAATCTTTCACTGCCACTCTGCATAATTGCATCAATGCCAAAATCGCAGATTTGGTGTCCCTTTGTCTCACTTTCTCTGTCTGGATGTGTGTGGAAATGATGATCAAGTGACTGATTAGTCCATAGGATTCATGTCACATAACTTCTGTCTAAGCCGGCGTTGTCCTCGTCGTCTATTGACGTGGTTCATTGTCCTTTTGTTGGGGGCATTTAAGCCCACACACTCTGGGATCCTTGACAATAGCTATGGGGGAATGGGCCTGCCTGCTGCTGCCCTGGAGCTTCTGTTCCTAAGCACAATGACCAATTATTTTGGCTTGCACAGGGCCTGGTGGTGGTAGGTGGAAAATGCAGTGCGAAATTCAACAGCAGGTACGGCTCAATTACCCAAGGACAATGTGCTCAACTGCATAGCACTAAGACCTGGGAAAGGGTACTTGGATACATATGTATATGGAGGGGAAGTGTTCTTGAAAAGGGTTTGTTTTTTGTATGAAAATGTATAAATGAGAAAGTTAAATAGATAAAAAAAATCCGAATTAGAAGAAATTAGAAATTCTTAAGATATAGAAAAAAGGATCCAATTTTCAGACTGTTCCCTCAACAAGTTCAATATCTCTCTCCCATATATACGATATTATTTCCCATCCCGTTCGCTTCTCTTTTGATGGTTTGACAAGCAATTTTTCAGTTTAAGTTTGGTTTTACGATGTGTACACAACATACAATCGCAATCTGTGCCCAGAATTGGGGGTCCGCACCTATTAGGGCTCCCTGGGTGGGAGGTAAAGAGGAGTCCCGCCTCATATGACCCACTATAGTAGTCATCGGGTCGTGTACACATGTTAGCCGCACGTATTTACAACATTTTTTTTTTGTTTTCTTGTTTCAGCTTCTGCGACGCCTTCTTTTTTATTTGAGGCCAAGCTGTTGCTATTTGCCCTGCTGCGAGTGTGCCGCCGATTGCCATGCAAACAGCGTCACGTATTATATAAGCACAGAACTATACACATATTACATAGATATATATATATATATACAAATACCATATAACATAGGAGCATGTACTGGTGAAGAACAAAAGAGGGAATCTTTACAAACGACGTTGCGAAATAAATTCAAACCAACTGAAATCCAAAGGGAGTTGGCCTCCTATAACCTCCCCAAGCTCTCTCTATCCAAACGCCTTACAACCCCCATTTTGCATGCAATCTGCCGATCGGGGTTAATGCAATCAAGTGGGCGTGGTCAGCAAACAACAGAGGAAAATCGATGCCTCGTCACGCAGGAAAACTCGCTTTTTTCTCGCTCAATTTTTTGTTGTTTGCTGGCCAGTCACCGCAAACAAATTGAAATGCAAACTATACGAAAATTATCGCTGAAATGGCGGCTGCCCCGGGGGGAAAAATAAGGGCGGCACTGACGCTTTTCCGCCTGAGGATTCTGATAGCGAAAATTGTCAGAAACTTCATGTAGAAAATTTTATAATTACCATTCAAAAATATTTATCAAGATGAGCAAAAATCAATTTATACTATAGCCAGAGGTGTAATAGCACTAACACAGAATATTATTCAGTATCTTTAGATACTTTTTAATTCATTAAATTTTAATGAATTACTTTATAATGAATTAAAAAGTATTTATTCAACCAAACCAAAACAGGGTTTTATATGGAGTTAAATAGTACAAAACTATGTATTGACAGTAACTGTTAATAAACAACAAGAAAAACAGAAGTTATCTTCGAGAAGCCGAAGATTATAATACTCTTCCAGTTTGATCATCAAAATCATCATAACTAAGCCAAAAATTCATTAATTTCAAATCGGAAAGCTTTTCTATGTTAGATTTTATAAGTTTAAGAAGTCTGCATACTTGGTTTTACAATTTGGAAAATTAATTTTTTTGTCAAATTTTGACAATTTTAATGATGTAACCCCTTATAAAATTTTCAATTTTTAAAAAAAATTTCAAAAATGTAGTTTTCGATCGGACATGTCTAGATCGACTCAGCCTTTGATGCTGATCAAGAATATATAGGGTTTATAGGGTCGGAAATGACTCCTTCATTACGTTTCAAGCTTCTGACTTAAATTATATTCTTCAAAAAGGTATAAAAACAGACAATTTTTTTGAAAAATCAAAGTTTTTCTGACATCATATTTAATCCGAAATTGCATTGATTTTAATATTGATTGTTTGATTAATTTTTTTTGCTAGTTTTATAGCACTAACAAATCTGCATACTGCGTTTGTTGATGCTATTGTTAGTTTTTGACTAAAATTATAAAACCTTGCAAAAAGGTATAAAAACAGACAATTTTTCTCAAAAATTTTAAGCTTCTGTCTGAAATTATAATACCCTGCAATGTACAGATATAATAACTAATAAAAAAAGTATTAATTGATCCTTAACTTCATGACAAAACTTTTATCAAACGAAAAAGTATCTTTAATACAACTTTACCCATAGATACAACCAATTTAAAGCTGTCAGATAGACAGAAAACGTGCAAACAAGCACTGTGCCACTCAGATCTCACCTGCACGTGATGGATGCAATGTTTGCTCTGCACTTTTATTGAGTCGCTTGGCGTTCATTTGCACCAGAGGTGGTCAACACTGACAGAATAAACTTTTAAAAAAAACAAAAAATGAAACCTTATGTAGTAAAGACCATCTCTAAGATATCAAACATTTGCATAAAAACTTTCAAATTCAAGAGCTTCAGTCAGCTTTTTTAGAATGTAAATCCATCATCTGTTCTTTTGTAATATAAATTACAATTTAATGGCAAAAACTTGTCATGTTGTCTGTTTACTTTGTTGAGACAAAGTGTCGACCAATTTAAAAGTCACATCTCTGACTCTGTGAATAATTCATAGCGAAAATGTGTCACTCAGTCAACTTTCTGTTCATCAACGCGTAAAAATAGTGATAGAAGTGAAAACAAAAAGGCAACAGATCAGCAACAGAGATAAGAGAAATCGAGACAGAATTAAATGTTTTTTAATTGAAAGAAATCCAATATTTACTTTAAATGGAAAAAGATAAGGTAGTTAAGGTATTAAAGTAATTCAGATTTTCATGTACTTATTAAGAAAACTAGACTTGTGTTTTAAAAGGAAAACATAGAGAGATGTGTGTGGAATATTCCCCTATTACACAAAAAACCCCACAGGATATTCGAAGGAAGCAGACACTGCTGCTGCTACTGCCCATGATGATGTAAAGTAGGAAATATACTCTACAACAATGACAAGGTCGACTAGTTGTCATCATTCATGAATACATCACCATCACGCGCGCCCGCCCTCATTTATGCAGCGTTTATTTACTCGCACAAATGGGAGGCGGTAAGGCGGTAAGGCGGTAAATATTTCATGGCAACATCACTGCGCTGCTTTCGCTCATTTTTTAGCATTGTTTGCAGATGGCCAAGGGAAAAGGGTGCGAAGGGTTTATTAAAATGAGACTGCAAATATGCCCCTTTGCGTTGGCGTTGGCATTAAATTGCACGAAACAAAAACAAAGGCCACCCAGCCATTAAAAACAGAGAATAAACTACCACAAATTGCAATCAACGGACGCGGGATTCACAAAGGAATTTCGAGTGAGTCAGACAAATGCCCAAGGGATTACGCAGAAAATTTCGAGTCAATTGTGATGGCATTCAGTCAAAAACCAGAAAATAAAATGATATAAAAATGTTAATGTATTATATTCAGCATGAATTTCCATAGAATATGGCTTTGGATTAAATGTGAAAATTAAATTTTCATGGGAAAAATACTCAGTTCGTTTGATGTCAAGGAGGGGAAAAGGGAAATGCTGTACTGCATTGTATCCACACATTTGCTGTATCATTTTCAGCCACTGCAATTGTTTGCATATTTCAATCGATTCGTGCAACCACAAATCACACTGAGAATAAATATTATTGTATTAGACAGAACTCTTAAATAATTAACCAATATTATTATGTCTAATTATTTTCAGATTAGATAAATGAGCTTTAGATTCGCAGCTGTGAATATCTGTTAATAATATCATGAATTTTGATCAACTTCTTCATACTTTTGTTAAAAGTTGGGAAACTTTATGTTAGATTATTAAGTGTTAAGTCAATTCGTAGTTTTCCTAATTTTAGAAAATAAAGATTCAGATCTCCTATATAATATTTAAATTCTTTATCGATTTCATTCTTAAGTTTCATTCACATTTCCCTCAGTGTATATCGCATCTAGTTAAATGTAATTACACTGACTAGAGTCAATTGGCGGCGGTCACCAAAAAAGCAAAAATAAATAAATAAAAGCTTTAGGAAAGAGTGAAAATGATTCACCGGAAAGCGACTATGAACATAGTAATAGGTGTGAATATTTAAAGGCAACCAATAAACAAGAAAGAAAATTTACTTTGGAAAGTCTAAGCTTAAATACTCTTGCAGCTTGCTATTAAATTATAAGATCACATCGAAAATGAAATAAATATTCACATTCTTTGAATCGATAATTTTAAATATTTTTGTGTTACAATTTTTCCGATTAACTGAAGTTTAAAAACAGCATAACACAGCCAAAAATGCATCAATTTTAATTCGAAAACAGTTTCTATGTTAGTTTTTACTAGCTTATTTATTCTGCATACTCAGTTTAAAATTTTATAAAATCAAAATTTTTGACAATTTTAACGATGTAACCCCTTATAAAATTTTGAATTTTCGAACAAAATTTGAAAAAAAAAAATTGTTGACAGACATGTCTAGATCGACTCGTCTATTGATGCTGATCAAGAATATATTGATTTATAGGGTCGGAAACGACTCCTTCACTAAGTTGCGAACTTCTGACTAAAATAATTATACCCTGAAATGCTATATAAAAAAAAAAAAACAGGCAGAATTACTAAACAATATTTATTCACCCCCGCCCACACGTTTGACGTCATAGAAGGTTATTTGGTTTAATAAAATCCCAAGAACACACACACAAATTCCATAAATTATTATCGCTGCAAGAACAGATGCACAAAAAATCAATAAATTGCAAATAAAAACACTCACTAACAAAAGCAAAGCACTATTTTTGCTTAAATAAATAATAGTTCTTTAAAATATTCAGGATCATAATATGTGGAGCAGAGAGAACAAATTGAAATTTCTTATTAATCTCTCATTTTAAGCCGAACGGGGGTTTCCGGTCTCTATTTAAAATGCATTGAACAAAAGGAAGTGCATTAATAATGCATAAATAAGCTCAAAAAGAGCGAGGCAATCAAAAGTTTAGATATGTGAATATAAATATACAATGAGTTCTGACACTAAAAATAGCAGTAGTTTAAAAGTTTTAATTTGTTCATTTCGATCGATGAAATATAAAAAAAGAAGGAGAAGAAAACTAGTAATGTTAGTTGATGATTAAAGGTACAGTGTAATTTATGGGGTTTATAGAAACAATCATGGCACTATTGGTTTAAAATGTGTTAAAACTACCGCGTACTTGTGATATAAATTAATTTCCTTAAGTTATTATAAAGAGAAATGCTTCTACAACCAATAAACTTAATTATTTTAGCAACTGTGGGTCAGTGTTAAATGAATTCATATATCGACAAGTGGCTAAGTGTGCATTCCAAATGTTTAGCAATTGTTAAACAAGTACAAACATTTCACGGTTTTTGCCACATGCCTCATCAATAGATGGCCCAGGGTGGTGTGGTGTGGTGTGGTGGGGCAGAGTACTATAAGAGTGGGGGGAGTAGGGCTTGGGTGGTGGTGGTGGTGATGGTGTGCTTGGACTGTGGATGAGGTCACGTCTGGTTGCGTTGCCATCACGCACATTTGACATGCACACACAACATTCTCCGATATATTCGCATATACGCGTGCTGTGTGCATTTATATATAATATATATACATATAGATATATACATGTTTTTTGCGCTATATCTCTGCCTGACTTACATAACAGTGTGCAATTCCAATTCGTAGCTTAATTCGCGTCTGTTAATATTTTTAATAAATTGCTATTGATTTTTGGTAGCCATTCCATTTACCATTTCGAATTTCCCGTTTTCCATTTAATATTCAAATTTTTGATGTTCATTTCAATTATGGTAAATTACTATGAATCGGATTTAAGCTGCATGACTCTGCTGGCATTGCCTCTTTGGTGTCCTTGACACGCAGATCTGTGTACATACATATATATATACATGTTGCAGCTATAGTTACTGCTTCTGCTGCTGCTGCAAATGTAACATTCGGTGGCTGTTGCAAACTCTTGTGGCCAACATGGCTTAAATGCGGCTGACATGTAAGTGTCAACAGTTTGCGGGTTAGAAAGATACTAGTTTTCATGGCTAACACGCATACGCAGTGTGGTCCCTGGCAAAATCTTACTCACTCCCTTGACACGTAGTTGATGTTCTATGCCACACAGTTGGGGTTTTAATTTGTTGCAGTACTGATTGCAGTTGAACAAATAGAGCAAGTAGATATGAATTTCGCAGAAATAACGTATACGCAGTGTGGCATGATGGTAAATTTCTATAAATCATTGTTTTATGGATTCGAATTAAAATAATGAACAATCCCATGCTAAACAAGGCTTTGATTATGTAAAATCGAAGCATTTTATTGATGGTAGCAGCAAAAGATGTTGTTATGGCAGGAAAGAAAAGATTTGATTATGCAAAAATCATGTATACGCAGTGTAGTCCCGGGTTTTAAAATGTTCTGGCTGTAAATGCCATTTCAATTCAGATGGAAGCTTTACAATTTTAACTCTTATCTTATTGCTTTGCTTGAAATAGTTTAAAATGCTTTTTAATCAATGAACAAAATACTCTTTCAACTGACTCCCTTTCCCAAAATAATATAACTGTAACTTTTAGCTAACAAAAGCTACATTTTCCTAGGCTCCTCACAGACAGATCCAGAAAAGTCTGTAAAATAAATGACATAAAAATCGCATTAACCCATATTTGCACTAAAAAAAAAAAAAAAAACGACGATGGCAAAAGCGAATCAAATTACATTAGCGTCGCAAAAGAGGGAGCAGACAAAAGGCAGTCCGTTGCTCCCTTTGCACTCTGTGGCCCCGCTCAGCAACCCCGATATCCGTGATATCCTATCAACGCCAGTCGTGCACAGAATGTAACGGAAACGGAAAGTAAATGGCAGCCCATTTAAAAGGAATGGCGGCGGGAGGAGGGTTCTCTCGCCCGGAGAGGGAATTGAAAACTGTAAGAGTGTGTGTATGTGTGCGGGTGAGGCCCCGAAAAACACATTGAAAATATATGAAATCTGTTGCCTACTTATGGGCGCTCATTTAATTTGCAACCTCTCGCAGGATGTGTGTGTGTGCGCATGCATACGTGCCTGTGTGTGTATGTGTGTGTGCCAGGAGCAACAGACAAACAGGATGAGCGCGAAACGTGCGGAAATTTGCAGCTGTCCCATAAATATAAATAATTACACAAATTAGCGAAAGTTGTTTATTTAATGAATTTTACATTGCTTGCAGGAAAATTGCGTGTCAGTGTCGTTTCCCGGCAAATTTCCCACCTGAAGGGAAAGCGATAAAAACCCTGGTTTAGATTTTATACCTAAACATATTTGCATTTTGTCAGGGTTTTTAACTGCAAATTTAATTATTACAATTTACTAACCGCATTTTTGGGATTTATTTAAAATGTTTATTTCTCTTTTGGTGCGACAGGTGATATATTGTTGTGTTGTATATTTTTGTGGACACTGCGACAACATACCAACATCTGCATCCAATTTTCGGCTTAAAAACTGCGTGGAAATGAAACGAAAACTATGCAAATTTTTTCGCAAACACACACACAACCGATTTCCCAGCAGGATGGGGGAAATGGGGGACAGAGCCCAACCTGTTCAAGGTCCAAGTCACAAGGACAACACAGCAGGAAGGGGAGGCAGTATTTTCAGCTTCAGCTTCTTTTTTTTGCTCTTCTTTTTGGCCATCTGCTTTATGTCAAGGATGCAGAAATGCAGAAAAAGGCAAGCAATTCAGTCAAGCGATCAAACATTGTTCGGCGATATAAAAGGAACATCGAAAATTACAACCAGACAAGCAGAAAATCCATCGATTGGTTCACCCCACCACCAGCAAATGTTTGTCACCCGCCAAAGTTCCTTATTTGCTCTGAAATTTATTAAGGTTGTCGTACACTGTGTCTCCCTGGGCGGTTGGCTAGGGGATCTGGAGAGGATTTTATGGACCTGCCGAGTGATTTTTAACGCAGTTGCAGCAAGGACATTGCAGGGATGGCAGCTGCTGTGGCAGTATGTGACAGGATGCTGCATCGGTTGCTATCGGATAACGGATACCCAAACACACCCATAAGGACACAACACACCCACCAGGCCAGAGCTGACAAAGTTGCTCGGGAAAAGGGGAAACTTTCAATGGGATTTCCCCTTTGAAAATTCTACAAATTTAATTGTTTGTGGTAAGAAATGGAGATAAAGTTTGTGCATTCGAAAATTTGGTTTCAAGGAATTTAAACGAAAACTGTTGCAATTTCGGTTTCCATTGAGTCAAGTCTTCTAAATAACTAATTAAATACATAACACACTCATCAATTCATTTACAATTGAGATACAAAGACAGGATTATTGTCTTAAATCGATTCATTAATTTCTCTCGAATGCCTCCCCTTTTGAGTTTTGGAAAACTGCATAATCCGATCATCTTGGTAACATGTTGCAGACTGCTTAAGTTTAACCGAAAGCAGAACGGAAATTAATTGATTTTCAAGCTCATCGCCAGGACGAAACGACAACGACGATGATGATTTAAAATCCTGTGGAATTAATGGAAAACCACTCACAAAATTAATTACCGACAAATGGCCAAAGTGGATAGAGGAGAGAGTGTGGGAGGAGGAAAACTGACTGGCTTTTCGCATTGAAATTCAAAATTGTTTCACATGGCCAAAGAGGAGAAGGAGAAAGAGGGTAGAAAGGCCACAATGGCAAACTTTTTTGCGGCCAAAATGAGAGATGTTTATCCCATCCACCTTCCCACTCCCCTCCCCTTTGTAACTCTCATGTTCGCCCCTATCTGTTGCAAAATGGTTTTTCCTTCTCATCGCAATCTCCTTTCGTCTTTAGCCTGCTTTTTCGGAGCTTTTCTCCTACTTTTTATTAGAAAAATGCAATGCAACAGCAAACTTTTCGCAGCGCTTTTCTGTTCATTTTTGGGAGAAAATAACAATTTTTTTTGTTAACATCACTTGGCTGCCACATGAATTTATAGTAATCTGCTTGGAGCTGTTTTTCCTCTAGCTAGTTTGCTGGCGGGGTGTTCTTTTTTATGGCACGTGTTGTGTCAAAAATTGTTTCTTTCATGCACTCTCACACACATTCTGCTGTGAAATATGAGCATTAATATAATGCAAATCGATGCAGACACGCCCGAAAATAAACAAGCCGAGCCGCAGGCAAGAAAAATTGCCAGTACATGCAGCACAAAAAAGGAAATGGAAAGACACGATTATAAATGGGTGAAACTAATGGAAAAATCATGCAAAAATAATACCAAAATAAAGAGAGAATTTACAGACATTTATAATTGCCATTACAGTATAGCTTCAGTTCTTTCTCTATTTAACAAACTCTTCTAATTTTTATCAGTTTCAGAATGACTTTGAACTCTTCTTTTGGGTGCCACTTGAAACTCTTATCGGTCTCAACTCTATTTACAGATAAGACTAAGCAAATATTTACTACCAACATTGTGGGCTTGTACTAAACGTTAATGCTTGTTTGTGGCAACCTTTTTTGACCTTCATCTACGGTTGGTCTCCTCCTTTCCTAATCTACTTTCATTCACAACCCTTAAACACTAAGGAATTACTCATGAAGCAAGTATTTCCCATTTGGATTTTCATTTCAATTTCATTAAGCTGCAAAGTCTTATCGGCGCGGGTAGCCATTATCATTGTATTCCGGATCCAAATTGGCAGATAACTCAAACGACGACTGATTGCAGGGAGAGAGCGTGCTTTGTACTTGATAAAAAAGAAGAAGTCAAAAAACAAAATCGCAAAAAAATAAACCCAAATAACGAGTATAAATCAAAGTTTGGGACTGCCAATAAAGGAAGTGGCAAATCCCCTCTCCGATGCTGATATGAGAAATGTCAAATTCGGGGACTGGAATGGAGAGTGGCTCCGCCCGAGAGACAATTTATTCCAGGGCGTGGCTTTGGTATCAGGTGATGGCAAAGAAATTGCCAATAAATTGGCCAGACATTAGGCCAAACACCCACCAGCTCCTTCGTTCGTTCGTTAACTAAAAGAAAATTGGAGGAAAAGTGCTAAAAGAAGTGATGGTGGAAAAGTTTAACAAATGTATGACTATTCATTAGGCTGCGTTTTGAGAAAGAAAAAGGACTAACATTTTTCATAGCCTTCATTATGCGATCTCTCTTGTGAGACGTAAATTGTTGCTAATTAGCAAACAACTTGAAACACACACTCAGGGATTTATATCAAGGCAAGACCGACCACGCCCACAACTAATTGTATAGTCAAAAGCAATTGCACAGGGCGAGGTCAACGTCATGGAATTTCTTGGCCACATAAACCCAAGAAAGCCACCTGCCACAATCTACCTTTAGGGGGGAATGTGCATATAGACTTGGATATATGTATATATACATCAGCGAGTATATATTATCTAGACAGGGGAGTTACGTACACTGAAGAAACAATTGTTTTAAAGGCAGTTGTTATTAACTCGAGCAAATAAGAAATGTATCTCGAGACGAGAATATTTCTTCTTTTTTGTCTCTGCATAAACCAAGGATAAGCACACACACCACACCACACACATGTGTGTGTAAACACTGTTGCCTTGGCTGGACTCCTAAATAAATCAAAATGTTTTATCGAAGCAAAAACAAATGCCAAGACAAAGGAAAGCTGCAAAAGGAAAAACTGCTAGCTGCGACGACTATCTTTATATTTAGAGGAGAGGAGGGAAAAAAGAAAAGGAAAAGCAAGCACAGCCAAAACTTGACAAATTTCCCATTCGACTTGACTAATTTGAAGATTTATTTATGCATCAGCAAACAAAAAAGGAAACGAGAAAATCCACAGAAACGCAAATAGAATTGGCCTTTGTGTCTCTCAGTCGAAATGGGGCTTAAATTGTTACTAGGAGAGAACGAACAGGTATCCTTAGCACATATCCTTGGCGCACATATTATGCGCATATAAAAATATATATATGTATGTGTATGTATAATTTACGACAAGCCACGGGAATATCATTATTATTGTTATTAAGCCCGTTTATTACCTGTATATGTAAGTGAGTTTTTCATAGCAATTTTATGCATTATATTTATTCAATGCATTTGTAATTGCCATGGTTATGGCGTACTTTATTGGAATTGATTTCAATTAAATTATTGATTGCATATTTTATTCTTAAACAGATAAAACTCTCATAAATAAACGTATTAATTTCGATCGATTAATAAAATTAAGTCACACATGTCGTATGCGTAATATGCAATTTAAGTTTAAGTTATCTAAAAGGGAATTTGTAATTACATAAACATTAATTGCATTTTAAATGCAAAATCACATGAATTCTTGATAAATAATTGCTTCAACTTGCAACGATTGCTGCAAATATGCCAACGTCTCGTATACGTAATATGCGTATACATAATTTACTTGGGAATTTTCAACAATAATTAAACTTAAGCCTAATGCCAGAAAAACGAGAAATGAAATTCTTTGTGTTTGCCTTTCAAGTTTTATTTCCTCTTTTGATTAATTATGATTGTTATTAGAGAGTGAAAAACAGAGGCAGGAACAACAACTGGCAAATGTAATTACAAGACAAATTTACAAGGAAATTCCTGGGCGGCAGGATATGCCACTCCCTCTCTCTCTCTCTCTTGGAGGCTGCCCTTTTTGACAGTTAATTTATGTGAAAAGTTACAAGTGCGCCTCGAGCGGTGAACTTTGTTTTCCATTTTTTTTTGTTGCGTTCAGCTTCTGTTTGTGCTTCTGCCTTGCTTGGGTCACCTTAAAAAACGAACTCACGCACGGCTAAAACAACAAAAACCCCTGCCGAGTCAAAGGTCAGGCTTCTGTTTTCCCCCCAAAAAGGAAGCGGAGTAGTAGACATCGCCGAAATGTAGGCAACACTTTTCTCTGTGGCTCCTTTATCCGCTGAAGCGAGTCAGAAAATGTCGGAATATAATCAGGGCTAAGGAAAAAAGGGTTTTCACTCTCTCAAAAATTATACGCATCTCACCCAGTTTCAGTCCCGCTGCGAGATTTACGATGGGTCAAGTGTAGGGAAGGAAGTTTTATTGTTTTCTTTGTTTCTTTCCTAAACCCCAATCAATGTGGCTCGTGGCACGAGAAACGAGCGAATTGATTGCTTCATTAAACTGGCGCCAAGTGTGTGTATCGACAATGGCAGCAGCTAATCAAATTTTATATATGACCCAATAAAGCATGTCCAGACACATCACACATCCGCGAAGGAGCCAAATATTTTCAAGATGACTGTGACGGGGTTTTGCAAAATACAAAAACCCAAAAATAATAAATAACATTTGATAACTTTGATAAAAAAGAAACGTTTTTAATACTCTATCAGTAAGGGAGTGCCTGAATGCGGTTTTGGTTACTTGGTACCTATAATTCTTAATAACATTAAATAAAAAAGGGGTTTTTAATGGACTCTCTGAGTGTTTAAATAATTAATGAACAGATTATTGTAAGAGTAAGTACACTCGAGGCAATTGATATTTTTAAGTTATTAATTGATAATTCTTTGGTAAAATCAACAAAGGGAAAACACTCCTTTTAGGCATGCGTAATCTTATTTAATTTCTATCCTATTTTTAATAGAATCGAAGCTTAAATTACCGATCTTTGGATATGCAAATTTATCAAATTTCAATCTTTAAATTTATATTCCGTTGAAGCAAACTCTCTTAACATTTAATATTCCCACTTTTATTCCCCTAATGACACAATGGAATTCTCAACTCCATTTTCGGAGCAACCCTCCAAGAAAGTCACACAACTCTTTCAGCTATAAAAGCTTCAATTTGTGTATACACATCTTGGAGTATATACAATACCCTAAGACATATCTACATCTATAAAATATTATGCGAGCAAAGTAAATGTAATGCAAATTGAGTTCCCTTTTTGGCGGATACTCGCTAGTCAAAATATCTGTGTGTTTTCCACTCCCACATCTCCCTGATCCCTACCTCCATTGGAATTTTGGGTGGCGGTTTGCTGTTGCCAGGGCAAGGTCGTCCCACTTTGCTGGATTTTTATGGCATGCACACGTCAGCAGTGAACAATAACAACAAGTCTTAAGAAAATAGGGAGGAAAAAAAATAAGGCAAAAATGTATATATGTATTTATTATTAGCTATGACTTTTGTGCGTGTGTTTTGGTGTGCGTTGTGAGTCACAACATTTTCCTAGGGGTGAGTGAGGGGGTGGGGGAAGGCTGTTATAAAAACCCAATGCGATAATTGTTAAGGAAAAATTCTTTCCCTCGTTCTGGATCTTATTTTTTTTTCTTTTGGTCCTGTTGTTTTTGTGGTCGGTGCGTGTGGCAGACCTAGGCTAGCATAAAATGGCCAAAAGCGGAAAGCCAGGGGGAGGGAGGGGGAAAAGCAGGCAGGCTTGGGTAAACCGTTTTTATTGCCTTTGGAACCAGGAAAGCAGCCAGAGAAAGTGGCGTTGTCAGCAAGACCAGCAGCAAAGGACCCCAAAAACCAAATTAAAGACTTGGGCCTCTCGAAATGAAAGAATCAGGATTGGGGGAAAAATATAGCCAGGAGTAAAGAAGAGCTGAGAAAACAAACAGGACGTGAGCCAGATAAGAAAACAGTAGATGAAGAGCCACAGGACCCCAAAATCAAGCTGCAAATGTTTGATTAAAAGAAAGCCATTCAGTCCCCTTGGGGAAAAGGTTAAAGTTTATTGCGGGGAATTTATTAGAAATTAAACTCAAAGAGGTTCTATAATTAACAACACCATCACATCAGAAGAGTATAGATATTTCTATGATATCCATAATCCTCACAAATAGTTCAAACTACAACTAAATCAAGCAAATACCGAGTACAAAATACATCATTCTCTTCCTTGAATTAAAACAAATTGTCAAGTCAAAGTCAAGGCAGAATGTTAATCATGATTGACATGGTAACAAGGCGCCACCCTTGGCGTCTCCACTCTGCCGCTTGTACTATTGCCTCAAAGACTTTTAACGAATGCAAATGCAATAAAAAGCGCCGCGAGTTCTAGAAAATTGTTTGCACGCCAATTTAATTTATTAATTTAGCTAAGGAGCCCCACAAAAAACAGCCGCAACAACACAAAACAATGAGGGGAAGGAAATCTACAAATAAAACGAATAAATAGATAAGCCAATAAGGAGAAACGACGACGACGGCCTCTGAAATATGAATCTCTTAACATTTCATTTATCTTTTTTTTTTTGCGGGCATGTGACTGCCGTTTTTTATTTAGATATTTTCGTATTCCATTTTATGTGCCAGCAAATTTGATTAAATGGCTTTATACAAGGCAAAGTCTTGTGCGAAAAAAGGAATAATATTTTCAAAGTATTTTTCGCTGAAATGTCACACCAAAAAAATATGAAAAAATTCCCACAAACTGAAGTAGTCTTCTTGGACGATTATCCTGCCTTAAGTGTAACTCTCGGCATGCCTTCACTTTCCCGCCCGCATTTTCCCCCTCACTTTCGAAGGACATAAGCACCGTGGAATTGTGCTTTTAATGATGGCGTTGACGGCCCCCGCCGTCGTTTATTGTAAATGATGCACAAATGCCGCTTTAGGGTAATGGACATTATAGTCATCATCATCCTCGTTCTCTGTCTCGTCTCCCGCCTCCTTGATCTTACACCAAATTTGTGTTGCACTTGGTAGCAACTTTATGGCACTCTTCAAGCCCTGAATTCCATTTGGCCCAAATTAACGTCGAGCATAAATTTTGTGCCAAGCAAACGAGAACAACTAACAAACAATATAAAAGCAGATACAGAACTGGAGATTATTTCGTTCTGCAGCAGCAGCTGCAACTGCGATTAGCATTAACAATTCCATTACGAGCAGAAGCAGCTAAAAGAAAAACACACGAGAAGCTCCGAAAAGAAAAGCCTGTGTTGACAGGGAAAGGACTGCCTGAAAAATAAAACAGAAAATAAGACAAAGAAAGTCTGTGCTTAATGCTCAAAGGGGTTGACAACTCTGGCTAAGATTTCAGCTGAACTGCATTAAGTTTAAGAGGAGCTTTGACTCAATCAAGGGTTACTTGAAAGACCGACTTTACGAGGTAATAAAAATTCATATTAATATACACCCTAAATGGTATCTATGAAGATAGAGGCCTCTTTACATTATAAGCTAAAGTATCTTTTTTTCCTCTTCAAAAATAATCTGTCAAGGAAATGATTATAAATTGTTCTGACTTTCATACAGGCAGGAAAATAACTTACTAAACCCGCAGAATGATTCCGATTTTTCGGGAGTCATTCACTATCAAGTGTATCAAGTGATTTCCCAGACAAGTATAATGACAAAATGAATGAGACACCAACGTTTCGGTTCGGGCCATTTGTAAATTTACATTTGCTGACAACTGAAAGTCATTTGGCAGCAACATCGAGAAAGCTCATAAAAATCGGGCAGAACCACAACAACCATTATTTCAATGCCGTCATCGCACATTATCAAAACTGAGCAAAGGCGAAATGAATAAACAAACAACGAACAAACAAAAAACTCACACACACCAAGAGAAACAAAAAAGCAAACCAAGTCTTAGGTGACAGACAATAAAGAAAAAGTCGTTAAACAATTTGATATGCCCTGGCCTTGAAGAGCGGGGCTGAAAAACATTAACGCAATGAAGGTGACAGAGGGAAAAATGGGAAAATACAGAAAGAGAGAGACGAACACAACTTTTGGACAAAAGCAGCGACTCTAAACCAGGTCTATACATACAACCGTAGGTCTCGCTTTTCTGGTGTAAGCTTTCTCAGTCCCGAAATAAATGCAAATTAAGAAAAACAACACAAAATGGTTAAAAGATAAGCAATGACAATGCCAGCGACTCTAACCGCTCGGGGCTCACCCGAAAAAATGAACTTCCAATTTCAAGAGAAATTTCATTATGTAATGCGCGAACCCGCAAGGGAAAGAGCAGAAAAGCAGGTGGCCAATAAACCGTGGCCAGGTGGGCCAACTTCCACCTGAGCTCTGTGCTTACTGCCTCCGTTAAGGGCGGAGAGTTCAACAAACTGGGTCGGGCCTGGGTTCCTCCCGGGTTAAGTAAATTCTGGACGGGTTGTAGGTTGCTCTGTGGTAATACATTTTACTCGGGGATGTATTGAAAAGTTTTTGCAACATGTACTTACATTTGAGAAACTATAGCAACATCATTCTAAAAGTTTAAATAATCATTCTAAAAGTTTAAATACATTTTCAATGCCTTTGCTAAAGTTTATAATCTTCTTAAGCTCTGTGTTTCATTTCATTCAAATAGTTCAAGCTGGAAATCATTAAATGTTTCCTTTGTGAAATATATCAATTCCGTTTTCACAGCCCCAATTCATTCAGTTCTGCGTAATCACCGATTTCTGCTGATTTAATCACTGTCAGGTAGTACAGGTAACTTAATACCCCGTTACAAAACTTTACTCAGGACAAGGGGGGTTGGCTTAACAGGTCAATCATCCCAGGTCAACTCCAAACACTATCACGCATCAGCTTTTCTCCATATATCAATCAATCAATTGCAGTTTACATATTGACATGCAATCCACAATGCGGCAGCTGCTCCAATCAAATGAGGGCGTGATCCATATATATGATATATATGTATCTATAAATTCCCAACGCCAACTTATGTGGGTGCGAACACAGCATTATGTTGCACACAACATGGCGCCGCATCGCTGGGTTTGATTAATTCCAATGGCACAGTGGCCCTCGGGCAAATAAAAATAAATTTTGTGCCAAAAGTAATTGTGCCCAAAGGACACAGCGAAAAAAACGATGGCAATAGGAGCAAGAATGGCAGCAGCAAGCGCAGCAAAAATAATTACAAGTCATGAACACAGATAGCTAAAATGACGCGACGGAAAAGGCTACAAAAATTTCCGACAACTTTCAGTGGGGTGACAAAAAGAAAAAAGGGAGGGTAATACTATATAGTACTAGTGCTGCACCCATACAGCTCGCACTTGAGTGTGTCTGTGTGTGGGTGCGCAGAAAAAGTTTTCCTAGTGTGTTTGGCACTGAGAAAAAATGTACTCACTACCTGTAGATATTGTATGTATTTTATCTAATAAATTAATACTTTATATGCTATATATGAAGTTATAAACGTATAAAACAACTATTGTTTATGATATATAATACACACTTGATAGATGTATAAGAAAAAGTAACCCTAACCTAAAAATACCAAAAATATCCTTTAAATCAATCTCAGTGTAAGGTTGTGTGTGTGTGTGTAGACTTGTATCTATCCTTAGGCCATTTGGCAGCCAGAGAAGCAAAGAGCAAAGCCAGAGCATCGCAATGTTGGGAAAACTAATTAATAGCGCATTTTATTTTGCCCCAAAAGGCAAAAAGGAAACAGTGTGTTGCCATCCCACTCCGTCTGCTCCTCTGCCTCTTTCGCTCCCCTTGTATATGACAAATAATGTTGAAATTAAATGATATGCCTGCAGCGATAAGTGAGTGTTGTGTTCTATCTGCTTTTATGGGATAATGCCGGGGAGTCGTAATCTCTAGCCAAATCCGAAGCCACATTAGTGCCGAAAGACCAAAGCAATTCAGAATGTGGGGCGTCTGAGGGGTATGAGGGGGTGGCGTGAAGGGAAGAAGGTCGCATCGATTTGGCTGACCAGTAATGCGATTGTCTGCCAGTTCAGGACACATTCAACCACCCACGTAATATACAGTCCATTTAAGTGCCGGCGATTCTAATAAATTGGCAAACTTAACCACCAACTGGGACAATCGTAGATTATATTAATCCCTATTGTTTGAAATGTTCAAGTATTGCCAGATTTTATAATAATTCGTTAGATAAGCTAAAATATATACCATTAAGCCTTTCACTTTAAAAATATTTTCATTTAGAATCCTTTAAAATCAAGTAGTAAATATGAAAAGTTATTTAAACAAAATTCTCTATAGCAAAAAAAGTTGGGATTGTCACCATGGCGTATGAGTGATGTTAGGGTTTACTACATTACGAGATATCACTCATACGCCACGTTAACATTCCCAACTTTTTTCTCTGCACAAAAAATGTATTTTTTTATTACCACTATTTCTGGGCGCTTTTAAGGGTGTGTTTCAGCGTCCTTAAAATATTTATGTTTAATTAAAAAGTTGATGTTTTCAACACCTTTTTCGAGTTCGTTAAAAACTCTCACACGTGCTCCACAATTTTTTCATGCTCCTTTCTCTGTCCCTCTTCTGATAACGGTACAGAGGTAGAGAGCAAAACAAAAATAAAAATAAAAGCGGTAACCAAAATCCAAATACGAGCAAAGCAAAAGGATACGAACGGAAGGACGGCGTGGGAAGGGGTGAATTAGGAGGATTGCGGGTTAGCCGAGGTGAGTTTTGCCCTCGAGGTGAGCTGGGGGGAGTTTAGGCTGAGGTGGAAGAGCTCCTGCTTATGACAAAGTTATTTTGCGTGAGGCGGGTTTCAGTTTCAGTTTCCGCCTTTTTCTTTCTGTATTTTCTGCCCCCCTGTCTGTTGTTTTCTTTGACTGTGTGTGTCTGTGTGCGTGTAGTTGTATACCGTGTGGAAATTAACACAGTGCCACATAAAATGACAATTGAAAAGCCCAAAGAGAGCGGGAGAGGACAGAGTGACTGAGCCGAAAAGAGAGCGCCTTGCGCAGCGAGCACCAAAATACTGTAGCCTAACCCAAGGGGATGCGTGTATGCGGCCGAGTGTTTGTGTGCGGGTGTGTGTGTGTGAGTGTGTGAGTGCGGCTTTTGATTTGGCACAGCTGCGACGCAGGCAGCGCTGCATCTGTATTTGTTGTTGCTGCTGCCACTTGGACCCTTGGGAGCTATGCTTCAGTCGACGCCTCTGCCGCAGCCGCTGCCTGTCGCCGCGTCGCTGTTAAAAATAGCTAGCGAAATGGATTAGTTGCCTAAGCCCCAAAGCAAAGGAAGTAAGAGCCGTACAAAAAGGAAACGCAAAACGGCGAAACGGATGAGAAAAAAAGAGCGAAGTGCGGAGAGGCCAAGTGGGCGCATGTGTGCCAGTGTGTGTCTGTGTGTGACTTGTTTGTGCCATTTTTGTTTCACTCATTTTAGTACTTTTTTTCGGCGCTTTGCTTTGTTGTAAGCCCGTGCGTGTGCAATGGTGTTGGTGTTGGTGTGTTTGTTGTGTACAGTTCTGTTTGACATTGTGACCGACTGAAAATGACGACGACGCAACAACAACGATGATGATGATGCTGTTGCTGCCGTCTCGCTTCCTCTGACCCGCTCTTCACCTACCGGTATTACTTCTCTCTCTTTTTGCAACTCTTTTGGCCTCACATGTGAATGAATTTTACAACATGGTAACTGTAACGGCATTTTGGGAGAACGCAAGTAGAAATCCTTTAAGGCTGCCGTCGAAATATAAGCATGCAAAAGCAACAGTAAAATATGACGTAAGCCACAAACCAAAAGTTACTCTCGTATCGATGCACTCGAAAAAAAAAAGCGAGCTTAAAGCAGCTTGCATAAAAAGGGGTTTAATAAATAAATGGTACCATATTCAATTATTGAATACAATAAATTTTAAACAAGCAACTCTTTAAATAAAAGTAATTGTCTTCAAAATTATAAAATACTGCAATGAGTTTTGATATAAATAAATCAAAAAATTGCTAGTAATTTTGCATTACTTTTTCTCCAGGTGTAACACGTACTCCTAATTCTCGAATCCTAAAAGAAAGCTGAAACACACATCATGTTTTGACCACCCAAGCTCCCATCCTTTTGGCGACCATCTTGTTGTTCATTTTTTGTATTTTACGCACAAAGAACTCGAAGGAAGACAGGAAGGAAGTCGACACAGGCATGTCCCTGCTGCCGGCTGTTGCCACGCCCACCGGAAGGAAACGCCTTGGACAAATTGTCTCACAAGTCGAGGCAGGGAAAGACTATGGACTAAGGACTAAGGAGACGACCGACCAAAGCCACAAAACACAGCCATGCCCGCAGAAAAGAAAAAATTACTTAAAATATAACTTTTATATACAACGAACAAGAAAGGAGAAGGTACACAAAATGTTGCCTGTAAAAACTGTGTGCCTTTTATGGGGATCCTTGTGGTTACGAGGATAATGAGGCGTATACGCAATGCGGACAGAAATGGGATTTAAAGCGAAGTTCCAGGGTAGCATGCAGATGGCCTCGAAAACGTTGATTCTTGATTGAATTTTCTGTTTGATGGATAACTTTTCATTTCCAGAAAATGTTCTGGATTTATTATTTTATATAAGTCTGAAATTTGTACAGTAGGATATCATTATTTCCCCACTTTGATCATGGTTACCCATTACAGTATCCTAGAAAAACCTTAATAACATGGACGCATAAAAGCATTCCATGGTCAGCACGAAATCGCTCGAGGACAGCTCATAAAAGCCTTTCCCACAAGGCTGCACAGCAGGACGAGCTCGTGGACGATAAAAGCCGGAGCAAACGCTATGGGTGGGTATGGAGAATGATGAAACGGATATGGCTTATTGCCCGAGGATAATCGCGTTGCAAGAGAACAGCGCATGGCAATTAATTAATACCCGAGAGCCGTTTATCTTTGGTTTCAACAATTTAATATTCAAATGCAATCTAATTAGCCTTCTCTCTATTTCTTGAGCAGACATTGCCTTTGACATTTCAGGGCCACGATAAACCGCAGAGAGACGTTCAAGTTTAATGGGCCAGTGGTGGGTTCGAGGTACAACAATGAAGACATTAACACCCGCTGCATGAATGCAATCCGCATTTCATTTTATCGTACAATCGCAGGACCCGCTGCTCTCAAGCCAGAATCCCCAAAGTGTGCGGGCGAAGCATGTGCGCAATTCTCCGAGCAAAGGATGGGGGATTCGAATGGATAAGTGGGTGGTGCCCGGGAGGTGTTGCATATCCAAAAGATACGATAATGAAATCTCCCAGCTTCATGTCGAGGGTGGTGAGCTGTTGAAGCTTTTGTGGGGTAATCAGAAAATGTTCAGAGAATATGGGGGCGTATGTATAAAGAATGTGGCCAAGCTTTTGCTTTACCCTGGACATGGTTCGGTAAAGAATGCAGTATAGTTCTCAATTAATTTCTTACCAATACAGGTCAACAGAATATATTTGATCCCTTATATATCCCAAAAGAGTTATAAGAGTTATGACAACATAATAAAACCCAAATCAAGATCAAAACAGAGGATATCACAAATTTATCCTACTTGCATGATTAAAAGCACGCTCAACATTGCACTTTTTCGTTTATTTAAAATGTTGTTCGCCAGCGAAAAGCATAAAAAAAACATGACAAAGTGAGAAAAATAACCCTGGAAAAATAAAAAGGAAAGAAGAAAAGAAACTAACTTTGAGAAGTCGAAATTTATATACTCTAGCTGTTTGCATTGGAATTATAGGTTTGAATCTGAAATCAATCATAACTAAGCTGAAAATATTCGCTATGGGGTTAAAAAATCTGCATAAATAAAACAAAATTTTAGGAAATCGGGTTTTTTGACAATTTTAACGATGTAACCCCTTATATAAATTTGTTAATTTGAAAAAAATTTCGAAAATTTAATGACATGGCTAGATTGCTTTTGATGCTGATCAAAAAATATATATTTATAGGGTCGGAAATGACTCCTTTACTGGGTTACAAACTTCAGACTAAAATGGTAGTACCCTGCAAGGGTATAAAAAATGTCAGTCCAAGTTGGAGTAACGGAATATATGTACATAAGCAACTGGCGACTGCACTCTGAGAGGTTATGTCAGCAATTGAATAAGCCAAAGAACCGTAAGAAAAGCACACACTTCCTTGCTCCTTCTCTCTTAGTCCTGAGGCTGCTGCTTTTTACTGATTGCCGCTATGTGGTTTAGTAAATGTTGCTGTCTCTGTCACTAGAATATCCCGTTGCTTGCATTATCCGCCATGCGAAAAGAGCAGTGCACCAAGGCAGAGAGAAACAGGAAGAGAGGAACATGAAAAGGGCAAAAGTTGGAATTATGTCAAATGAAATTATGTGCACGCCTTGAAGTATGCAACTGCAATTTTCATTTTTTATTCGTTTACCAAGTCCTGGCAAGCAAGAATTTTTCCGGGGCATTTTCTGTCGGAAGTTGGGTCTGCAAATCTATAAACTTAATTCCTGCAACCTAGGCTTAAAGTCTATATTTACTCTCCATCCAGGATTTTGGTGAATTTAAAAAGAAAGCTGCATCGTAGGGCATTTCCCCAAAGAGAATCGTTAGCTCTCTGGAATTCCTTCTTATTTGCTTAGGGGTAACAATGTCAAGCCCATTTGTCAGTGACTTGCTGGAGTTGATGATGCCTTTTGCGTTGGGATTGTGGGTTTTCTTGCCACTCTGCCAGCCACGGAGTGAGTGCTTTTCCCCTGAGGAGATTCTGAAGCCTGTCAGTCTGAGATCTGGCCAGCTGTGATAGGCCACTGTTGCATTTCCACCAGGACATCAGGACCTGTTTTTTCTTTGCTTTTTTGGTTTCTACGCTTCCGCTCTTGTTGCTTCTTCAGTTCATACATGTATCCCGTCTACAGGACCTCTCTCTCTCAGCCTTCTCTCTTTGGCAACTGTAATTACTCGGCGCCTTTTCGTTGATTGCAATTCCCGGGCTCAGGCTCTTTCGTTTCCCCCATTCCACCTTTTTTTTGTACCTGCGAAGATGCAAATTTTTGCACTTGCAAGTAGAATTTCGTGAACAAGTTAATTAGTGGCAGGTGGAAAGGAGAAAGCAACAAATGGCGCAGGTAAGGTGGGTGTTGCGAAGGTGTTTCGGAGGTGGCAAAAGGTGCCAATAAAATTACGCAAAACTCGTTTCCAGCTCAGGGTTGTTACCAGAAAGTTAAAACACAATAAAAACTTTGTTCTGCGTTAAATTGTTCACTATAATAAACTGTAAAATGAAGCTTTAACAGTGAGAAATAAGCTACGGTTCTCTCAAGAGAGTAAAAGTACGTTACACTAACTTTTTAGTCACGAAAATGAAATACAATATTAAATTTTCCTGTGTTGAATATTTAAATAAACTAAGTTTATCCTTAGCAGTAAGAAATAAGGTTCTCTCAAAAAATACCTTTCATAAACTTCATAATCGAATTATTTAACATTTTTCCTTTAATTTCTTTTTATATATTGGAAAGTATATATCTGATCATCAGTTTTAAACGCTTTCTCAACCATTTCTAGACAGAAGTTCATTTAATTAAAGGTAAAACCATTGACGTAACCATTAATATTTATGGTCTCAACCTTTTCACTCTTTCTTTCTTACTTTCTTTGCTGCCTCACGCTTGGTTAACTGGCAATTCTTCGTCTTTGTGAACCGACTTAAAAAGGAAATTGAAGATGAAGCGAAGCGCATGGAATTTAAATGTGAGAATTTCAGTTTTCTTTTTTATATATATATTTTTTTTGTTTCGAATTTCCCACCAACAACAACAAGAACAACAATAGGGGGCGAGTCCAGCGAATATGAAAATTCGCCAGAGGCCTGGCTCAACCTTGGAAATGGAAATCATTTTCAACCCTTTTTTAGTGGTTAAGAAGAACAAGGTACAGGCCCCCCCGAGGAAGCTACCCCACATCGTATTACTGGGTCAGGTTTTCCTTGGGCTACCACTCGTTAACTGCCCAACAGAACTCATTTCATGTTGTTGCTGTTCTCGTCGGTTTTCCTCTCTTGTTTTTCTTATTTTCTTTTTTTGTGTGTTACTGCAGCAGCATTAAATACACATATAATTTGGCAAAAAATAAAAATAAAAAAAAACGAAAAGAAGGGCAGGTGGGTGTGGTCATGAGCCAGGCGTATCTGACGCTGTTCTTGTCGTTTTGGGAGTACATAAAAGCATAAAAGTAGGCGAACATTGACCAAATTTAATCCTCTTTTAGCATACATTTTATAGCCAATGAAAACGTGTGTTTTCCGTACAAAATTCTAAATTAATTCTGCTGGCTTAACTAAATCTACGCCCCCAAATTGTGCATGTGTGTGGCCTCCATTTGGATGACACCCTTGGGTCACATTGTATCCGCCCATTCAACTCTTTGCCACTTCTGGTGGCACACACCTTTTGGAACTCGGTTCATCTGACGACGTGCCATAAAATTTGTTTTCAATTAACAAATTGTTTAGAAGCGACGATAAAAATCGATAGATCAAACTTTTTGTTACCTTTCTTTTTCTAATTTAGGTTTGAGTTAAAAGGAAAGCGATTTCAAAGAATCCTTGTCAAGAGAGATAAATTAAAATGAATTTGATTTGAAAAACTTTACACCTAAGCAAAAACCTAATCAATATAGAAAATCATCCGGTTTCTAGTTGAAAAATTCTCTAGTTCATTTATCAGTTAGCTGAATTCCAGGAATTCCGCTTCCATCGAACAAGGAGAATTTAGGAAAAGGGATGCAGGATGCAGGATGCTTGCTCTTCCTTTATGCACGGCAAATTCCTACATGGTTAAAGCAACTAGCTTCAAGAGGAAGGACGAAACTTTCCCTTCCCTCTGGCAAATCAAAAAGTTGTCAAGAGACGGAAAAGAAGCTCTGTTGAGAGAATCTTGGCAGACAAGTAAGTTTCAACAGTTAACATGACAATGACGATTCTAAAAAACTTTGCACAACCCAGATGAGATGAAGTACCTTGTCTCACAAAGGCACAGCATCTTTACATAGATATACCATATGTATTTACTGTATATTCATACGTTTTTAAGGCTGGCACTTGACTGCGAATCAATAAATCAAACCGCAGAATGACGGCTAACAACAAATACTATATATATATGGTCATAAGCCGGTACAAATTTGTGACTCACCAGACAAAGTTGAAATACAAAAAGAAGGTAAGAAAAAAGCAGCGAAAAAGCTCAACAAAAAACTCCCACATATATGTTAGTATTAAGTACAAAGAAAAAATTACTATTTGGATTTGGCAAGCAATCAAAATAATAGATAGATAGACGGACAAGTCAGTAAATAACAAGAAAAGCTCAAAACAAGTGAGGAAATAGATAAATATATAAATTGAATTCATGACTCGTAGATATTTACTGCATCAGTGTCATCTGCGCTTACAAAAACCAAATAAAATAAGTTCAAGTCACACAAAGTCATACCTTATGTTAATTTCTATTAATTAAGGTATAATATTCCAGAGATTTTAATATATCAGACCCTTAAGAATTGTATGTATATAAAAATTGTATCCTTTATCCAAGTAACTTCGGTTTAATAACTTTACAGAAAATATAACTTATTTTACAGACCAATATACCCTTTGTAGGTAGGGTACTCAATGCTGCGGGCATTTCCACTACATGAGGGTTTGAGAACAAAAAGGCAAACAAAGGCCATGTGACAAAGCTCACACAACAAGGTAAAAAGGCAAAGAGACATGCAAAAAATAAGAAAAACTGTTACATGAGAATGCAAAAGAGGGGTGTAAGTCACTCAAGGGGAGAGTTTTTAATTGCATTCGCATTACTCCACTTTTCTCTCCATTTATGCGGGCCAAAAAGAATCAGTTATGAGGAGAGACCACTAGTTTGTTATCAAAGCCAACTGATAGACTTTTTTATCAAGTGATAACACCACACACACTGATGATTCACTGAGTAGCCTGATGATTCACCCCATTCAATTTGTGTGTGGCCCATGAGTATAATTCCAATAGATCGTTTTATAATAACTAATTGAGGAGGAATGTAAATAAACTTTTTATCGCCCAAGCGTCATAAAGGAAAGTCGAACTGTCAGAGTGAATGGAATTTTTGGTATTACTAAAAAAATATACAGAACATATCAACAAAAAGAGGAGTTTTTAACGCACTTTAAATATCTTTAGCAAGAAATTTGCATAAGCCTTGTGTGATAATGTAAACAATTATTCTGTTCTCAACCTTAATCACAATCGCTTACCATTTATAAAGCGATTATTTCAGCATCATTAACTCATACAAAATACAGCTTATTCGGATTATATTTTTTATCAGTGCATTCGCACATGATAAAGTGGAGAATGGGTCGGCAGGGAAATATCGTCTAAGGTCGCTCTGGGTGACAACGATGACTCAATTCAAAGCCCACATTCACATCATGAATCCGGGGGAGGCGCGAACTCTGTGCATGTTCGAATCACATTAGAGGGGCGATATAGACATTCATACGCAGTCGAGTCTCATTCAGAATATTCCGCTGACAGGAAGCGTTGGGGAAGCGAGAAAAGAAATGAAATGATACATGATAAACGGCCTATAATATACGAGAGAACTTTTACAGATAATGCTTTCAAATTAAACACGCAACTGACACGATATCGTGCTCTTCTGCAGAGGGTCATCGTTTAAAAAAAGACCTAGACAAAAGACTAATGAACGAAGCGGCATTGGAAAAAGGTGCCTATGGAAATGATCGACTTTAGTTCGTAATATATATAATAAATATGCAAAGAACTTTGCCTCTTGTTCTTAAGAGTTTTTATCAAAATTAAATAGCCTTCGCTAATTAACGCTTAAAGAATTTGCTGTGATAAAAAAAACCAGAAAGCTGTGAAATATCTTAAATGTATTTGGGCTTTCCAGAGTTTGTTCTCCCCAAAACAAATGTGTGACTCGATTCCCTATGAGATCATCAAAAATAAGATGCTTTTGTTATAAATAACAAATGAAGAAAACGAGGCAAAATGAGAAAATAAATGCATTTACTTTGTTCGAATTCATTTGCCTGACGAATAAATAAATATTTGAACGCGACATTTTTGCAACATTGGTAATTGATGATAAATTGAATTCTCTCGCTTCCACGTATTTACAAATGAAATCAACATCAATCGCAGTGTATTAATAATGTAATTATGGAGAAAGAGCCTTTTTTATAGAACTCTTAATAATTATTATTGTACTATAAATATTCATTATCTCGCCAATTGTTCATATCCCATTTAGTTAAGAGAGAGAATGTGTCTATTAATTGAGGCTTTTTATACTGACGGCAAGATGACAAGAGCCGAACGATATATATAAACATATATAGATAGAAGTGAATGCGACGAGGAGGCAAAATGAGGAACGGCATTAAATATAAAATTAGATTTACTTGTAGAAGCATAGTAGTTGATAAGGAAATTATAAGCAATTATTTCACTTTATATTTCAGATAATTGAAACCCATAGAACCATTGACATAGATCCCAGATAATACCAAAAATTCTTGAGTATCCAATAATAGTTAGAAATTTGAAATTGAAATTAAGCCCAAGAATTTATGTTAACATACATACACTGTCAAATAGTATCCCCTAAAACCAAATATACCCATTTATACCCCTCAATTATTGGGTATAATTAGCTTTTCTTTGTTTTTGCCAAGATCTCGATTGTCGCCGCCGCTTCACACTCTCGAAACTCTCGAAATGTCACAACAACACAAAGGGCACGAAATTCATTAATAGAAGTGGGCGGTGGAATACCTAAAAGGGGCGTTGTGGAGAAGGACACAAAACTCGACCTTCGACAATTATTCAAGTCACGCGGGAAAACCCTGGGCGTAGAAAGAGTATTATTGCCGCCTAAATAAAGAATGCTAAATATTATATAATAATTTCGTAACTCACCTCAGCGCATGGGAATGGAGCATTGCAGCTGTCAATTTATCGCTGGAAGCTGTGTAGAGCTGGAAGTCTGGAAAGCTGGAACGCGGACTGGAACCTTCCGTTTGACAAAGAGCTTGGCAGGGCGGAGTCGCGTTTTATTTATTTTCGATTTGCATTTTCTTTTCTTTTATATGTTTTGGGGGCTTTAGATTGCATTTTGTGGTTTAAATTGAATTGCAGCTTGATTGATTGACATAATACGAAGTTGGCGGCGAAATTCGTTTGTTTTTAAAGCGATTTTCGGTTTTTTTTTTCACTAGACGCGTTTGTTAACTGGGTGTTGTTGTTGTTGCTGTTGCAGTGGCTATTGTTGTTGTAGTGGAAATGTGCTGATTGTTGCCGTTGTCATTGCAGTTTTTTGGTTCGGTTTTATTTTGCATTGGAAAAGATCAAAAGGTAAACGTACGAGAGCGAAAAAAAACGTGCACTATGTTGCATTGTGATCGGAAAATCAGAACGGAAATTTCTCCAATTCTTACAAATTTGTTGTGAATTTTTCTTAATAATTATCGGCATTATTTGGTGGTGCATTAACATATTGCAGTTCCTACTTAAAAGCGAAAGCATTTCTCCGTGTTTGTGTGTATATATATCTTAAATCACAATTTACATAATTTAATTCTCAAAAAACTCATACAGATTACGTTCGGTATTATAATAAAATGATATAGCATATCTCTTGGATTCTGTATGCAGGTTATAGGCCATGATGAGCATGCTACTTGCTGGCTTGGATACTATGTAAAGTGAATCCAAGTATGTGATGGTCAGGTGCAGAATGTTTGATTTAATTCACATATTATTGTTGTTAAATTGTTGAAAGTTTGTAAGATTGATTTTGAGAGCGGCATGCCATAGAATATTTGTTGGTGTTTTTGGGTTATGTATTGGGGATAATTTGAATTCGATTCCGATTGTTAGTTTTGGTTTTATTTGTTATTTATTATTATTATTTTTTTTTTGTGGTGAGATGGGAAAGAAAGGAAAATAAATTAGGTTAATAAAAGAAAGAAAAAGATTATTAAAGCGTGTGTGTAGTTGTGGTGAATGTGGCAGTGTGGTAGTGTGAGTGTGAAATGAAATCATAGCTAAAAACTCAGCTCCAACTTATGGCAAGCGAAAAAAACTAGTTTGTAGGGAAGTTAGTTTATATTTATATTGGCATAAGAAACAAAAAATAAGAGGAGGAAATCATAGCAACAAAAAACTTGTTCAATTGTTTGCGCAATACCAACAAAATCTATAAAAAGGAACAAAAACGGAATAATCAACTTTGAATTTAAACGATTTAACGATTAATTTGAGTCTGTGAGTTGTTTACTCTGTTAAGTCAGCATTCCGTCAACTTCCTCAAAATGTTGGAGATTCGTTTTCAGTTTGTTTGCTTCGCTTTATCAACTTCTTCATTGAGAGAATGTTTTGAGAGTTAGCTATTTATCAATAGTTTTATAATTGTATATATATATATATATGCTGTGTGTGTTTTGTATAATTTAGATATATATATATAAATATTTATATATGCATTCAATAAATATGAACATGTTAAGTAAATAGCATTATAGTAAATAGTCAATATAGTTATTATCTAGCATAATAAACAATCTTTTTATAATAAATATTCAAAAGTTAACTAGAGCTTTGTTGCATCCTTCTCTTCTTCTTCATCATCTTCTTCAACATCATCAGTGGGTGAGTGTGGGTGAGTATGAGGCTACTTTTAGTGAGAGTTTTTAACAGGACAAACTAAACTAATTGAACAAATCAAAACTAAATGCATTTTCCAAGTCGGAAAAACAATTTTCTTCTTGCAACCATTCTCCTTTCTCTTTTTTTTTTTTTTGTTTGTGTTTCTTGCAAAGCATTAGCAGTGAGAGTATGTAAGTGTGTTCCTTTCTTTTTATTATAATATTTACTTTTTTAATTTTTTTTTTTGCTTCGCATTATAACAATAATCAATAAAATTTCATGTTTTTCTTTGTTTGCAATTACTTGTTTTGGAGTTGTGTTTTTTTTTATATTACTTTTTCGCTTGTTTCAATTAGCAATTTTCGTTTTATTTACTTAATGTTCTGATAGCTAACTTTTGTGTTTTTGTGTGTATATAGGTTTTAGACTCCGGAGACTCTTTTTCTTGTATATAACTGAACTAACCATACATTTTTCACTATATATATTAGCTGTAATTGGTGTGATCCGAGCCCTGCTAATCATGTGTGTGTCTGTCCTCACTGGTTGCGATCTCTTACAGTTTAAGTTTTTCGATTTTTTATCATTTTCTCTGGGTGGGTTGCGCAACATCCTATAAAGGGGTTTTTTACTCAATGATAATGTGTGTGTGCGGGTTATGGGAGGAGGATGTGGGTGTGTCTGGCATATAAGTAATTGCATTCGAGATTTACATGAAATAACTGCTAACATATGAGGCCGCTAAGATGCCCAGCACAGTGAGGCAGATCAGTATCATGATCTTCTTTCGGCGGGCTTTGCTCTGGTACTTGAGCGCCTTCTTGGTATCCTGAGTTGCCGTCTGCACATAGTCCATAGCGTGCTCCACATGGTACTCAATGCGATCGATCATCTCGCCCTGCGACTCCACCAACATGGCCATGTCCATGAACATGTCGTGCAGCTCCTTAATCGATGTCTCCAGCTTCATGATGTCCTGGTGCCGGGCCTCGATATCCGCCAGTGTCTGTTTCGCCTGCTGTGTCTCCATGATGATGCCCTGCGTGAACACCGACGAGTTGCCCTCCTCCAACATCTTCTCCAGCTCATCGTCGTTTGTCGGCCGGCCGGTGATCTCCAGCTGACGCTGTATCCTTCCCTTGCAGCGCTCTCGGTAGTCGGTCTGGGTGCGATTGTATTCCGTCATCACCTCGACGAACTTTCGCGACAGCGTCGAGTGCTGCGTCTTCCGGATACGCAGATCCGCCGACGACTTGTTCTGCTGCTCCTCCTGCTCGATATTCTGTTCGATGCCCTTGAGCTTGCCACGCACCCGATTGGCGTTCTTCTTGATGTCGGCCATCAGGTCCTCCAGCTCCTGCTTGGTCTTCTCGTCCGTTTGCGGGGCAGACAGGATGGCCGAGTGCTTCTTCTTGACCTCCTCAACGTTATCCTGCACTTTGTCGATCATGCCGCGAATCTCCTCCACCTGGGCGAAGAAATCGTCCATGTACGAGTCGTGGCCGTCGACATTGACGGCCACCTCCGTCTCCTCCTCATCGTCGGATTGGGCGGCATGGAGAGCGGCTAATCTGTCCTTAGTCATCGTTGTGTCTGGCTGTTAATTTGGGGTTTTTTATGTGGGTTTTACTCTTTGTTTTTGGTAGGATATGGGCGTGTTTTGGAGAGTTTTCCTCCCTTAAAGTTATCCGTTTTTAGAGTTTCTTTGGGGACTGGTTTTGATTTTGAAGTTTTGTGTGTTATTTTGTTTTATCTCTGGGGTTTTTTCGTTGTATTATTATTATTATTTTCTTTTCTCAAGCTTTACGTAAGCTTTTGTTACGCGGTTTCGCAGATTGCGTTTTGCGATTAGCAGTTAAACGTTAACGCACACCAACACACACACACATACACATAAACAACACACGTGTAAGCGCGCGCGGAGTTTATTATTCGCTTTTAGCAGCTTGCTTTTTAACTTGTTTGCACGTTTTTCCCACTACAAAGCGAGAGACAGAGAGAAAAAGTGGGATCTCTTTATTGATTTTCCGCCGCTCTCTTTTATGGTTTACTTTTAGTATATTTTACTAAACTGACACTATTTTTGCTGCAATTCTTGTTTGATATTATTATTCCTTCTTGTGTGTGTGTGTGTCGTTATTTCGCGGATGGTATGCGAGAGGGATGGGGGAGGCGGAGAAGGCAAAGAGAGCGCGTGGTTGCGGGCGGCAGCAGCGACGTCGACGGCGACGACGACAGAGGCAGTGGCAGAGCACCTCTTCAATGCCAGCAGCTAAAAAGCTAAAGCTGCTGCTGAATTAATTTTTTGCTTCTTGTGACTCACGGCGCGGCGAGATTGCTGCTTTTTTTAAAAACAATATATAATTTTAAGCTTTTTTTTCTTTCGCTTTGGTTTGTTTCACTTTCGCACAAACACACACGCACAGTTACACGCACACGATAAACGATTTTCGGCAGTGGGAGAGGCTCCCAAAAATCTCTTAAAATGGGCAAAAAAATCGATTTCTGCGCAAAGCTCCAATTCTGCCGTCTGCTTTTGCTTCAGCTTGTGCTACTGCTGCTTCTTCTTCTTCGCGGGGGGGTGTTACGGTGGGCGTTATTTGTTCTTTCTCTCCTTTTGCTCGCCGTTTATTTTCGTTTGTTGCGTACGCGTCGTCTTCGGCGGCTCCGGTGGTTAGAGTGAGACGCACGACCGACCACCTCTCTCGCACTCGCACTAGCACGGCTGTCTTGGGTGTCACACGATTAGTTGTTGTTGTCGCCAATTGTTTTCTACCCGCACATTGGCAAATTGGCAGAATTAATGATTTTACGATGTTTCTTTATTACACTGAAAACCGAAAAATCATTTCGTGTTATTTTTTCCCGGCGACTGAATATTTTCGTTTATATATCCGCCCGATGCTTCCGTTTTCGCCGAATTTTTTTTCGATATACCCAAACAATAGAGGTGCGCAAAACACCAATGAAAACATCGATGCATCGATTTTCTAATTCATCGATGTTTATTTCGACCATCGATGTTTCTGAGCCATCACTAACGAGGGAGCTTTGTGTAGTCTTTGTTTATCAATATAAATCACACATTGATAATAAACTATCTCGGCTATTAGTTTTCTAAGTTTATTTTATGGGGCCAAGTTAATAAATATTTGTATTGTTAACACAACCCTAAATTAAATGTTTTAAAACATTTATGTGTCATCGCTCACCTCTACCAAACCATCCAAACAATCAGTGGTGCCCGTTTAGCTTACTTATACATATGTCTGGTTTTTTTAAGCTATAACTATGATACTCAACAGTGCAATTTCATAAGCAGACCTGTTAATATTCTGTTAACCCTTTCATCTGACAGCACGAATGCGACCCGTAGATGTTATCTACAATGAGGGAGTAATTTTACAAGTTTACAGAAAACTGTTACACGTTTACAGAAGCAACACGATACTATCGATATATTTATACAAGACGATTATTCGATTATTCGATTATTCTGCTCTCTCGACTGTTTATATATTTTATGTTTGACTTTTTGACTATTACTTATTTTCTTTTACTTTGTTATAGGAGTAACATTTTCTGTATTATTTGTATTTTAACTTATAATAATAATTTACACAAATACTGACATGCCGAGTTGGGGCTAAATATGCCAGCACATTCGTTCCATTACGTCAGCCCTGCAACAACAATGACAACAGCTAGTTCTGGTTTGTTTGTGGATCCCATTCGTTTTTGCATCGCGAAACCGACATGCGCGTACGTTTTTTATGAATGAAACGCGACCGGCACTTTACTTAAAGCAACACTAAGTGGGAACTGGGTGTGGGGGCTAAATGCAATAATAACCCGATCGGTAATATAGGTGAATGTAATATAATTAAGTAAAACAGAGCTCATTTTTGGGCGTTTTACAACACTGGTCACATGGGGAGGCGGGCAGTTCAAAAGGAGAAACATTAACTCGAATCACTAAATTTCACTTTATAATAAATACAAGTAAGTGATTAAGTAATAAAATCTTGTTTGTTCGCGGGAAATAAAAACGTTTAAATTACTCGAGGCTTTTTATAAATGTCATCAAGTCCTGTCAATAATTAGGATAATCATTCTGTCACTTAACTAGAGTGACACTTTAGTGCAGTGGTGACTTTAGACGTCAGAGGATGCAAAATATATTACTTGGTTCTTGGTGTTCGCGGCACGGTTTCCACAGATTACAGATAAAAAGAGCGACATAAGGTAAGGAAAACAGGTGCACTCACCGGAAACTTTGTCTGCAGAACGATCCCACATATTTCGTCGCCGACGAGGAACTGCTCGCCGAGCATCGCCATGCACACATTCTCCCAGGCCCGTTCAATCTTGTTCTTGCGCAGCCGTATCACCCATTGGCCGCCTTTGCTGTTGGCCGGATCCTCCCACATCGGCTTAATGCCCTGCTTAAATAGACTGAGCTCCCGGTAGGGCTTTAAGGCGGTGGGCCGGATGAGGTGCGAGTAGAGTGACCACCATTGCTGCACGCTGGCGCACCGGCCGACCACGTGCAGCGACTTGCTGTAGTCGGCGGCCGCCCGCTGCGTCCCCTTGCGCGAGAACCAGAGGCAGTATGTGTGCTGCAGACGATTCTCGCCGGGCCCGACTTCCAGCGGAGGCAGCTTGTCCACATCTATCTCGTTCTCCACATCGCTGTCGTCGCTGTCGACGAGATCTGGCCAGATTTTACTGGAACGGGCGCGCATGTCAAGATAAAAAAACAGTTTTTGATTAGTATGTCAAGGGTTAGAACTCAATTTTCACACTTGCCAACTTGCCACCACAATCACCCAGCAGTCTAGGCCCTATCGTTCGCATATTACATCAAGCAGAAAACATTTTATACTATCATGAAACTGTCCATTATTACGCTGGACCGGCGTACCATCAAGGTGGAGATGAGCGACTCGCAGGACGTGCGCACGCTGAAGCAGCGTTTAAGCAACATGCCTGAGGTTGCCATGCCCGCGGACAGTCTGCAACTAATCTACGCCGGCCGGATAATGGAGGACGAGTTGCCCCTGAGCAACTATAAGATAGCCGAGGACAAGAACATCGTATTGATGGGAAAAAAGATTGTACCTCCGCCAAAGGAACAGGAGCAGGAGCGGAAACCGGAACCTGTGCCTGGCATTCCCACAGCGCCGCCAGCCGCTGTGACCAATGAGGCACACAGCCAGCCGACGGTGGCTCTCCCATCGATAGCTCCCAACGAACAGCGGGTGCGCGATCTCATGGAAATGGGTTACGGCGAACAGGAAGTGCGAGACGCCTTGCGTGCCAGCTTCAATCATCCGGAGCGGGCAATAGAGTATTTGATCAGCGGAATTCCTCCGCAGGCCGCTACAGAAGCACAGATGTCGGCGGCCCAGCAAACCGGGGATCCGCATCAGATGGTGGCCTCACCAGCCTTGGCTCGTGTGCGACAAATGATTCGCGATGATCCGCGCCTTTTGGACCAGATCTTGGCCCATCTGGCCGAAACGGAGCCGGAGGCTTTCGAAATCATTCGTAACCATCAGGCAGAGTTCATGGCCCTGATTCAGGGCAGCGATAATGACACCGGCGGCGAAACCGTGCAGGTGAACCTAAATGCTGACGAGGCTGCCGCCGTGGGACGTCTGGAGGCGTTGGGATTTCAGCGGGCCTTGGCCGTGCAGGCGTACCTAGCCTGCGATAAGAACGAGGAAATGGCCGCTATGATTCTGTTCAATCAAGCCGAGGAGGATGAGGATCATGATCAGGAGCAGTTGCCCTAAATAAAGCGAGAATGCGCACGTAAACGGTGCCCAGAACATAACCTAACAATCGCACCAAGATGTGAGCGAGATGCTGGCCCCGTTTATCGGATGCAACAGCGGGCGGACGGGCGGGTGGTTAGTGGGTGGCGGCGGGAGGTGTGATCCACTTACGACTCGTACTGCTTGTTGGCTACTTTCTCCATGCTCATCCTGGCAATGGCTTTTGCGTCTCCTGGTACTGGTGACTGGGGCTGATCTGCCTGCTGCTTGCTGGTTGTTGTTCTCGCCGTGGCTGCGTTGCCTCTGGCTGTGTGGATCCCGCTGCTCCAATGGGACGGAGGACTGCTGCGTTCCAATTGCTGCTGCTTCTTCTGGCGCAATTCGTTGGTTGCTTTTAGCTTCAGAGCTCTCCTTTGGCTGCGCGCGTATGTGTGCGTGCGTGTGTGTGTGCGGGGTTTTTTGGTGGATTCTCTGCTCTAGGCGATTTTTGGGCCGCCGCTTCTTTTGGGGGTGAGCGGTTCGCTTGGGGCCGCTCTTTGGTTAACAAATGTGCTATTTGCGGGTATCCAGTTGTTTATGTTGTTGTTGCTTGGCTTATTTTACGGCTTATTTCGCTTATTTTTGCTGCAGTTTTGACGTTTCTTTTTGTACACACAACATGCGCTGATTGGATTCCACTTGCAGTCCACATTCCACGCGGCGCTGTCAAATCGGTGCAGTGTTGGAAAGTCGAAGCTATGTTTTTGCATTAATCAACACTACCCACAGTGCAGATGCACACCCTTCAACGGAGAGTATATATGTTTTGCCAATGCCTGGTAATAAATATATAATGCAAATTCAGTTATTATGTTCGAGTTGTTAATTCACTTTAAATGGTAATGGAAAATATTATTCAATATTTATAGTTTTCTACAGATTTCACCATAAAGTTACCAAACGTCGTCATGGACATACAACCCCAAGCTGCAGTTGAATAATTTTACGGGGTATCCGTCTATCGACTTTTTCTGTCACATTCGGTTTGTTTACGTTCGCTTGGACGCCGCTGAAAATGGGCAAGAGTGAGAAAAAATCTAAGAAAAGACACAAGGAAAAACGTAAGGAGTTTAAAGCGAAGCACAAATCCTCCAAGTCCAAATCAAAGAAGCACAGCCGACGGAAGCAGGAATCTCCGCCTCCTGCTGCTCCTCCTCCGGCACCAGAACAGGCGGAGAGTAGCAGCGAGCATGATGACTTTGCCATACCAATAGGTCCGTAAGAACCCCCATTAATTCTTTATCGTTTGCGTGTGCTTGCTGAACACTCTACCCCACAATAATTCAAGCACTGATGAACAGCAAATCACACGCACCCGAAACGCCGGAGGAGTACCAGCGACGGCAGAGCCAAATCCGTCGCGAGGTGGACCCCGTCACCGGGCGCACGCGCCTCATCAAGGGCGACAGCGAGGTGCTGGAGGAAATTGTGACCAAGGAGCGCCACGCGGATATTAACAAGAAGGCCACTCGTGGTGATGGCGAATATTACGAGGCCCGATCTCTGGATGCCGCCAGGCGACGCAAGTGAAGACCAAGCAATAACCAAAGCCACATTTCTTTGTCTTTTTAGTAATATAATTAATAACTGTCAGCTTAATTAAACAAAAGTGCTAGCTCCAACTATATGTACACGCGAAATCATCAGTGGAAATTTCTATTTTTTTTTGGTGCCGAGCTAGTACAACTGATGGAAGAAAGTGGTGCTGCCGTCCTGCCAGGCGGGATCGTCGCTGACCTTGGCTCGGCACATCGGACAGGTTTGCTCTCGCTTGAACCAGGTCTGCACGCACTCATCACAGAAGATGTGGCCGCACTCCAGCACAATGGGCGTGTTGAAGGCGTCATGGCAGATAGGGCAGAGGGCTCCCGCGGCATCCAATTCGTCTTTGGTCGGCGGTCGCTCAGAGTCCTGCATGGAATTCAATTGGTCAATGGATGCACACAACCCTTTATATTTATATCCCATCATTCTTACAATATTCTTCCTGAATGTCACAATAGCCTTGTGCAGGGACTTGCCACGCTCCACCAGCTCGAAGATCTTGGCGCCCAGATAGAGGGCGGAAAACAGGCCACCGGACACCACCTCTAGGCCCGAATAGGACTCATAGAGGAACAGGAACCATTGGGTAATGGGCGCTGTAGCCCGGTAGAACTGTGAAATGTACTCCACCAGCACATAAAGTCGGGCCTGTGAATGGGTATATGTACATATGGACATACATACATATGTGTGAATATACATACATATATTATTAGGGAAATCCTAGAAATTTGAACCGTCACAATAATCACAATAGTCACAATAAGTATGTACGTATAAAGCTCAACTTTAAACAAAAAGCAATAGCGCAAAGAAACGGAACGGGGAAAAATAAATCATAAATAAACAAATAATTCTGATTAGTCACATTACTAGAAATGCAACTGCTAAAAGTATGAGTTGAAAAGTTGGCCACAAGGAAAAGCTGAACATAATCATTGCAGTTAATCAGAACTCTATAATACTGCGTCATTAAGGCTAATCAAAATGGTGAATACTATTACAAACGAAGAATATATGTTTGCTGTGCGATAAAAGGGATTGCAGCAACATTAAACTAAAGATTAAGTAACGATCCCATGACTCACCCGAACTTTAAGGCGCATTAACGGATGGGGCAGCATCGTTATTCCCAGTTTTATCAGCATGGTGAGCAGCTTCAGAATGAGATCACTTACAGCAATGTAGTAGAGCATCATGCCCAGGGGAATCACCATATTTTTATTGTTACTTTCCGCCAAAGAAGCCGACGACGTCGACGACAATGTGGGATCGTCCGGCAGCTTGTCCCCCACATCCGTGATTCCCGTGTGAAAAGTTATTGTGGTGGTAAAGTAATCCCTGGGTGGCGGCACAATCAGACCGAATGGATTTGGCGGCGTATTAGCCAGGAATAGGCGCACCGTTACCACCACGGCAATTAGGCAGGCGTCTCTCACCAGCACGGCATAGTTCTTTTGGGCCAGTCTAGCAACCTGGTTTCGCACCGATCGGTTCACATTGTACATCACCGTTTGTAGCACCAGCAAATCCAAAATTCCCAGCAGATGGTCGTGTATAAACTTGATGAGCAGTATGAAGATTAGCGGCAGATAGCGTACAAAGTGGCTGAGGATCTGCACAACCATGTCGTCGGATATGAGGTGCTCGTCCTCAGCCTGATGCTCATGGGGCTCAGCCGGGCCATTAGCTCCGACTCCGATGCCGCCGCCACCGCCGCCTCCTCCATTCTCAGTCCCATTGCCATCGCCGTCTCCCAGATCCCGACTGTTATTCGGCTCATTTTCCTCAAAAGCCACCGGATTGCTGTGTAGTCCAATGACGCTGGCATTGTGCCGACTGCCATTAAGGCCATGATGGTTGTGCCGCATTTCTCCCTCGCGCAGAGAGATGCTCCTGCCCATAGCTCCACTTGGTCCAGCTGCGGCTCCCGATCCCACACGGCCGAAGCGAAGCGGTGAACTGACAGGTTCTGACACAGGTTGTTGTTGCTGACCGAACAGTATGTGTGCGTTGTCCTCGGGAACAGCGGCTTGAAAGGGAACGGCTTGCAGCAGGTGCAGCGGCCGGATACCTGAAGTTGGAATGTGTGATAAAGGAGCGCAGTGCCTCCGTGGACGGTGCCGTGGAAAGCGAGAAGACGTCGTTAAGGTTGACACGCCAAAAGCCCAGTTGTCTCACACTGGCTGCTGTTCCGGGCGAAGGGGCAGTGGCAGCTCCAGTCCCTGCTCCTCCTGCGATGGGCGGCTCTTCCAAACTGCCAGCATTGGCGCCCATGCTGCGGGACTGTTGCAGCCGGCGGTTCATTTGTGTGGTCACTCGCACCGGCGAGCTGCTGTTGCTGGCCGGCGTGTACGATCGCTGGCGGGCCAGGAAGGAGGACAGGATGTTTCCGTGGCGGGCTGTAGCACCGCTCAGACTGCTACTGCGCGCAGTGGGCACCTGCCCGTGATCCAGGCTAATGCTGGTGTTGGCCGCTCCTCCACCAACTCCTCCAGCGCCGACACCGCCCCCTGCAGAGGTCATCGAAGAGGAGGAGACGGGTAGCAAGTAGTCGTGTTCCGCAGTGGTTGACTCATTGTCGTCGCTCTCAATGCTGATGGACACACCTGCCGCTCCGCTGCCATCCTGCTGGTCACCAACTCCGCCTCCTCCTACTCCGCCTCCGCCTCGGTAGGGATCTTTGTTCATAGCCGAAAGTATCCGTGTTATTTTCCAGAATTTACACTTTTGAGAACAAGTAGTGTGACCGCAGTTCTGTTGCCAGGTTTCTATTTATAATGCCAGACGTCGACAGAAAAATAGAGGATTTCCCCCTCCACGGCAACTGGTCTTGAAGAGCTCATAACATGGGCGTTGCCAGACTATGCATGAAAGTTCGCGTAGTTATAATCAGCTGGCTGGGAATAAAAGAATACAAGAAGGTTGTTGAAGTTGAGCGATATGGCAGCGCCAGTGTTTGTTTAAGATATGGCGCTCCTTTTGAATATTTTTTATATTGGTTCATATTTTTTTATTTTCAGCCCAAATTTGCTATATGGCTGCTTAGAAACGGGTTCCTGTTTAAAAAATAGCAAAAATGTAATAGATAAGCAGATAAGGTTTATAAAAACGTACAAAAAAATAGTATAATTAATTTAAAATAGTTCATATTTTTGTATTATATTATTTATACAGTATACTCCCAAAATGTGAACCTTGCGTTAATTATAAGCTGTAGATGCAAGTTCGATCTTATTTACCTATGGGATCTTATTAGGAAGTTAACTTATATTAATGGGTTACTTTAATGATATTGAACTTAATTTTTAAAAATATTTAAGGTAAAGATAAAAAATACGAAATTAAATATCTACAATGCAAAATAAACATGAGATTGACATCTTTTTCGCCCTATTTACATAGCCAGGTTGGCCGAGCGGTCTAAGGCGCCAGATTTAAGCTCTGGTTCTCGTGAGAGAGCGTGGGTTCGAACCCCACACCTGGCAGTTCCTGGAAATCGAGTTTCCTTTTTTCTCTTTTTTTTTTTAATTCTTCAACACTTTAAAAAAGATTTGTTTAGTTACGATTAAAGTTGAAAGCCTTTCTAATAGTTATTATTCCAAATTTATGACGATTTAAAAGAAACAATTTTGTTATATGCCTTACCAATTTAATTATATAATGGTATGCCTTAAAACTAAAACAGCTCTAAAAATATGCAAAAAATAAATTAGTAATTAAATTTATATTTATTTTGTGTGACTCACAGACCAATTCTAATTAGTTTATTTAAAGCAGTTAAGGCTCTATTTGCCACGCTTGAAAACCCATTTCTACCCCATAAATTATGCAAATAATTTCAAATTTTTTCCTAGGCTGGATCTTGTGGGCCACCCTTATGTGCACCTACATACATATGTGCTGGTCCTTTGATAAGGATAAGGCGGAAATGGCTTAGTTAACCACCCAGCCAACCGCAATTAAGCTGACCCAAAGCCGTTGCTTGGCAACATTTGCATCGTCCGTCCACAACAACATCGAGCCTGGTTCAGAAGGAGAAAAACGTGGTCAAAACCACCACCGCGCCAACGGGTGCAAGCACCACCAAAACACACCAAGGACAAACCCTTGACGCTGAGCGGGTCAGTTTAGTTCGTGGCCATAAACAAAGAACACCCGAGAAAAGTGAAAATTTTAAGTATTACTAATCAAATGTTGATGCAAAATATAATACAAGCTCTAATGGGTAATATTAATATAAATAAATTTAAGTTCATCAAATTCCAAGTGTTTAATATCAAAAAAATCAATCAAAAATTGTAAATGTATTTTGTGCCAAGTTCAAGAAAGTAAATAAGAAAAAAAGTTAAAATTGTTTTTAGTGTTCTCTTTTGTTTCTTGTGGTAAATTATAATTTGTATTACTTATTTGAGAAAGCCAAGAGAAGGAAACAATATGTTTACGAACTTTAAAAGGGAACAATCTGGGTGACCTTAATTTAAATTGTTCAAAAACACAGGAATACCATAAAATGTTCAAATATGTATAAAATTGATGAAATCTTGTTGTATAATATTTTTTTGTAAAGTATATAAATTTTGAAATCAAAAACTGAGAATTTGAATATGTTTATAAATAAACAACAATGTACTTTATCTAGTTGCTTAAATGAAAGTTCAAAACCGAAAAGGTTTCTGTAGGAATAAATACGTGGAAATATCCTACATTTAATATCAAAGAAAGTGTGATATATTTACAGGATATATCCTTAAAAATACACCAACCCATAGAAAAAGTCATGAAAGTTACCAAACCCAAGGACAAATCATTGCCAAAGAATTAGACTTTGCCTAAATTCCCATAAAACGCAAACAAATAACAAAAACCCAAGTCAAATGGGCTATTAAAATATAAATATTATTTATTATATATTATAAGTATAGACGAATATAGTGTGTGTTGGTGTGGTTGTGTGAGTTCGTGTGGTATATGTTTTTTTTTTAACGAGCCTAATCTTCTTAGATGGATGTTGAACCCCATTGGCGTAAACAAAAAAAAAGAAATAGTATAAAATGCAAAAATATATACTATGTACTATATATGTATATTGTTTCCATTATTGATCAGTCTGTGTAATCTCTCTCGCTGGCCCCACCCTGTTCCCTGCTCCGTGCTCCCGTGCCTGTTGCTCCCCATCCTCGGATGCAGTGGCTCCCTTCTCTCCCTCCTCGTCCGTTCAATGAACCGGCACCGTGATGCGGGGCGATAAACTTTTGGCTGTGGCGCGATTCCGGCGCTGCAAAAATAGCTTCACGTTCTCGAGCGGCAGCTGGAAGTGATAGTAGGCGCAGTACGGCAACGGGTCCCAGTAGGCGAACAGCGCCTCCCGCTTGTCCAGGGCCGTCGTCGAGGTGCTCCGCTCCAGCGCCGACCAGCTCCAGTTGGGCAGCTCGTCCTCGGGCAGTCCTCGCCGGTGGATGCACTTCATGGCGCGGCACAGAAGCTGGGCATGCGATCGATTGTGGCATATGTAGGGCAGGGCCACGCCCAGTCGCGTGCCCAGTGGCACGAACTGTCCACCATGGGCGGGACTCTTGACCAGGCGGAAACTAATGTGTCCATTGATGGGCCTCTGGAAGCGTACTTTGGCGAAGAAGGAGCGCAGCCAGAGCTCGATTTGGGCCTCGTCGTCGCTGGGCACGGGAATGAGGTTCTTGGTGTGATGCTCCACACGGCAGCTCACATTGGCCACCACCCGCGAGTCCTTGACGGTGGTGCAGGTCACGTAGTGATGGTAGCCCGGCTGATCCCTGACCACCAGCCATGGCTGTCGCTCGCTAATCTCGAGCTGGTTGAGCTTAAGCTCCGCCCTCCGGTTGGGCAATATATACTTGTGCCGCTCGAGCACTCCCTGCATTCCAGCGGCCATCAGGATGTTCCTGTAGCTGCCCACAAATCCGCTCTCGTAGATCTGCTGCAGCTGTCTAGGTGCCGTGAGGACGACATGAGCTGGCAGGGCCATCTGTTGTTGCTCGCATCTCTGGAAGAGCTGCATGCAGTCGTCCAGCTGCTGGGTCTCCTGTACTCCCGGAATAAAGCTTGAGCAGCCGAGCACCTCCAGGTGTGGTCTGGCAAGGGCATCGTAATAGGCCGGACTGGTTGCACAAACGGGTATGTAGACCGCTGGCCGCTCCTTCTTAACAATGTGGCACAGGGCAGCTATGTACTGGTCAGGATTGCTGGCTGTGGGTCGGGGCACCACGTAGAACTTATCCACCGCCGTGGAGAAGCGGGCCAGGCCGAATAGTCCTTCGAATTCAAACACAACCACACGAGCTCCAGAACCGTAGAAGTTCCTTGCCAAATGAAGCGTCTGGATGGTGCTTCCGCAGCTCAGGAGAATGGTCTTTTGGCGCTGCACTGAGCCCAGTTCCTCCTCACCGCTTAACAGCCACTTGACCAGGGCAATAGGCACCCTTAATAGTTTCCAGAAGATCCAGAGGAGGGCAGACAGCCAGAAGCTGGGAGCCGCTATGGAGAGCGGTATGTACAGGACGTATCTCAGGATGGTCAACACCAGACGCATCAGCAGCTGGGGACCGAAGAGGAGCACCCGAGTCCCAAAGCTGGGCTGCGGCGGTGCCTGCGTCTGGAACTGGCTTCGCAGGAGACTGCCATCCGCCGTTCGCTGACGTCGCAGGGTCACAAAGTGTCGATGCGGCGTCTGCGCGTCCTTGTCCTCCTCCTCCTCCGATTGACTGGGATGTTCTGGTATTAGGTCCAGGGAATTGATGCGCCGGAACTTGGAGCGCGAGGCCTGGCGGAGTTGCCGGGCATGCTCCTGGCGCAGTAGCAGATCGTCCAAAGTCTGCGACATCTTCTTTTCACACTCTCTCTCTCACACACAACACACTCTCTCGTGGAGTCGCGTATTCCTCCGTGTAATCTTTGCCGTATAATCTCCGCCGTATAATCACCGATTATCGTCGCCGTGCTGTTGCTGGCAAAATCCGAACTGTGACTAAAGCGCGTTTTAAATAGGAGCTATACTTTAAACCTACGGGATGCAGCCGGGCCGTGCCATATTGATAACCCGCCCCAGGCACATGCCCATCGGCTGGGATCGGCCAATACATGCCCATACCTATGCCACTGCATGTGTACACAGGGAGAAATAGCGGTATGGGAAAGTTAAGAAAATTAAAAGATTCCTGAACTATTAATCAAGCTTGATATGATCAGATAAGGCTAAGCTTTTAAGTGTATTTGTTTTTCTGATAATATAATGAATATAATCAATTCAATGATCAATTCTATTTCTTTCTGTGTTGATATTTTGTCATCTAATGTTAGCTAATTGCGTTCTTACATTTCTCGGTCCGAAGTCTAAGCCGTTTCACAAATATTTTGTAATACTAAACTTTAGTCATTAATAAACTGATGATAAACATAAAGTTCATGCTATGTACAATCAAGAATATGTTATATTGAAACTATTTTCTTGACAACATTGTTGCCAGTGTAGAAAACCCCATACGTTTAGTCTCAAATCTATTGAGTTTCTAAAAACGATTACCTTTAGTGTTTCTTTATCGCGCTGATTAGTTTATTGAACTGTTTTTATTTCGGCTGGAAATAGATTTCAGACATAGTGACCATGATTAAATTGTAAGAACCTAACACTATCGTGGCGAGACAATCAGCACAACAAACTATTTATTCAAAAGTGACCTTAACAGTGGGGATTTGCGATAATTTCTGGTAGGTCAGTATCAGAGTTTTTTCGGCAGAGCGAAAATTATAGTTGCTAAGCTAGAAATCTCTTAGGAAATACCTTTTCAATAGTGAGATTTTATTATATGAACAATTCAGAAATATTGCAAGATTTACATGATATATGTCTTGGAAATCTGAATCGATAAAGAAGTATTTTCCTATTAATTATAGTACCTATTTGTATAGTTAGGCAGATATTCTTCCAGTGTAGTGGCAGTAATTAGCTACCGCACTTATAAACACTATATATGCCTGATCAGTGTCCGAGTATTAGTGATATTGTCGCCAACTCTCCTCCGACTGATCCCCTCTTCTCCGCATTAGTCTCCTCTTTGCCGGGTCCGCTGTCTGTGATCTTTGGCGATCGTTGTATAAATCATCACAGCTCGGAGCCCAGAGATTGCGGATTGAAGGTTCCATTAGCTTGCTGGATGGGCAACCGTTGTCAAGGGAAGACGGCAACAGAATCGGGGAAATCTACCGCTCCCTCGGTATCCCTTGCTGGGATCTGCGGAGGAGCTTTGCGCCATCGATTCCGAGTGCGAATGCAGTCCAGGTCCCAGAGCCCGATTAGTGGAAGAGTGAGACTTTGATCCCAAGGTATACTCAATCCCATTTCTGCCCCCAACTGATAAGAGGGTCTGACTATGAACCCACCGCTCGCCGGAGTGCGACAGGCAGGCAAACTTATGCTGGAAATATAATCTCACACCTACACATAGTATAGACCTTATGGCATCGGGCCGAGATTAAAAACTGAAAGTGAAGCAAACAAACACCTTAATGGCATAACCAATCTTCGGACTTTGAGAGTCTGAGTCTGGGGACACATAGTTGTCGCAGCGGAGCTCGGAGCCTGGAGCTTCACATACCTATGAATATAATGTGATTTGTTTGCGCGAGTTTTATAGAAGTCACCCTGTGTACCTGCCACTCTGATATTACCGCCCCAAGGTCGCTGTCCAGGTTAAAGCGAGGACTGATAAGGGCGTTGTTATATATTTAAATATCATCGTTTCAGGCGGTGGCTCAGGCTTTTTTCGTGGCCATTTTTGTTCGTTGTTGAGCCATAGAAATAGCTGCTGCCTCACCTATATGTGCCTGCCCGACCCGGGTCTATATTATTATTATTGCACACACATGCAGTTCTCTGATATGGACGACGGCGGCGATAACCCCGAGAGCTCGGGCTCTCGATTGCAATAGAATTCGCAGAGCAACCTGTGCCAGGAAACATCTTGACATTTGCCTTCGGCGAAGGCTAACGAAATGCTCGGATTTGCTCCGATCTCTGGGCATTACGTGGCTGCCGATAATCCCGCAGTTGATCTGCATTTTTCAGGATTTTGAAATCGGGGAATTTGGGGTATTTGTTGGATTATATTAGAACATAGCCTTCAAGGTCCAACTAAATTAACTTGGCGAGTAATATTTAGCTACTGCTTCTTTAGTTAGTATCGTCTTCTGTGTCTTGTTTTTCGAAGGGTTGATCTATTTGTTCATAGAACCTCATTTACATATATGCACCGCAAATAAATCAAGAAAAGGGTTAATCGCATCGACAGAGTCGCCTCCTGTACCTTCTCGATTTATGACCCGGCTCGTTGACTTATTAAAAGCAGTTAAGCATGAACCATGTGACCAGCAGTGGGACTTGCACCGCCTTCAGTGCCACCAAGTTATCAACCACCAACGCCCAACGACAGCTGCACTTAAAGAAATTACATTACCAGTTGGATTTTCAATTCAAAAATGACTTTACAAATTTAAACGAGTTAGGTGAGGATTCAAAGAACCTATAAAAGACCAGAAACTCTGTGACTTCAACAATAGACCCTGAAACCGACTAAAAAGGGATAAAGGGGAACAGATTCTTAATTAGACCTCTTAAAGAGGTTTGAGAAAGTGTGTAGCTAACCGTGATTAAATTAGAACTTAAAATACTGAAGATCTCAATTGCGTTCATATAGTTATGCATATACATTTTCCCAATGAATAACTATCTTAGTAAACAGAAGATTTCGAAACCTATCTTTACGGTTTTCCGGAAGGGTCGTGACTTTGCTTAAGATCGTATCGGTATAACCGACTCTGGATTTTTCTTGGTGTACCCCATCGATATCGCCCCGATTTGACCGACCGCATTCGGAATATGCTTCGAGACACGATTTGCATTTGTTGCTCGCTCGCACGCCAAACATAATTGTGAGCTCCTCTTTCCGTAATCAATTGCGGTTGCCTCTGGTAACCAGGAATTTGTTAATTCAATGTTTATTCCGTCCCAGTCCCCCTCTGCCATCCGGTATTTCTGCAGCGCGGAAAGTTGCAGTCCTCAGACGGCGAAGCAGGCCCCTAATGGCGGTTAGTTCGAAAGGGGAATCCTTGTGACTTTGCCCAGCGCTCCTTACGCTTCCTTTCCTTGCTTGAAAAGTTTGGCTTTGGCGCTCAGTTGGCTCAGTTCCGCGGGCCCAAGCAGTTGTTCCGGTTCGATCCCAGCCAGTTACAGGCACTGATTAACTTTCCCTCCTGGAGGAGCGTTAGTTGCGTTTAGTGCTTCCGCATTCCGCAAATTTGTGTCAATTGCCACCAGGCAGGCAGGACACGTTAGTGGAGTCGCAGGCCTCGAGGCCCAGGATTCCGTGATAACTTGATGAGTATTCAATTGGAGCTTAATCAGTTAACAACAGTGTCTAGTGCGCGGTCTTAATTCAAGTTAAAAGTAAAACAATAAGAACATACATAAAGTTGTTTACAGAACTTAAAGTGGGATATACATACATATATCACCTACAGTGAGAAGTAAGTTGAACAGTTTTTAAATAGGTGCGAAATCTTTAACCATGGAATTGGTTTTTAATAAATTTATAATTCAAATGGATGTAATACTAATCCATAAATTTAAAAAGGTTACTATCTTGTACAATAGCTGCAGATCAAACCTTAAGAACGGTATTGTGATTTCCCGGAATAAAGCTGCCTGTCTATATTAATTACCTTTAAAAATTCTCAAATATTCCCTTATTTATCAATTCTTAGAACTTGCTTATAAAACCCTTACTAGAACACTTGAAATTAAACAATTTAAATAATAAGAGCCTTTTTTAAACCAAAATATTCAAGAAGAATTACAGATGGTATATGCAAATGTATGTATACAATGTTATTAAGAACATCATCAGAAAGAAGTGATGCTTATGGGAAAGTTAAATTGATTATTAGGAAAAATTTAAAACTACTATTCATCAAAATTGACAGTTTATACTTTAATAACCAATAATTGATCTCCGAAAGTCTTTGTCCCCGCTATATCTTTCATAAGCATAAACTGCGACGACCTCCATTTGACTGAAGCCACGATGATAAGTAGTAAATCTGAGACTAAAATAGAAAGTACAAGCTCCTTGTCGCGCGGATTGCATGCCAATTCCTAGTCGGTCGCACTATCAAGGATATTATTATTATATTTTTTATGGTTTGCATAAACACAAATGGCAAAATGGGGGCGGCATTGGGTGGTATGGGAAGAGCAGCATAAGGAGCTCAAAATTAGAAGACGCATTCGTGACAAAGGAAGTTTCAACAACGGCAGAACGGCGGAAATGTTGTTTATTAAAATAAATACGAGGACAAGGATATTATTATGAGTTTTCGGAAGGGGCGGACATTGGGGGTGCACGGCTGCAGGACTGCAGGATGATGGAGTGGGGGTAAATGGGGGAATCGGGGGTGGTAAACACAAACACTTGCTGTCCTGGTGACAGACTGTGCAATGCGTGTTCTCCAGAGCAGGGGCTGGGGCCCGGAAAAACTATTTCCTCAAGTGGGCCCCAAAAAAAAAATAATAATAATATCATTCGAAAGTATGGACGGAAGGCAAAGAAGTCCTGCCACTGGGCGGGATCCTTCGAAGAGGGCGCGCTAAGCTTGTTTATTTGCGAGGAACATCACCAGCTGTCATGACGACTGGCTCCCAGGGCCCGGAACAAGTTAATAAATCAATTTGGACTAACTTATCGAGTCGCTCTGGAGCGTAGGCGAGGCGCCAAACTTTTATCCATAAAGTTTTCGCCTCCTAATACCCTAAGTTTTCTTGGCCTAAAGGGTTGAATGGCTTAGAGGGGGTTTAATTTTATATTTTTCTGGTAAAACTCATAATCTTACAGGTACTATGTACTAACTGAGTAGGAACTTAAGTTTTCTAAATATAATATTAGCCTTGGGACACTCTTGACTACTTTATTGTTAATGGGTAAAAGCAAGTCTTAACCCTAAGCCACAGCAATTTAACTTTTTCACGCTGCACGCAACGCAAAGCCACAAAACACAGCAATTTCATCGAAGGAAACAAATCAAATTCACTCTCTGCCTCCCCACAACTCCTCCCACAGATGCAGGCGTATCGCGATAACTTCAAGCAAACGCCCTGCCCATCGGCCGTCGACCTTCAGACGGCGGCATCGGTACCACCATCCGCACCCACCGCTTCGCGCCTGCCCTTCTCGCGTGGCCAACGTGGGCGTGACCCATCGGCCAGTGCCGCCTCTGTTGCCGGTTCCGGCGTCCTCACGCCCAGGATGATGAGTCCGGGTCCGCCGGGTGGCGGTGGAGGAGGAGCAGGAGTAGGTAGTGGCGATCCCTCGGCCCTGCTGCGTCAGAACCAGGAGCTGCGCCAACGGCTTGCGGATGAGTCGCATAGCTACCGTCGACGCCTGGACACCTACAAGCAGGCACAGCATAATCAGGCGAATCTGGTCAGCCGGCTGCAGTCGAAGATCCAGCAGTATCGCCAGCGATGCAGCGACCTGGAGGAGCGCATGCACGAGACCATCAAACCAACAGCCGGAACGGGACCTAAGCTGACCACGGGTCCCACCACCAGTCAGGTTCTGGTGAGTACCGGAAACCCTTCAACTTTAATGAACCCATTGTGACTTACTTTTTTTGACAACTTTTTAGTGCTCCACATCCCTGACTCTAGGTCAGAGCAGTTTGCCCTGTAGCTCATCGCTCGACTCACCGCCGCCCAGCTGCAGCCGAGACTATGTCCACGATGATGTCCTTGCCACCGGTGGGGGTGGCGGTACTGCTGACCTGTGCCGCAAGCTGGAGGAGGAGCATCAGCGCTGCGAGCAGATCATGGCCCAGAACAGTGCACTGCGTCAGCAGTTGGAGGAGTCCAATCGCACCAACGAGGCTCTGACCAACGACCTGCAGAAGCTGACAAACGACTGGGCGGGTTTGCGCGATGAGCTGCTAATCAAGGAGGACGAATTCAAGGAGGAGGAACAGGCTTTCAAGGACTACTATAACAGCGAGCACAACCGCCTGCTTAAAATGTGGCGGGAAGTGGTGGCGGTGAAGAGGTCCTTCAAGGAGATGCAGACGGCCATGAAGGCGGAGGTGGCCAAGATGGGCCAGGAGATCAACTGTGTGGGCAAGGACATTAGCGGCTCCAATGCGGCAGTTGCCTTTGCCCATCAGCAGGCCAAGCGGGCGGCGGATGAGGAGCTCAAGCAATCCCAGCGCAGCAACGACGAGCTGCAGAACCAGCTGGCCACGTTGAAGGTGCAGTACGAGAGCGCCCGCCACGAGATCATGGAGCGCGATCAGCGGCTGCTGGAGCTGATGAATCAGCTCAAGAAGCTGGAAGACCGCTGCGCGCAGGCGGAGTCTCAGGCCGCGCTGGCCAGCCGCTACAGCGACGAGATCGAACGTCTTAACAATTCCATGCGCGAGATTGCGCAGGCTGTTGTCCAAGACGCTGAGATCGCAGATCGCGAGGCAGACGCCGAGGTCACCGGCGGGGCCATGCAGCACATGCATCTGTCGCGTGACGCCGCCGCTGGAGCAGGCTCGGGCAGCACAGCCGGTGGTGGTGGTGGTAAATCCCCGCGTCGCAATTCGACTCGCGCCTCACAGGCTTTCGCCGAGGGCACCATCTCAGCCGTCCAGGCGGCACTCCACAAGTACCAGCTGGCCCTCCACGACATGCAGGTGAAGTTCCAGCACTCCAGTGAGACGCTGCGCACCACCAAGGCGCAGCTGGACACCAGCGAGGGTACCAAACAGCTGCTGACCACCAAGATGCAGCAGCTCACCGAGAAGCTGGACGCCAGCAACTCGAAGCTGTCGGAGCTGCTGCAGGAGCGAGAGAGTCTGCAGAGGGGCCTGGACGACATCCGCACCCAGAAGCAGCAGTCTGAGATGGGACGTGCCGATATCAACAGTGCGGTGAGTAAAGTCTGGGGAAGATCTGGGTATTTTCCAGGGGTTTAGGGAGTGCGAATGAAGCTAAAGTGATATAGTTGCCGCTGACTTGAAGGTTGTATAGTTAATATTCATAATTAATTTCTCTGAATGACTTAACTAACTTCCTCTTATTTTGTTCAGTGTGGATGTCAAGGAGGATTGGGGGCGGATCAGTGATAGCTCGATTAGTGTCCGTCTGAGACTGATTACGCCGCAGATTGTATATTATTAATAATAATAACGCTTTCAACTTAAATCCGGGGTGATGCCATGTCTGCGTTGAATTACAAATTATGACCGCGGAGATTGCATTTATAGCCTACGTGAACGGGGGATAAGTTCATAAGCACTCGGTAGATCGTATCGCTAAATGGGTTTATAGGGATTTGGAAAAGAACTGACGAAAGCTAAGAGAGTATATATTAAATCAGCTTCACCAGACGACACATCTAGACATGTCTTAGGCCCTACTATTCAGAGTAACTTTACTATATCATTTAGCTTTTACTTGTGAATGTTAGCCTAAGAATCATAAGGATATTTCCTTCCTGCTTAGATAATTATATTATACATCCCTACAGTTTGCAAGTAAATTATAGGATAAAATAGTAATTCGATTATAACTAAGTTTAAAATGATTGCGTTCTTTGAATCAATATTTATCGTTATTTATATATGAAAATTTTTTCGACTAATTTTGATTTTCAAAAGCTCATAGCTAAGCCAAAAACGGGTTATTTTCAATTCGGAAAGCACTTCTATGTTAGTTTTCATTAGTTTTATAAATCTGCATACTGAATTTAACATTTTAAGAAATTTAAAATTTAATCAATTTTTGACAATTTTAATGATGTAACCCCTTACAAAATTGTGAAATTTTCGAAAAATTTCAAAAAATGTTTTTTTGACCGGACATGGCTAGATCGACTCGGCTGTTAATGCTGATCAATAATATATATAATTTATAGGGTGGGAAATGATTCTTTCACAGCGTTATAAGCTTCTGATTAAAATAAAAATACCCTTCAAGGTATACATGGCGTATACTTAACGTGAAACCCCCTAAATTAAGTATACGCCATGTGTGTCTTAAGGGAGAAGAGTTTAAAAATGTATAAAAATAAGTAATGCTAATAAAAAAGCTAGTTTAGCAATTAAATTATAATATCGAATAGGAAATTGATTATAAATAAGCTTAAAACATTCACATCGACATATATTTTTTTACGACAATTTTGTCCATCAATCAAAGTTTTAAAATCTAAAATCTAAGCCAAAAACGCATTAATTTCCATTCGGAAAGCTTTCCTATGTTAGTTTTTAGAAGATTTTTAAATCTGGATACTGAATTTACCATTTAAAAAAAATTCAAATTTTTGACAATTTTAATGATGTAACCCCTTATAAAATTTTCAATTTTCGAAAAAAACATGGACATGGCTAGATCGACTCAGCTTTTATAGCTGATCAAGAATATATATGGTTTATAGAGTCGGAAATGATTCCTTCACAACGTTAAAAGCTTTTGACTAAAATAATAATACCCTTGCAATAGTACATATAATAATAGGAAATAATCTATTCAAATATAATATAATCTATTAATTATATAAACCATAGTCATAATTCCAAGACTCGACTATATGTCAAGATCACACTCTGATGATTATAGCAAAATTTGACCAGACGCGTTTCAAACAAATTGAGAAAGTGTGTATAATTCTTGCTGACTTTGCAGAAAAGATTAAAAATTGCTGAGGTAGAGTAAATGCCAGACATTTTGTTTAAAACTAAGCTCTTATTGATTAAACTTGGGTTTCCAAGTCAGATTTTAACAGAAAAGTATTACAAATCTGATGTGTAAATAACCCCCGAATCCCTTTACTTCCTTCAGTTTGAGAATCTGAGCGGAGACTATGAGAAGCTTCAGCTGCAGAATGGAAAACTTCAGAAACGCATCGATTCCATGGAGGAGGATAAGAAGGCCGTGGAGCTGGAAATCCAACGCATTCTCAAGGACAAAAATATCACCGAACTTAACTTGAGGTAAGAGTCATAATTCGGAGACCCATGAAACCCACTTAACCTTTCGCATACCAACAGATCCGAGGAGGATCGCAGCAGTCGCCTGAGGGAGGAGACCATCTCCCTTCGCGAGGAGCTCAACCGGGTGAGCCTTAACCGAGATCTGCTGGAACAGCAGCGCATCGAGTCGGATAACCTTATCAATCTGCTCGAGAAGCAAAAGTCCGATTTGGAGTACGACCTGGATAAGCTGCTCCTGGAGAAGTGCGATCTGCAGGAGAAGCACGAGAAGCTGTCCAGCAACAGTTGCTCCACCACCGACGAGCTGAAGAGCGTTCAAAGCTGCCTGCAGGAGGTGCAGGAGGAGCGCAAGAAGCTGCGACTCCAGTCCGCCGATCAGTGCAACGAGATCGGTGAGCTCAAGAAGGAGCTGGCGGTGCTGGACAAGGCAAGGCTTGAGCTGGAGACAGATAACCTGTCTGCCGGCGAAAAACTCAAGTGCCTGCAGCTGGAGAAGGAGAAGATCCTGCAGGATCTGGCCTGCGTCACACGGGATCGTGGCGACATCCACAACCAGCTTACGGCCATGTGCCGCAAGAAGGAAGCCTTGAACGAGGAGCTAATGCGAACTCGCCAGCGCCTGGAGCAGACGACCGAGACGAACAACCGCCTGAACAGGAATCTCGAGGAGATGGTCAAGGATGTGGAGGAGAAGCAGGTGGTCATAGATCTGCATGAGAAGGATACCCATCGCCTAAACGAGCTATTGGCTGCTCTGCGTTCGGAGAAGGAGTCCCTTGAGTCGGTGCTCTTCGACACTAACACCTCCCTGGAGGCCACCGAAGAGCGACGCAGCCAGTTGGAGCGCGACCTGCAAGAAGCTCTGGTGCGGGAGGAGTCCCTGAAGAACCACGTGGCCCGGCTGCAAAAGGATCTTGAGCAGTGCCAGCGGAAGGCACAGGAAACTAAGACGCATCTCATCAACGCAGCCCGAGCCGCCGAGAGTGACTTCAACCAAAAGATTGCCAATCTCCAGGCTGCTGCCGAGGATGCGGCCAAGAGGCATGGCGAGGAGGTGCTTCAGCTGAGGACTGCCCTCGAGAAGCGAATGCAGCAAGCTCTGCAGGCCCTGCAAACGGCCAAGGACGATGAGATCGAAAAGTTGCAGGAGCGTCTGGCCACCTTACAGGCCCATCTCGAGAGCCTCGTCCAGCAACACGAGGAGGCCCTTATTCGGGCCGAGAGCGAGAAGCAACAGGCCTTGCTAATTGCCCACCGGGACAAGCAGGCTGTGGCCGAGCGCCTGGAGGCCGTGTCCAGAGATCTTAAGACCGAGCAGGAGGCCCTCGACCGCAGCCGGCGAGAAGCCAATGCCAGGGATGAGAAACAGAGGGCGGGAATCGCACAGCTAAAGGATGAGATCGTTCAGATGCGAACCAAGGAGGAGGAGCACAGGTAAGTAATATTATTTCCTAGGATTTTTGGATATTATATTTAATCTTTCACAGGATTAAACTGGAGGAGTGCATCCGCAAACAAGAACTGCAGCTGAGCAGCATCCGGGAGGAGCGGGACACCCTCTGTCGGGTCAGCGAGGAGCTGAAGATGGAGATCCGGCTGAAGGAGGACAAGATGGAGGGCACCAACAACGAGCTGCAGGACGCCTTGCGCAAATCTAAGGAGGGTGAGTACTTACACATCTTCTCCTAACCCCAATCTTAATATGAGTCTTCTCCTCCACCAGCTGAGGGCTTCATCGACAGTCTACGTAAGGAGTTGACAGACAGCCGCCGGCAACTGGCGGACAGCAACATTGAGCGGGATAAGTACTCCGGCAGCAACAAGGAGTTGCGTGACCATGTCAAGCGAGTGGAGAGCGCCAAGCGGGAACAGGCTCGCGCCATCGAGGAGGCCCTGCAGAAGATCAGCAATCTGGAGGACTCGAAGAACTCGCTGGAGAACGAGCGCACTCGGCTGAGCACCATACTTAAGGAGACAGAGAATCACTTCACGAAGACCACCCAGGATCTGAATGCCACAAAGGCGCAGCTGCAAAAAGCCCAGGTGGAATTCGCCCAGAAGGACGAGGGCGGCAAGGAGCTGCAGTGTAAGCTGGTCGCTGAAGTAGAGCTAAAGGAGAGGGCTCAGCAAGAGCTCTGCCAGATCAAGAAGCAGCTGTCCGACTTGGAGGCTAATCTCTGTGCCACGCGCCAAGAGTTGGGACGGGCTCGTTGCCAGAACAACCAGGAGGAGCACCGCTTCCATGCCCGCGAGCAGGAATTGGCCCAGCGCTTGGAAGAGGGTCGGGGCCGAGAAAAACGGCTGGAGGATCAGAAGCATAACCTGGAGGTCTGCCTGGCCGATGCCACCCAGCAGATACAGGAGTTGAAGGCCCGTCTGGGCGGAGCAGAAGGACGTATCCGTGCTCTGGATGAGCAGCTGTCCTGCGTGGAGCTCCACAAGCGGGACACGGAGCAGAAGCTCTCCTCGGTGGTGCACACTCTTCGAAGAATTGCCGGTATCCAGGTGGACGGTAGTGTGAATCTGTCCCACCGCTTGCTAAGTCCCTCACGGAGGTTCAGTCCATCCCGCAGCTGCGGAGACTACGATGCAAGGAGCACTTCGCAGTGCCCCGATGGACCCATTGATGTGGACCCAGACCTGGTGAGGAAAGGAGTCCGAAACCTCATGCACCAGGTGGCTCAGCTGGAGCGGGAGAAGGACGACTACAAGTCCCAGCTGGGAGCAGCAAAGAAGCAGCTGCAAGATGCCGCCGAGCAGCAAGTGAAGTGCGATGCCAAGCTGGGCAAGCTGCAGGCTATGTTGAGGAATCTCCAGGAGGAAAAGAGCAACCTGGAAACGGACCGTAAGATGAAGATCTCTGCAATACAAGCTCTGGAGGAAAAACTTAAGCATCGCAACGACGAGCTGATGATGCTACGGGAGCGCTTAGCACAAACGGAGATGCAGTTGGCGGCCACCTCAGAGGAGAATGCCCAGAATGAGGATCGTCTGGAGAAGAGCCGCCAGCAATGCGCCAAGTTGGAGAATGAGAAGCGTCAGCTACAGGAAGAACTGGCCAAGGTGGAGGGCAGGGCCAGTAAACTCGATCTCCAGCGAGTGGCCATGGAGGGTGACCTTACACGCCTTCAAATGGCGCTTCAGGAGAAAGACTGTAGCATCCGTCAGATGGCCGAGCGACTGGAGAACCAGAATAGAGCCATGACCCAACTGGAAGATCGCTGCACTGCCCTTAAGTCCACCGTGGATCAACTGAAGGAGCGGCTCCAGAAAGCCGCCGTGAGCGAGACCCAGCTGAGGGGCGAACTGAAGACACTGCAAAAGGAGCTCTCCGAGCAGGGTCACTGCGCTCAGGCCAACGAGGACAAGGTAAAACTCTTGCAGAAGTCCCTGCAGACCACCGAGAACGAGAAGCGTATCCTGACCGAGCGCCTGGACAGCGCTCAGACCAATCTCAACGAGCTGCGTCGCAGCCAGCAAGCCCAACTGGATGGCAACCAGAGGCTGCAGGAGCAGGTTACCGATTTGGAAGTGCAACGCTCTGCACTGGAGTCCCAGCTACGCATCGCCAAGTGGAACCAGGAGAGCGGCGGCGACAAGCCGCTGACTAACGGGAATGGAGGCGGGGGCGAAGAGGAGCTCAGCAGGCAGCTGAAGTCCACGCAAAGGGAACGATCAGAGCTAAGGAGCAAGTTGCAGACATTGCAGGACAAGGTCAAGCAGCTGGAGTCCGAGCGAAAGAGTAAGTTTTCCGGCGGAAACGCGTACGATCGGGCTGAGAAGAACAACTCCTATTACGGAGGAGGAGCTGATTCCGGGGAATTCGATTCCAATCGATACGATGGAGGCAATGGGGGCACCGGTGGAGGAGGCTCCTTCAACTGTGGCCTGGATCACAGTGTGATCGAGCAGGAGACACGAGATCTTCGGCTAAAAGTGCGACGCCTGGAGACGCTACTAGCGGAGAAGGAGTCGGAGTTGGCACGTTGCAAGGCGCGCATGAATGACAGCAGCAAATGTGTGGATGGCATGGACTCGGACCGCTACCGCAGTGCCCAAATGCACGCAGAGAAACTGCTCGACGCCAGGGAGCAGTCGCACCGACAACAGGTTCTCCGGCTGGAAAATCAGGTGAGTGCTTGAAACAACATATTGATAAGAATGGACTCTACCAAAGATCAACACTTCTGTGACAGATTTCCATGCTGCGCGAGCAGTTGGCGCAGGAGGCTAAGAGGCGACAGCAGTATATACTGCGTAGCTCGAAGGCCAATCGAGAGATGCAGCACCTGAGGAGTACTCTGGGTGATTCCCTGAGGAACGTGTCCCAGCATCCGGTGGATGCCCATCTCCTGGAGAGTGAGAGCCGGCGGTGAGTAATAGAAGTCAAAGCATATGGTCCTCCTCAAATTAATTTAATGACCTTTTTCAGCCTTGACTCGGCTGTCTCGATGAGTTTGCCGCCATCAAGCTGCAGGGACTACGATCGCGACTAGAGAGAGCTATGTGAAATTTGAGATTTTGTGTAAACTTGATCCCGCCAAGAAGAAGACGTAACGCTCACTGCCACATGCATTTATTTAGAGAGGCTTCTTGGACCTTCAACTCATTCGTTCTTGTTTGCCTTAGTACAATTCCAGCTGTTCATTGTCTGCCTCGATAGACAATCGAATATAGTGCGTTCCATTTAGTCGCATTCGATGTTGGCGATGAAGATGCCATCTATATCTACCTATACGCATTAAAGGGTCACAAGTTCCGATTCTCCCTGCTGCGAGGGAGAACACCGAACTATATATCTCATCACGATCAGTTGCATTTACATACATTTGGCCGGAAACACCGAAACTAGTCAGCACGAAACAAAGCCACAAATCTCTATACCTTAGCCATATCTTATCCTATATACGGTGCAAGTTTTATAAAATATATATAAAAGAGAATAACACACCTCTAATGAACACAGTAACTTCCGAGCCGAGTTCCTATTTCTTGGCGGGCTTCAGCTGCTTCTCCAAATACTCTACGACCATCTTCATGTTAGCTTTTTGATTCGATAGCTTGCCCACTTCGCCCACGATGGCGAACAGAGCCTTGGCTTTGCCCTTTTGGTATTGCTGAACAGCCTTGGTCTGGTTAGCAATAGCTTGCTGGCAAAGCTTACTGATTGCCTCGGGGCAACAGATCTGCTGCAGGTTGTGGAGTTTAACGAGCTGGAAGGAATCAGTGGGGAACCATTAGGAAATCATAAGTGTTAAGTGCAATTGGACCCACCTCAATGATTTTAACTCCGGGATTCTGCTGCTGTAATTCTATTAACTGGCGAGCAGCTTGAATATTTATTTGCTCCGAGTGCAGGTAACTTAATATATCCCTTAAATCATCCGCCTTAATGGAGCTGAATAGAATGGAAATATTAATTTGAGTTACGGTACATTGCTATTTTGTTTATGTACTTACCAATCCTCCACATCCAGGTTCAGCTTATTGCAGTATGTAAGCAGATCGTTGATAAGAAAATTGTAAATGACTTTATTGGGCAGTTGGGTCAAGCTGCGGCTGATGCTCAGGAAATGTTCAAGGAGAACAGGTTCGTTCTGGAAAAAAATCACACCAAAGAGAGCTTCAAATAAAAGTCTCTTAATAGACACAATTACTTTATACGCACCACCAAAATAATAGAAGTATCTGCATTCAAATTATACTGTTCCATCAGGCGCTGTCGCGTGTCTTCTGGCAGTTCTGGAATCTCCTCGCTGAGCGCTGCCACCGATAGCAGATCCTCAGTGGACTTTGATCCAGGCTTGAGGTTCACATGAAGCGGTGGAAGATTAGGCTCCGGCATGAAACGGTAATCTTGTAACACCTCCTTGTCACGCATGGCCACTGTGCGCCGGTTCTCCGCATCCCAGGACCGAGTCTCATTGGTGATTACTCCGCCATCGGCAACCGTTTCCAGCTGTCGGTTTATTTCATACGTAATGGCCTGCGAGATGCTGCGAATCGAGCCAATGTTCTTGACTTCAGTGCGAACGCCCAAGGGTTCGCCTTCCTGGTGAATTGATATATTGGCGTCCACACGAAGAGCACCCTCTTTATAAATGAATGAATTAGTAGAAGGGACCATTAACTTGACGATTGGTTACCTTCCATCTTACAGCTGCAGGTTTGCAGACGTCGTAGTATCAGCATCAGTTCCTTGACCAATGAGGCCGCCTCCTCCCCCGTCTCCAGATCTGGGGCAAAAACGAGCTCCATCAGCGGCAGACCAGCTCGATTAAGATCAACCAGACTTCGCTTCAGCTGTTCGTCATGGAGGGATTTCCCGCTGTCCTGTTCCAGTTGAAGCTGTAGAAGTTTTACGCTTTTGTAATACACTTTTTTCCCTGGCGTTATTACTGGGAAGGTCATAATGCCATTGTTAGCCAGGGCAGCTCTTTGCTGGGTGATTTGGTAGCCATTCTAGGGATCAAGATCAAAATTTAGATATGGTTTTAATATAAACTCCGGTCACTAACCGGCAAATCCGCATAGAAGTAATGCTTGCGATCAAACATGGACACTTCATTCACCCGGCAGCCTAATGCCAGAGCAGTTTTGATGCCGGATTCCACACACTTTCGGTTAAGAACCTGAAAACACACAAATTATAAAGTAACAAGGAAAGCTTTTCTTGAGAGTGAGTTCTTTACCGGCAGGGTGCCCGGTATGGAGGCATCGAAGTAGGCCACAGACGAGTTCAACGGTGCTCCGAATGAGGTTCCACTGCCGGAGAAAAGCTTCGATGCACTGGCAATCTGAGCGTGCACCTCCAAACCCACAACGCTCCTCCATTTCCTGAAATATTAGGGTTGACTAGTTAAGTTTATAACTCTCTAATTAATTTATTACCGCTTGGGAATGGTGGCCAACTTAGGCTGCGTTCCAAACCGCCGGATTATTGAATAATACATTATTAAATAGCCGCGCGAGGTAATCATCTGCTAAAACATAATACAATCAGCTGTTTTGCCTTTATTAATGGTCTTTCTGTAGAGACCAGTGCTGCCAGAGTTCGCACTTATCGGTTTGCTATTTCCTTTTGAAAGTTTTCGCAAACAGCTGATTTCGTTTCGCGAATTATCGATTTCGATTTACGCTGAAACTGCTGGCGATAACAGCAATATCACAAAAAAGTAACCTTTTTCATTTTCAAGACAAAACATGTAAAAAAGATGAGACTAGCAGAGGTAAGTGCAGCAAAAGCTCCACCACAACGTCCAGACACGCTCCACGCTTTGGAAACTTCAATACCAGCGCTCTCGTCTTCCAGTTGACAGCGACCAAGACGAGAAAAAGCACACGCAGCTCTGCAGAAGACAACCACGACGACGACGACGACGACGAGTGAGTGGAGCGGCAGGACAAGGAGTAGAGGTGGAGTAGAAAATAACAGATTAAAGTAAAACCACCATGGACATTGAGAAGATAATCGGTGACCTGGAGTCGAACATAACGCTGGAGAACGAGGAGGCCAAGCGGAAGCTAGTGGAGCTGTTTACGCAGAGTGAGTGCTTGTGAACTCAGCCTCTGGGTCACTCTTCTAGCATTTCACCTTCGAATTCCTCTCTCCACAGACAAAGACCAGTGGGTGGTGCAGTTCATGCTGGACTACTTCTATAAAACCGGATCTCAGCGCATTCTGGAAGTGCTTGTCAAGGCTCAGGCACCGCACGATGGCTACATCTTCGATCGGTTGGACGACTGCCTCAAACAGTCGCAGCATCGGGTGCAGAGCCTCCATATCTTCTGTTTTGTTGTGCGCCACCATCCCACCTGGCTGTACAAGATCGAGAAGCACCGGCTCATCAAGAGTGTTTTCAAGCTGCTCACGGTGAGTTCTGTGGGCGGAGGAAACCTAGATCTCGGCTAGATATTTATATTCACAACCCTCCCTTACAGCACGAGAAGGAGATAGTACCACTGATGAGCGCTCTGCTGTGCATTATCACCCTCCTACCGATCATCCCGAATTCGGTTCCCAACTTTCTTAACGACTTGTTTGAGGTATTCGGTCATCTGGCTTCGTGGAAGCTACAGAACACCAATCGGTTGCCAGACGAAAAGCTGGTCCATTTGCAGTTAGGCCTGCAGATGCTGTTCCACCGCTTGTACGGCATGTATCCATGCAGCTTCATGGCCTACTTGGTGGAGTTTATCAAACGGGGCAGCGGAGGCAGCATCTTCCAGCACACGATCAAGCCGCTGTTGGACACGGTTCGCGTACATCCTATGTTACTGACAGCCACACCGGAAACTGAGGTAAACAATACGCGCTGGAAGGAGATGGAGCCGCATGATGTGGTCATGGAGTGCGCCAATCTGTCCTTGCCCGTCCTGCTACCGGAGGCAAGCAACGGCGATGACGGCGGCAGCTATACGTATCCGCTGACTCCCGGCTACAGTCGCATGACCTCGACCACCTCGGCCAGCAATACGGACTACAGCTATCAGCTGAGAGACTTCCAGCACTCGAAGAACGACCGCTTCAATTCGTCGGGTGGAGAACTGGGTCCGATTTGGAGTCCGCACAACGAGATCACCACTTCTAGCAGTGCCATCCCTCTGACGCCCACCACATCGTTTATTTTACCCCTCCAGCCGTCGATGAGCTCGCAGCTGATGGTGGGCATGACGGGCTCCTCGCCGCCCGAGGCAGCTGTGGAGGCCACGCCGGAGACAACGCCGCTGAAGGATATGAGGGAGCTGAAGCATCCGCATGGCCTGGTCAACTCTCATGCGGTTAGGGCCATCTTTACCACGAGTCAGCCGTCGTCACCCATGCGCAAGGATCAGCAGAATCAGTTTAGTTTCCCCGACGTCAGCCGAGAGGCAGAGGAGGGCACCAGCAGCACGTTCCTGGAGGTCACCAGGGTAACAACGTACGAGCGGCGCCTCCAGCAGGTCATCCAGGACAGGCACAACGTGGAGCGAGCGGCCAACGCTAACGCACCCTTTCCCAGTAGCCTGCCGGAAATTAACTCTGAGCTCGGCGGAGGGTCGCCGGTGGTCGCTGCCGTGTGTGGCGAGTGCAACGAGACGGATCGCAGCCTGTGCAGCGTGGGCGGACTCCACATGCCTACCAGCCGATCCATGCACCAACTGGCCAAGGGACTGAAGCGCCGAAGCCGCATGGCTAGCTACAGTGGAAATGAGACTTGTGTCGACATCGGCAGCAGCAGCACGGCAGCCAAGAAAGCTACCTGGAGTGTGGAAGCAGAGAACCCTATCCGACGGGTCAAGTCCTGCTCAGCACTGGCAGGATTGCAGCAGCATATGGAGGAAACCGACGATGATGAGGCAGATTGCCTGGGTCAGAGGCAGAGGACTGAAAATGGGAAGACGCAAAAGACTGGCAGCCGCCTACAGAGAAGCGGCCGAATCCTGGCAATAGCAGCACCGAAGGAGCCGCCCAGGATCTTCACGCACGCCTCTACCCAGACGGTAGATGCTGTGGCAAGCGCTCCGGCGCAGTACGAGAATTGGCTGATTGAGCTTCTACTGGAGTGCAAGGAACAGCGGAACAGTTACGAGCGCAGCCTTCTGTACCCGCAGGACATTCTGGACGAGTACATCAAGCATGCGGTCAAAGCAAAGGAGAGTTTTGACGCCGAGCAAGGACAACTGATGTGCTTGCAGCTTGCATACGAGAGCTACCGACGCTCAATTCACGCCGAGCGCAATCGCCGCCTCATGGGTCGGAGCAGGGACAAGCGCAGCCTAGAGATGGAAGCCGATCGACTGAGGGAGCAGCTCAAAAACTTTGATGCGAAGAACAAGGATCTGGCCGGCAAGATGGACCAGGCCATGCGGCTGGCCAACGAGCGACAGAATAGCCACCAGGAGGAAATGGCCGAAATGAGGGCCAAGTACCAGCACGAGCTGGATGAGAAAAAGTGCCTGCGGCAGGCAAACGACGACCTGCAGACGCGCCTCACCACCGAGGTAGCTCGTCACAAGGAAATGAACTACGAGCTGGAGTCGCTTCGCGGCCAAGTCTTCAGCCTGGGCACCGAATTACAGCACGCCCAGCAGCAGGCTGACGTGGGACTGCAGTGCAAGCAAGAGCTGGCTCGCCTGGAGGCCGAGTTCATTATTATGGGCGAGGTGCAGGTGCGTTGTCGCGACCGATTGGCCGAGATTGACAACTTCAGAGCCCGCGACGAGGAACTACAGATGCTCCAAGAGAGCAGCCATCTGGAACTAAAGGGTCTGTCCATTGTCTGTGTTTATACTTCTCGAATGTTTATCCAAAATAATTTATTTATTTAGATCTGAGGCACAGCCTGGACGAGAAGACATCACAGCTGGAGAGCATGAAGCACAAGATCAGCGACCTGCAGATCCAGCTGGCCAACAGCGAGAAGGCCATGACGGAGCAGAAGCGACTGCTTAGCACTGTCAAGGATGAGTACGAGGAAAAGTTCAAGGTAGGTCGAATTTCCGAGTTTGTTTTTCTTCCTTTTAGTCTCTTAAAAATTTTAACTTTTTGATTCTTTAATAGTTAGTTTATATAACATTACTGTAATAGTTTTTTAAGTAATGTATTTATTTGTTTCTTGCAGTCTGTTAACAAGAAATATGACGTGCAGAAGAAGATCATCATGCAGATGGAGGAGAAGCTAATGATGATGCTTCAGCAGCCACATGGCGGAGTTGGCCACAACACCTGTTCCCCGGACACAGACAGAACTGGTAAGTGCTGTGGGGCTTCTTCCTAAATGACAGAAAGTATGTACTCCTATCTTCCCTTAGACATTGCCTCATCCATGGAGCGCAACTCCCCGTTATCAACCTCGCTGGCCTCTAGCGAAAGTTTGTCGGCAAGTCTGCGTTCCACAGAGCTGAAGAACCTGCACCAGCTGGTGGACACGCCCTCGATGCCGGAGGTGCTGAGCAGCATGGCCGCCGGCACCCCCTTCGAGGACAGCGCGCGTTTGCCGGCCGTGGATTTGGCCACCTCGGCCAGCACCGCCAGTGCCATCAACATTGTTCCGCACGCCCTGGAGCTGCCATCCACTTCCCACACGCTCACCCACCCACATCCGCATCCTCATCTCCACCTCCAGCAGCAGCAACAGGAGCAGCAGCAGCTGCAACCAGTCATCGCTGAGCCAGGAGCAGCAGATGCAGACGCAGGCACAGTTTGTAAGAAAAAACTAGCTTTCCTTCGCTAAGCAAATGTCTAAATGGAAAAATCCACGCAAAAATCTGCAAAAAAAACAAAAACAAAAAAAAAGTAAGAGTAAATTTAAAAGTTCTTGGTTTTTCACATATTTTCATATTCAGTTCCAAACTGTAACTAAGGTTTAATAAATCGCTGACTCCACGCAATAATTATAAAGGTTATACAAAAAATATTAATGTTTGAAATTTTAACTTGTTTAGCACATTGCAATTTGTTGTAAAAAAAATGGTTTTGATACGAGGCAATAAGTAAGGCGCGCATTCATATTATAATAAACATTTAATTAAGATCAGCAAGCATAAACAATTGTTTCAATTCTGGTAATTAAAGCAATTTGGCGATTATATAACAAGCGCCAAAAATTTAAATTTATTTTGCGAAAGAGCAAAGAAAAACATAAACAAAACCAAAGGGTATTGCCAGCAGCGAATAAGAAGAGAAGGTGGCAACGCCAATACAAACAGCTGACCGCAATCAAAGCAACAATAAGAAGAAGAAGCAGGAAACTCCCACAAATCGAATCATCAAAAGTAGGAGAAAATCATAATGCTGTCCCAATACATGGAAGAGTTTGAACAGGTGGGTCCCAGAGCCCCTAAGATGTTCCATAACTTAATCTTACCACCCATCTTCAATAGGAGCCCTTTGAGGTGGGTGAATTCATCGAACGCCTCACCTGGCGTACCAATAATGAACTGCAAAACAGCGAAGACTTCAGTCCTGTAGCCCTCCACGACACCTTTATCCAGACGATCAAAGACCTAAAGATTTTGCAGGAAAAGCAGCAGAGCAAGTGCGAGCGGCTTGAAGAATCGTTGCGTCAGGAGAAGGAGTCGCACGCCAAGAAGATAGCCAAGCTACAAGAACGCCACCAGACAGCCATCGATTGGTTTGGGCAGCTGGACGAAAAGATAAATTCGGTGGCTGGAAAGATTATGCATCTGGGCGAGCAGTTGGAGAATGTAAATACACCTCGCAGTCGGTCGGTGGAGGCTCAAAAGTTGCTCAACTTTATGGCCGAGTTTCTGGCCGCCGGACCTGTGATTGTCAACGACATATTTACAGATGCCGCCCGCCTGAGCGAGGCAGCCGATGTAATCCAGAAGCTATATGCAATCTCGCAGGACCTGCCGCCCGGAAATTTTGCCGAGTCCAAACGGAAAATCGAAAAGAAGTACGATGAAGTGGAGCGAAGGCTGATCGAAGAGTTTGCCGCTGCCCAGAAGAGCGAAGACATTGAGCGTATGAAAACCCTTGCCCAGATCCTGTCTCAGTTTAAGGGCTACACCCAGTGCGTGGACGCGTATATTGAACAGAGTCAGATGCAGCCGTACAGTGGAAAGGACATCTTTATCGGCATCGTTCCACTGTGCAAGCATCACTACGAGATCATCCAGAAGGTGTTCGCCAATCCGCAGCAGGTGATGTCGAAGTTCATACTGAACATCTACCAGCTGAAGCTGCACCAGTACGCGATGACCAAGCTGGAGGACAAAAAGGACGAGGAGAAGTACCTGCGCACTCTCTACGAACTGTACTCACGGTAAGCTTGCAATGGTTTATATCCTCCAAAAAGTCTCTTATAAATTAAAAGTGACTTCTTAGCACACTGAAGCTCTCTACGGATCTGCAAGTTTACATGTCCACCATCGACGATGATTTGCTGCAGAAGCTGACACAGCAGATCTTCATGAAGCATCTGGCCGGGTATGCCGAAATGGAGACAAAATGCCTCACTGCCAAGTGCTCTACTGAGCTGGAGAAGTTTTACGCCAGCAAGAAGCATCAGAAGACGCAGACGACCAAGGGCTTTCGACGCAACATGGAGGTGTTGATTGCGACGCGAGCCAACATCAACATTGCAGCAATCGAGGATTATGGCGGGGAAACGTTTCTCTCCGAGGAACTAGCCATCAACATGCTACAGGAGGCGAAGGCCTCCCTCAAACGTTGCCGCCTTCTGTCCACCGAGACTGAACTGCCAGGCAATGCCATCAAGCTGAACGACATCCTGCTGCGTTTTCTGATGCATGAGCACGTGGATTATGCTCTTGAGTTGGGCCTGCAGGCAGTGCCGTTGGCAGAGGGCAGGGTCTTTCCCCAGCTTTACTTCTTCGACGTAGTCCAGAAGACAAACATCATCGTCCACCTGTTGGACAAGCTGTGTCACACTTCGGTTATACCATGTGTGAGGTGAGTGTGCTGCTTATTCTATAACTAGATAATGTATTTTTTAAATATGGCTTTATATTATATAGTAATACTTCCAAGTACTCGGACTATGTGTTCAAGAAGCGTATTTTGATGGAGCAAATAGAAACGAAGCTGGACCAGGGTCTAGACCGTTCCATTAGCGCTGTCATTGGCTGGGTCAAGGTCTATCTGCAGTATGAACAAAAGAAGACCGACTACAAGCCGGAGACCGATGTAGACACCATTTCCTCGGCGGTAAGTTGAAATGTTGATATTCATTTTAAACCCTTGCCCTTCGTATTCTTAACTGATTATTTAATATGTAAATTCATTCATTCCATAGGCGTGTCTTCAAGTCGTGCAGAATCTACAGCCGGTGATCACGCAGATCAAAAAATGTGTGGATGGCGAGAATCTGCAGAATGTCTTGACCGAATTTGGAACTCGCCTGCATCGGATCATCTATGATCACCTGCAGACCATGCAGTTCAACACCGCCGGCGCCATGTGCGCAATATGTGATGTGAACGAGTATCGCAAATGCATCCGCGAGCTTGAGAGTCCGTTGGTGACGCAGCTCTTCGACATTCTTCATGCACTGTGCAATCTTCTGTTGGTGAAACCGCAAAATCTTCAAGAGGTTTGCACTGGCGACACATTGGTAAGTGTCTTGGGACATTTGTCGCCCAATTTTTTTACTCTATCCAAATCCAATGTAATTCTAGAACTATCTGGACAAGTCGGTAGTGCGGCAGTTCATTCAGCTGCGCACTGATTTTCGGATCATTAAGAACACCAACTATCTGAAGGGTATTATTGAGTGAGGAGAAAAAGGAGCACCGAATGACTCACATTCCGAAATTTTCCACCTCGTGCCCTGTCTGCGGATTGGATTGATATATTGGCGAGAACATTATCTAATAATATTTAATTACGCGACACCCTCTGTTTTCTAACTTTCAATTAAAGTCGAGTGGCTGGTTACTTTTATCTACACATCGACAGTATAGTACTTGATTTTGTTTGCGACTCACGCGTGTCCGCCACCACCCCAACCACCCATTTCCTGACCCACACAAGCCCCCCGAAGACGACGTCATGGACATTCCCGCCTATCCAAATCTCCGGAATCGAATCCTTATCGGTCGGAGTGAGAGTCAGCGTTAGTTGCTCCAATCGGCTTCCCAATCAATAAATCAGGGTTTATTGCTTAAGCGCCCGCAAAGTATTTATTTACGTTTGCCAGGAGAGCGCGGGCTCCTAGTGCTCTCCGACCAGCTACTTCGGTGGGTGCCACTAGTCTTGGAGTCAGTCACCTGTTAACCGCCAAGCAAAACGTTTCGCGAAAAAAACGTAGCCAGCCTGTGGTCCTCATTATCGTCCGGTCCTCTTTGTTATTGTTATTGATATTGCTATTTTGGAAGCTATTTGCACACCTACGCGAAACGAGTTTGTCCGATATTCTAATCGATTTGGGAATCAAGATCTCCAAGATTTGATAAAGCCATGCGCGGCGCCCTCATGAGTTACTACCTAAAAATACTCTTGGCCATTTGTGCCGTCCAAGAACTGGCCGGCGGCGTGATCAGATCCACCACAGATGCCGCCTATAAGAAGTACCTATCCATAAAATCGCTGCCTTTTGAAGACTGCGGTGAGTAGTAGATCACAGAAGTTCATGTAGATCAATTTTTACGGCACGAGGGGAAGTAACCTTTGGTGTTTGAGCCAACTTACAGAATATATTGATCTCAGAATTAATCATTACTTTCCGTCTATGTAAGAAAACAACTATCCAATTCTGTGAAATGATCTTTATTAGTTTCTATACTTTCATGATCTCGCCTTCACCGATCACCATCTTCTCTCCACTAACGAAGAATAACCCACTTTTTATGAGTGCTTCCTAAAGTGTTTTTCATAATTTGTAGCGTCATCGAGTAAGTATTAGCGATCAGATCATAATCAAACCCATTGTAAATACCATAATCAAGTGGATTTGACTGCTGCTTCCGTGAGCACAATTACAGATTTAAAATAATAAATTATTGCGATCGTAAAGTGTATTTCCCCGATTGTGTCGCATAAATTGATCAAGAATATGGACGCTGACAAGTCTTTAATTTAGCGTTAAATGATAAATAAGATTTATGATATGTTGCCGCAATTCATCAATGGAAAAATACAATCAGGATCTAATTTTAAAAATTGGTCAGATAACTAGGAACACTAGAAAATGATCTGTATGCATTATAAATTATATAAGCGATAGGAAAAAGAGTAAGTCGATTGACTCAAACTGTTATCAATAATATTAAGAGAACTGATTTTCGGGCAACAATTAATAAGCTCAAAAACTGGTTAGCGTAACGCGCTTTGCTTAGCTAAATTTTACAAATCTATTTTTAATTTCATTTATATAGTTTTTTAGGGCATTTAAGCTTCACCATTTGAAAGTTTATACAAACTTTTAATTGAATTCTCGTTTTATTTTTATTGCATTTGATTAAAAGAAGTATTTATGGACTGAACCGAGTAAATCAATGATTTATGTTCTAGACTTAACAAAGTGTAAACACAAATTATTACGCTCGAACGGCCACCCCTTGAGAGGATAGTAATCAAATAAAGAACTTAATTAGCAGAATAGTGTTATTATACCAAAGAACATGGTTCAATTTAAAGATAGAAACTGTTTAAAGGCCTTGAAAAGTGCACTTGGTCATAGATTATAGATTATTCCGAATACGAATAGGTTGGTGTGAGTGCGCGTCTGTGTGGATCGCAGATAACTCGGCTTAGTTGCTGGGAAAGTTTGTTTTAAAGATAGGCTCTTAGTTTGTTGCCATGTTGTAGGTGGTGAAAGGAAGACATGAACAATGTCACGTACCGACTGGGACTATAGTTAATCAAGTCAGGATAAGTATTAGGGATTTTTTGATTAAGTACAATCTTGTAAAGTTTATTATCAGGAGATCATTTAAGCTTAAACATATGTGCTGTATCTTCCTCAATTGCTGAACAATTTCGTTGACGTTGTTCGAAGTTATCTATGATTGATTTCCCCGCTGTGCTTTGGATTCTTTTAGGTTCTTTGTATCAGGTCAGCTACCTGGAGATCGAGAGTTGTACGACGCTGCCTTGCTCCATGGCCCGGAATGCGATCATTAAGGTTACCGTGCGCTTCGATGATAACGGTAAGAGCCTGCGAATTAACGCACTGATAACGCCACAGATCCGTGCATTGTATCATTTCCGCGGAGAAAGTGCCAAGAGGGAGAGGGCAAAAGTCAGTGGGAACGGGAACCGAAAATAGATTTACTTGCGATCAGGTGTACGATGGATGTTTGAGGGGACCGGTAGAACCCCCCGAAGGCACTCACTCACACGAATTCGGTTGTAGGCAGCCATAATGATTAGCACCTGCCGTAAATATAATTGATTGAGGATTGTAAATCAACGAAATTTCGCCAATTTTCCTGTTTGTTTTGTTCGTCTCGATGTGTGGCGGTGGCTACTATGTACTACTGTTTATTCCGATGCAGTCGTTGCGATTGCAGCCCGGGGGCCCCGACCCAATGCCGTTCCATAAATCCAATAATTAATGGCTAATGATATTTTGATGAGTCAGCAGAAATGGAGACGAAATCGAAACGATTGATCGATCTCAGCTGGAATCGAAAATCTTGAGTACGTTGCCGCCGTACCAAACAAAGATTGGCCATTTATTGGTCATTAAATGGAGCATGCAAAATAGATTCAATATAATTTAGAGTTTGATAATCGAACTTGGCCCCACCTGAGGTGAAAATAATATTCTTAAAGAGTTTCTACCTTTGATGGTATCTCCCCCTCTGGAATTTCTCAAATGATCTTAAGAATAATATTCTTAATCACCACAATAGGCAATGGCGTCTCCTTTCTGAAGCACGAGGTCCGCTGGGTGTTTAATTATATCAAGACACAGGCTGCTATAAGCCCCGATCCCTGCGATGGGGATCATGGATGTATAGAGAGCGCCAGTGACGGCAAAGCCTATTGGGCCAACATCTTTGTGAATGAGACTTTGCCGGTGGTAAGTGCAAGCATTTAATATATTTAACATAATTTTATATTTATAAGCCTTAGAACTTACAAACTTAAAGTATAAAGTATTAGTTTTTTAAACCAGGTTCAAATAAATAAGAATCTTTAAGCGGGTTTACTTTCCAAACAATCTGATTGCAGTAAATCCTCAAAATTTTAAAATCAACTTAAAGTTATGTTATAATAAGACCATAACTAAGGATTCTTTAATTTGGTATAGAAATCGTTGTTATCCTAAATCTATTAATAAACTTTGCAATCTTTTTAAGTCTTAAAATATAGATTGATTCATAATTCAAACCTTTCTCTCTGTTGCAGATGAGGGGCAGCATGCTGTGGGAATCCAAGGATGCCAACGATCAGAACCTAATCTGTTTTCAGGTTCCCGTTGTAATCACAGTGTAAATTCATATGTAATCATGAAAATAAAGTAATTGGTGCATGCAAAACAGCAGACCGGTGAGTGTGTGTGTGTGTGTGAGTGTGCGTGGGGTGGGGGAGTGGGAGTATGCGTGTGAGTATATGCATCCTTTAATGAAATTTTGAATGAAAACAAGGGAGGCGCGGCATCGTAGTAGAAACAGAGAGGAAGCGGATCTCTGTTTTGGCACACACACGGACCGCGAGAGCAAAAGAGAGGGCCAGAGAGCAAGTGGAGCACTGCACAGTGGTTAAAATAAGCCATTAATCTTATTGTTATTCATATTTAAGATTATATTATAAATGCCAAAATCTGTATAGCCGAAGCATTATAGCTTCGAACATGCAATCGATCATAACTAAGCCAAAAATTTATTTATCTCGATTCGGAAACCGTTTCTATGCTAGTTTTTAAAAGGTTAACAAACCTGCATATTTAGTTTTTGAATTTCCAGGAATTCATTTTTCGTCAAATTTTGACAATTTTAACAAAAATTTGGAAATTGTGAAAATTTTTCTAAAATTTATTTCTGCACCGCACATGGCTAGATCGATTCAGCTTTTAATGCTGATCAATAATATATATGATTTATAGGGTCGGAAACGCCTCCTTCACTGCGTTTCAAGCTTCTGACTAAAATTGTAATACCCAGCAAACTAGCCCCTTATTACAACCTCCTCTTAAATAAAGTACCAATTAATGGATATTTATTTAACACCATATCCGCCACATTAACCAGTGTGCACTGCCTGAGTCAGCGGCGAACGGAGCGGGAGACTGGGAATGAAATGGGAGCCCTGCAGGCCGTTCAGTGTGTCACTCTCTCTTGGCGGCTGCAGGTCGCACGAAAAGAGCTCCCACTTCGGTTTCAGTTTCGGTACGGTTCGGTTTCGGTTTGGGTTCCAAGTTCGCAGCTCCAAGTTCCCAGGAGCGGAAATCGGATCAGGCAGCGAATTAAGAACTAAAGTGGCAGCAGGCAATCATCAAAGAAGGCGCTCTAGCTGCGTAGGTGTCCGAGATCGCGGACCGCGCAGATCGCGGAGTGGAGCCAGTGCATCCGAAAGTGTTTCCCCGAAAGTGTTTCCATTATTGTGAGTACCTATAAATGCTTCGCACTACTCGCCATTTGTGCGATTCCGTCGGCGTAAAATGAGATTGCCTTCGTGCTAATTGCGGATGCGTAAGGATGATGCGGGCGGGGTGCCATCGGCGGAGTGGAATGGCGATGGGTAATGGGTGACATGCCGCACCATTGCAGTGGTCACATGGGAAAGCTCTCTACGCCGGACACTTGAGGCACCGGTTTTTTTTTTGCAATTAAAATCAGAAAGAAGCCTATAAAACACTGAGAAAACAATTTTTTTTTTAAATTGGGAAACCAAATAAATATTTCATAGCTTGGAATATTTTTTAAATGTTAATCTTTGAGAATAGAATCTTAGAATAGAAATAAAAATTGGGTTATTGGTTTGCCCTTTCAGTGTATTCTAGTTTAAATTAGAAGTTTACAACTCAGTGACGGAGTAATTTCTGACCCTATTTTGATCAGCATCAACAGCAATATTGATGTTATTTAAGGATTATTTATTATTAATTTCCTGTTCGATCTTATAATTTTATTGATAAACTTCCTTTTTAACTGGAAATAGTTATTTTTCTAAATGTTTCAACTATTCTCCTTTAAGACACCCATGGCGTATACTTAATATACATTAGGTGGTTTCACGTTAAGTATACGCCATGTATATATATGTCTCTTAAATCGAAGACTATTTTTAACCTTTAAATGGTATTTTAATTTTAATCAGAAGCTTATAACGATGTAAAGGAATCATTTACGACCCATATATCATATATATTCTTGATCAGAATGAACAGCTGAATCGATCTAGACATGTCTGATCAAATAGTACATTTTCAAAAAATGTTCAAAATTTAAAAATTTTATAAGGGTTTACATCCTTAAAATTGTCAAAAATTGATCAAATTTTAGATTTTTTTTAAATGTTAAATTAAGTATGCAGATTTATTAACCTGATAAAAACTAACATAGGAAAGTTTTCCGAATTGAAATTAATACGTTTTTGCCTTAGTTATGAGCTTTTAAAAATACAAATTTTATATAAAGATAACGATAAATATTGATTCAAATAATGCGAATATTTTAAGCTTAATTATGGTCGATTTCCAATTCGATCCTAAAATTCAGTTACAAAGTGCAGGGGTATGTAAACTTCGGCTGCCCGAAATAAATAACCTTTTTTGTTTACAATAATATACTCTTTCAGTATTCATTAAATTAAGAATCGTATTCTTTTACTATACTTGAAACTACGCATCGGAAGTAAAACTTTAAATGTGCACACTGGAAATGTAATCGGTGGACCTTGAGAAAGGCTTCAGGTTCAGCTTTAGAACCTGACATAGAACCTGACACCGCCATGGGCAGCGCTTCCACATCCTACTCGGATGCGCTCCGGTTGAGCTCAAGCTTGAGCTCACGCTCAGCTGGGTGCTTGAACCCCATAAATGGGCTTCCATTTGGACTTAAATGGCATAATTTGATCCCGGCACAAGGCCCCTTGATAACATGGGGAATATCTCCATCTCATTTGAATACAGCGAAAATAACCTTTTTGGGAAATAGTCTCGAAATAATATTCTCAGATTTCTGAATACCTTTTAAGAGAAGGGTTCTGTTAGATGTTCTTGTATTAAATATTAATTTGCAGAAGAAAATGCCTATGTTAAAATGGCAAAGAAATATTAAGGTGTCCAACTATTTTGGCAATTTAGTTTTATAGCTAATTACTCTTTTAGACAAATTGATTTATTTTAAAAATTTCACTAGTTTCAAGCTTAATCTCAATAAGAAAATAATCGTCGCATTTCTTTGCCCAATTATTGATGAGAAGTAATTTTTCAAAACGCTGACTTCTCTCTGACTCACATTTTATTTTCATGCTTTCCCGCTGCCATTTGAGAAGGGAACTGCACGATTTCTTTTATTTCGCCACAGTAAACAATCAGTGGATATTTACATTACGGATAACTGTGATTCAGCAATGATCGTGGCCGATAATGGAACCCTTCTCCCCAGCACAGATCGTCGAACTTCTCAATTTGATCTCTCTGCACCCGAAATTGATGGTGGCTCGACCTCGCCTCGTCTCCTTCGGGGTGTTGTGTTACACACTTCCCAAACTCCTCCTCCAGAAGTTTGCCCCCTCTGAACGTTAACTTTTATTTATTTTATTTTTATTTATTTATTTTTTGCACTACCAATGCACTTGGGCCGAAGCCGAGGCAACAATGCGATGACGTTGCTGCTGTTGGTCAAAGTGTTAAACGATTTGCATCATATTACACACAGTTGGTGCTGCTTCTGCTGCTGCTGCTGCTTTGAGGTCGCCTGGCTGTTGTTGGGTCTGCACTGCTGGTCCGCTGCTGGCCATTGTCGCCGGGCCTCGTGCTGTTGCTATTGTACTAAGTCCAGAGCGGAGCACGGGGGAACCAGGCAGCTGGAGTATGGAGATGGAAATAAAGGTGGAGGAGATGGAGGAGGAGCTGCAACGGGAGGGAAAACAAAAGCAACAGCAGCAACCACCAACGATTTATCACAGCAACGACGTCAACGACGAAATCGATCCGGATCTTAGTGCCCCTCATCGTCAACCCCATACCCAACTCCATCTGTGCTGCCCTCCTTAACAACTCCCCTGTGCATGCACTGCGACAAAATTAATCGAACTATATGAGACTGCATTCGCCATGGTCTCAAAACTTTAAACTTTTGATGTAAGACTAAATGTCTAAATGGATAAAATTCAGATTTAGTTTAGAGTTTCACAACTGAGCCAGCTTTTGATTTTGTCAAGATCCCTTAAGTATATTTTTTAAGGGAACTCAATATATAAAACGTGTAAATATATCCTTATAGGATTTTTATAAAACGATACATTCATACACATTTAAATATATGTGATTTCAAGGCTAGATTTTAATATAGCGCTCACACTTGAAAATTTTACAGTCCCTAGTTGAATCATTTTGAAATATTAGAAGAAATATTTGCTCGGTGCATCGTTTTCTGTGTGCTATATGCGCTCGCCAAGTGCCTTCCCGCTTTTGTGTGCGTGGAAGCATAACAAGTAATTTTGAATTTTTGAATCGTTAAAAGCAATTAATCGCCTCTACGCAACGGCAGCCAGCTTGGCTGCGACGAACGGCCCGATCCTCGGCCGGACTGTCTCATCAGCGTCAGCCGCAGAACCCATTCATCTGAAAGAGTCGTGGTCGCGATCCGCATGCTGCTGCATCCCCATCCCCATCTATATCTCCATCCCATGCCCGATCCCCGATCCACGATCCACGGAACCCCAGCATTGCCGCCGCTTTACTGCCCAATTTTGTTGCAAATTTTTCGTTCCGCGGAACTTGGTGCATTTCATCTCGTCTGCTCTTAGTGATCGTCGCAGTCGCCGCTTCATCTTCTTGCGTCGATCGTCGCGCACATTCATTTGTCGCTTAATGTCCCTCAGTTAGGCCGCCCCGGGCCAGTCAGTCCCTGCTCCCTCTCCTTGAATCACAGGCTCCTCCTTCGCCCCCGAGTCGATCGGATCCCAGTCAAAGTCGCAGTCCATGACAGCGATGTTCAAGGCAATAGGACAAACTTTGGTTTAATTAAAATAATCAAACTCTTTCTTAACTATTCCTTATTATCTCATATAGTGGATGTCTTATCAATGATGTTTAACATCCTGCTCTAAAATTGCTGAAAAATTATTAAGCTTTGTTACTTTTACTAAAGTTTTTTATATTATAAGAGTTACATTTAAAAAAGGACACTCCTAAAAAATCAGTCCTAATTTTCTGACCCAAATTGTGGGATATATGGGAGCTACGGCATGGCATCTGCCTCCTGGCTGCCACTGCATCACTTCTCCACTCGACTGCTCCCAGAGTGTCTGTATCGCCTTGGTATGTGCGGCATCTGCTGGCTAGGCTTCTGTGATGTGATCTGATGAAGCTGCTGCTGCTGCTGCTGTGGTGGTGGTGATGCTGCTGCTGCTGCCCCTGTGGATGTGGATGTGGTGACATCCACTTGCAGCTCTCGCACATTCGTCGTAGTCGTATTTTTCTCGATTTTGTTTTCGCTGCCTGCACATTCACACGCAGTCGAACAGCAACAAAAACAGCATAAACCGACGACCATCGACCATACCATAAAACATTAGTTTCCCATTTGCGTGCTAAATACCCTACATGGAATCGCGTCGAGCACATTGCTCATAGGCTAAGGTAAACAGGTGAGAAGGGTTCCTGCGCAGTAGGGCTTCCGAGAAAAAGTCGATGCAAAATTATGCTGAAAAGTCAGTAGTATTTGGAAAGGTGCGAAATTAGTACACTTAAAAAAAAAGACTTTAAATGTAGTTATTGGAATCGAGACGGCTGGCTGTTAATTTTAAATTTAGGGAACTATTATTTATTACCTAACATTTCTTTAGTAGGTTAAGAATGGACTAAACATTAAAGAACAAAATAATGATGTTAAAGAGTAGGTCGAATGATTTCATAAATTATTAAAAAGGAGTAGTACTCATCTCAAGTATTGAAGTAAAACTCCCTAGAGAGCCAGACTCCTCGCTGCATAACTAATGCCTAATTAGGCCAAAAAAGTTATATAAAATGTAGGGCATCAGGGAGTCATCTTTGGAGCAAAGTGATCGTCCGTCTGTCCGTCCAATGCTCTTGTGGCACGCACTATGATGCGCGCTTTGAAGTCCTGTCAAGCACTTGAGATACATTTATGTATTTTTTTGCATTTTCATTGCCTCGACTTCGGGATCGGAACGGGGACTGGGGCAGGGCGGCACACAAATGCGAGGAATGATTAGTTAGTTGGTCATGCAAAATGGGTGAAACCGGTTCGGTTCTCACCGCGATCGAACATCAGAAGCATTGAGATCAGAACGGGGACACAACAGAGCGGTCAGAGCGGGCGATCCTTCAGCATAATCAACGGGCGGCTGCTGCTGATGATCGGCACAAATTACGAACGCACGGAATGTCCAGAAACCGAGAGCAAAGCTGATCACCTGACGCATGATGATCATTTGCAGATTGCACACACCGAGGATCGGATCGGTTCGGATGGGCAGCATGCAAGCGGCGCTGCTAGCGTTGCTCCTACTAGGCCAGTGGTCCTTCGGCACCACTTCATTCTCTGCGTCCTCCTCCTCATCCACATTCAATCAGCTGCAACGGCAGAGGGTGGCGCACTGGTTTCGGGATAGCAACGATGTCAAGGATAAAATTCTGGAGCTGCAGTGCTTGGCGAGATGCGGCGGTGAGCCTTCAATCAGCGAACGCGACCAGTGCCTGGACCAGTGCATCCAGGACTTGTTGCTGGGCCCCAGGGTAGGCAGCTGTCCCAAGATCGGAAGGCAGACGCGCCTGAGACTCTCCTGCCTGGACAACTGCCAGTATGACCATGAATGCCCTGAGGTTCAAAAGTGCTGCTCCTCCACCTGCGGACCCATGTGCGTGGAGCCCCTGGGCGTCAGGAACAACACTCAGTTGCCACCAATTCCCAAGATCCTGTACTTCAAGAGGTCCCGTGGCCATGGCGTAGAGCTGAAGATCGAGTCCTCGCTGCTGGTCTACTACTTTCACGTTGAGGTGCGCTCTCACATTGGTCGGCACTTTGCGCCCCGCAAACTTGGTCCTTGGCAATGGCAGAAGGTGGAGAAGATCATGGAGGAGAACATTGGACACAGCAAACAGTAGGTTGACCTCGTATCCCATATTAGTATCCTACTATTCCTTATATTCATTCCACAGCACATACATCTTCTTTCACATGCGGCCGGGCCGCTGGTACGAGGTCCGGGTGGCGGCCGTTAATGCCCTTGGGTTCCGCGGATACTCACAGCACAGTGATGCCTTCCCCTCGACGGGCAGTAAGTAACAAGATTAATACATTAATTAAATCAATTAGTAAGCGGGAGCTCGACCTAAATATTAGAAATGCCTTAAGGAACTTCAAAGAACGCTTAATTACAAAAAATTTTATGGCAGTATTGAAAGAGTTGTCCGAAGTTTAAAGTGTCATCCATTCTTCCATAAGAACCCAATTATAATTAGAAAATCCTAAAGTTAAAACAAATAAATATAATATATAAATAAAAATCCCCTCAGACCCCAAGCCACCCAAGGCTCCAAACGATTCGCAGATAGTCGCGAAACAGTTCGATGGTAGGTACATGAACGTGAAGCTGGTGTGGTGCCCCTCCAAGTCGAATCTGCCTGTGGAAAAATACAAGATCAGCTGGTCATTGTATGTGAACAGTGTAGAGGCCTCAATGATCACCCTTGATACCTACGTTAAGGACGTGAGTAGCCAGTTTCATTCACAATAAAAACAAGAAAAAGAAGTCTCTATGAAATCTCGTTACTTGCAGACCCACCAATTCGAGATCAAGAAGCTCCTGCCAAACTCATCGTACTACATTCAGGTGCAGGCCATCTCCTACATAGGATCCCGCCGACTCAAGTCCGACAAGAGATCGCTGCTATTTAACACGACGCTCCACTCGCTAGAGCCGTTCGCCCCGCTCCAATGCTCTGGAAGCGGGTACAAGCGCAGGTACCATCACATTGGCACCATTAGCTCCGGCACCAGCACGGAACGGCTGGCGACAACGGCAGCTGCAGCAGCATCTGGCCTCAATGAGGTTTCGCCCCCTATAGCGAACCGGACAACGGAGGCCGAGGCGGCCTATGAAGTGCGTTTCCGGCTGAACCGGAAGTACGGCATGATTGTGCAGATTCTGGGCTTCCAGCCACACAAGGAGAAGTAATTATTAAGTAAACAATTTGCCAAAATCCAGAAATTAAATGCCGCTATCCTCTAACCAATTGCAGGGTCTATGAACTGTGTCCACAGGAGACGAACTGCGAGCAGCGCGAGTTCCGGGCTATTCGAGCGAAAGTAAGTAATACCCGTCATGGCAGGGGTGATGGGAGCCACGAGCCACATGTCGAGCTGCCGGCTTTTGGTTCGTGCCGATCGGCTGGACCACCGGGCAAGGGCAAATCGATGGAACATCGTTGACCGTGGGGGATTTGTTAACAAGGCGAACTCATGTTTCCTTTGTTTGACACGGAAAACATGTCTGAACCACAGCCAGTACGTTGCGAAATGCCAATCAATTCGAGGGCCAGTGGACGAGGGAATGAATTAGGGCATAGGTACAGACTATATGTACACTCCACAGGAATGATTGATCAAGTAAATTCAAATGAATCATTAATAAGTTTCTTCTCTGCCCCTGTGCTTACAGAGGGATCCGCTGGAGTTTAGCAAACTCAAGTACAACACCACATATGTGCTGAGAGTGCCACGTTCCAGTCCCAATTCCGTCCTAGACGACTCCAGGAACGTATTTACCTTCACAACGCCCAAGTGCGAGAACTTCCGCAGGAGCTTTTCCAAGCAGCAGATCAAGTGCAACGACTAACGAATAGCTGCGGTCCCCGGCACACCATGAGATTACACTAGATTGTAAATAATTGTATGTAAAGCTTAACTTTTACTTATTGTTAGACTTAAGGAAACTCAACACAACACACAACCGAACAAAGATTGTTTTCTACGCGAAGAGGTCCTTAAATTGCTGCAGTCCCCGTTGGTGGTCTGTGTCTTGGCGGTTTGCAGTCCCCGGTAGCTGGCAGTTTGCCAGGTTCATGCCGTGCTCCAGGAGAGCTGCTATCAGTCGCGAGGTGTAGAGCACAGGTCCACCGACTAGGTGGAGAAAATCATAGTTCTTCCCACGTCGCGTGCTGAATAGGATTCGTTTGGATACAAAGTCTCCGTAGTTACTGATCCTTCCCACGCAAACGTAACGTTGGAGCGATGGAGCATACACTTCGATGACGGCTCTCAGGCTCTCCGCCGGGGTGAGCGTGGCTGCTGGTGCGTAAGCAATCCGAAAGGGAATATCCAGTGCTTTGTAAAAGTCTATGGCCAGACTCAAGATCTGCTCCATTTCAACGTCCGCTTCGTCAGATGTTTGTGTGGCTACAAAGCTCTGCACTGCATTCGTTTGCGTCGCCGTGTAGAGATTAAGATCGGGACCATAAAGCTTCGCTTCCGCTCGACTGTAGCTGCGACCACAGCACACATAGCGCAGCGGCAGGACCGATGGATATATGGACAGTTTGGTCATGGCGCCGAGATAGCTTTCGAATGCGGCTCCTCCCGTCAAGTAGGCTGTGTTGATCTTATTTTGCAGATGCTCCTCCTTCACCAAATAATAGTCGTCCATGGGCGTAGCATTCGCCTCCAAAAGAACGCAACGCACAAAATCCGGATTGGCGGTTTGAATAAAGTCACCGTGTTTCACGAAATAGCGGGCTAGGGACTGCATTGCGTTGACGTCAAAATGGGCAGCATGTTCCATCAAGTAGTACCGGTTGTTGTCCACAAAGTGTATGAGATCCTTGATTGCTAGATGAGAGGAAGTCTTGGGCTCCGTTCCACAGCTGGGCAGTCTGTGGCGATAAAGCAGCTTTTCCTCGTCACCAGTGGGACATTGGGCATGTAGGCGATTCGGCAGAATAAGGTAGTCATGAATGAAATCGTCTTCTATGGGATAGAGTGCCTGTTTCAGTGACTTCAAGTCGTTGCGCAATGACTTTCCACGCTCTTTGAGCTCTTCTAGCTGATCAGCGTCGGCTCCAGCCTTGGTCAGTTCCTTAAGTCGTTTGGTTACCGTCTCCCGTTCCTCCGACACCTTCACTAGTTGGTTATGGTACGTCTGGTACCTCTGGTACTTGCCGAGCACACTTTCCAGTCGAATGTCCAAGCCTCGACTGGCGATGCTTCGCTCCAGAGATTTGCTGTCTGTAAAGGTCTCCTTGAAATCCAAGTACGGCTGTAGGGTAACGTAGTTTTCGTTGGCCTTGTCACCTGTTATGTACAGAGCAGAGATGCTCCTGCTGCGAGCCGAGAGGCATCTTTTTAATGATGTCCGCAGGCTTAACATAACTTCCTGTGTTTTTATTTTAAGCAACAACAAAGGCCACCGGTAGATAAGGCCAGTCAGCTGCTCACAGCGTTGCCAGATGAAGTGGCTTTGTTAAGGGTACTTCAAAAACTGTTATATTTCCATTGAAATTCTCGGGACTTCCCGCAAATGATAAATCTGCAAAAATATTTGTACTTCCCCTACGAACAGTTATACATACATGTTTCGATAATTTTCTGTTAAAAATGTATTACATTTTATTTTAAATTGATTTTTGTGACAATAATGTATATTTTACAAACTCTACCTGTACCATTCGTTCAAAGCTGAAGCATAAAATGCCGGCGGCCTGAAGTTTTTAATTTCATTGAGAATAAGTTCCTTCCAGCAATTTATGGGTAAGTTCATGTTCTCAAAGTTTTGATCGTACGCCGGAGCGATATCTTCAAGGTGGTGGTGCTCCTCAATCAAATCCCTAAGATAAGGATGGTTCATTGCCTCGTCTGCCGTAATTCGTCTATCGGGTATCATCTCCAGCATTTTCTCCAACAAGTCGACAGCCACCGGATCGATATGGGGAAACCTCTGCCGAAAACTTAATACTTCCCTATAGGGGTAACGTTCCACGTATTGTCGGGCACTATTATCTTCGATTCTGTTTATGAACTCCTTAGAGGGGGCGCCCATAAAGTTGAGCACGAGTTCTAGTTGATTCAAAAAATGTGTGCTAGGGAAGAGGGCACGACCCATAAGAAGTTCCGCCAGGATGCAGCCCACCGACCACATATCAATAGCCTTTGTGTATTGTTTCCAGCAGAATAGAAGCTCGGGCGCACGGTACCACACTGTTCCCACATAATCGGTCATATCTTGGGCCAACACCCTAGCCATACCGAAATCCAGAATGCGCACCTCCAGATTTTGATTTATGGCAATGTTCCCTGGCTTCAGATCGCGATGCAAAACTCCGGCGCTATGTATGTACTTAATACCCCTTAATATCTTGTACAGGATCATCTTCACCTCGTAGTTGTTAAGCTCAGCTCTTCTCGTAAAGCTATGCAAGTCCTCACTCATCAGGTGAGTCACCAGATACACCTGCTGAAGGTCATCCATTGTGGGGTTGGGATTCGGTGACGGCGGATGGAAGGTGTCCAGCAGGCCGATCACGTTGACATGGTCCATGTGCTTGAGGAGACGGATCTCGCGATATACCCGCTTGGCATGCTCCGATGTCTCGAACGGTTGCAGCAGCTTTTTCATGGCCACATGATAAGAGCTGCCGTGAACTCTCGCAATGGCCACCTGTCCATAGGAGCCAGCTCCTAGGGGACCAACAATCTCATAAATGTCCGGAATCACCCACTCGGTTTCTCTCACTCGTACTCTAGTAAAACAAGCCATTTTTCTATATTTTTGTTCGGAGCAGATAATACTTTACGGTTCAACGATTCAAAGCTTAATGAAGTCGTTTTTAAAGTACCTCCTACAATGAAAATTCTTATCTTTACTAAGTTCATATATGTATTACACAAGTGTGAGTCAACTCATTCTCTCTTTATGACCGGAATTGACCATGCTTTGATAAGGGATCTCTTGATAACAGATGAAATAATCCATAGAAATGGTTGATAGAAAGTACATAAAGAAAACGATTTCGGATATTAGTCTTCCAGCAATCGGACAAATTAGTCCATCAGTCATTAATGAAATTTCATGACTTCCGGAAACAATACGTTATAAAAACGAATTTATTGTACAATTTACAGTATTAGTGGCCATAACACAAACAGGGTAAAAACATTTAAAAAATAAGAAGATTAGTCATTATACATATCTCACTATAAAAACAAACATCCTGTTTAATACTTTAAGTCATTGTTGGGCGGATCGTATTTTACTTTATATCCTTTAGAACCTGGGCAAATGACGGCGGGGGCTTAAAGTTGGTCACCTCCTTAAAGATCAGCTCCTTCCACTTGTCCACCGGCAGATCCATGTCCTCAAAGCTGTGGTCGTACGGCGGCGAGGTCTGCTCGTCGCTGGGCTCAGCGTACTTCTCGAGGTACGGGTGGGCCAGTGCCTCCTCGGCGGTGATTCGCTTCTCGGCGTCCAACTCAAGCATCTTCTCCAGCAGGTCGATGGCAAGCGGATTCGCATTCTCAAATACCTTCTTGAAGCTACGCCTTTTCATTGGTGGCAGTGACTGGATGTATGAGCGGGCGCTCTCTGACGAGATCTTTTTCATGAAGTCGGCCGGCGGCGTGCCCAGCATTTCCATGATTAGATTAAGCTGGTGAATGTGGTCTGTGCCCGGGAAGAGAGTGCGCCTGGTGATCAGCTCGGCCATAATGCAGCCCACCGACCAGATGTCCACCGTCTGGTTGTAGTGCATCCAGTTAAGCATGATTTCGGGCGCCCGATACCATCGCGTAGCCACATAGCCGGTCATTTCGTTCTCCGTAGGACGCGCCAGTCCGAAGTCCAGTATGCGCAGCTCACAGTCTTCGTTCACGGCTATGTTTGAGGGCTTCAGGTCACGGTGAATCACTCCGGCGCTGTGGATGTACTTCAGACCGCGGAGAATCTGGTAGACGAGGAACTGGACATGGTCATCCGACAGGTGCTGCATCCGTATGATGTTGTTCAGGTCGGCATCCATCAAATGCGTGACCAGGTAAACTTGCTGAAAATTTTCCAGCGACGCGTTCGCCGGATGCGGATGGAATATGTCCAGTAGTCCGATCACGTTCTCATGGTCCATGTGCTTCAGCAATCGGAGTTCCCTGTACGTCCGCTTGGCGTGCACAGCTGACTGGAAGGGGCGGGCCAGCTTTTTGATCGCTACATACATGTTGGTGCCCCGCACCAATGCCTTCGACACCTGGCCGTAGGCGCCCGAGCCTACGGGCTGCAAGTTCTGATACATCTCCGGGATTTCCCATTCCGTCCGGTTGATATCCAGCTTGTAGAACTTCTGGGCCTTAGAAGCGGACATACTGTGGCTCTGGATGTTGCTGGTGTGCGAAGTGTAGGAACTGTAGGGCGTGTCACCCTAAAATGTTGGCACCGCACCTATCAAAAGCGAGATATGTATTAGCCTCTAAATGGACGTGCGATCGAAAATACTACGCTGATTACGTTTATCTTGAGCAGTTCTACGACAACAACGGAATGGGGCTTCTGCTCCACGCCCAAGAATATCAACAACTAAGTATTGGTCGCTGGCATATTTCCTATATTTGCGCTATTACTCCACCGATGAGTGGTACGAAACGGCTCGATCGGCAGCGAATCGAGTGTGCCCTGCGATCGTGGACATCTTCGAACCTATGGTTTGATCAGGTGATTGGAAAATTTCATTGAAATGTATTTACAGTATAAAAATAATAAACAATGAAGGTGATATATATATACCATAATTTTGTTATTATTTCATTTAATAAGTATTTCATATAGATAAAATCTTATTACATATATACCCTACAAACTAAAAAGTACCGCACATAAATAAAAATAAACAGTCGGCGTTGCCGGATCGACACTTGACATGATTATGTGTTGCCACATCGAGTAAAGCTTTCAAACAGAACAGCTATCTCCCTAATCTAATCTAAGCATAAACGCATCCCGATGTTTGATCCTCTGTCGAAGAAAGCTTTGTCAGTTTCGCCCCGAAGCTACTACCGCACGCATCGCCCAGCAGTTGTGACTAAAGTAGGTAGGTCTCAGAGAAAACATAAATATAGATAAGGTTTGACCTTGACATATGTACCATGTCTGCCAAAAAATCAACTGAATCTAGGGTGGAATTTTAATCATATCGCCTCGTCCCTTGAAAACTAACTAACTAACAAAAAGAAGTTGAATTATCCATAAACTAAGATAGTGCTTAAAGTGCTAACATCGATCGAACTTGGTTTCAGGCCAAGTCCGATTAGATAGGCACTGGGTTTCAAAGAGTATCCCACAGGTTGTTTATTATTATGGTAAATAACAAGCTTTAATTGTCTGTCTTCTTTCCAGTTATAATATGACTTCGTCTCTCCTACCCGGTAACATAGTGTACGGCGGTCCTGTGACTGCTCAGGACGGCCAGGAGTCCAGATCCTTGGGCCAATATATCCTAGACAAGTATAAGAGCTTCGGTGACCACACGATGCTTGTGGATGCAGTCAAAGGTGTGGAGTACTCGGCAAGCTTCATGCACAAGTCCATTGTCCGGCTGGCCTACATTCTTCAGAAATTGGGCGTAAAGCAGAACGATGTGATTGGCCTGTCCAGTGAGAATAGTTTCAACTTCGCGCTGGCCATGTTCGCCGGATTTGCAGTGGGGGCAACGGTGGCTCCTCTTAATGTGACCTACTCGGACCGCGAAGTCGATCATGCCATCAACCTGTCCAAGCCTAAGATCATATTTGCCTCCAAGCTTACTTTAGATAGAGTGGCCAAGGTGGCTAGCAAGAACAACTTCGTCAAAGGCATTATCGCCATAAGCGGCAGCTCCAAGAACTTTAAGAATATCTATGCACTTAATGATTTGATGGACAACGATAAGTTCAAGACGCAGTCGGACTTCATATCCCCACTTGCTAATAAGGACGAGGATGTGGCCTTGATAGTGTGCTCGTCGGGAACCACAGGATTACCTAAGGGAGTGCAGATCACCCAATTGAATGTGCTGACCACCCTCGACTCACAACTGTAAGTATATGGTCAAAATTATAAATACCAAGAATAGATTGACTTCATCCATGACCTTTTTTCAACAGAGAGCCCACAAAAATACCTATGGAAGAAACAACGCTACTAACCGTAATCCCCTGGTTCCACGCCTTTGGTTGCCTGACACTCATTGTCTACACCTGCATAGGCTCCCGGCTGGTTTTCTTGCTGAAATTCGAGGAGAACCAGTTCTTGTCGGCAATCGAGAAGTATCGCGTGAGGATGGCCTTCATGGTACCCCCACTGATGGTCTTCCTGGCCAAGCACCCTATCGTGGACAAGTATGATCTGTCCTCACTCATGGTCCTGTTGTGTGGAGCTGCACCACTCAGTCGCGAGACCGAGGATCAAATCAAGCAGCGTATTGGAGTGCCTTTTATCCGCCAGGGCTACGGACTGAGTGAAGCCACGTTGGGCGTGCTGGTGCAGACCGATGACTTCTGCAAACCTGGAAGTGTGGGCGTGCTCAAGCTGGGCATCTACGCAAAGGTGATTGATCCGGATACTGGCAAAATTCTAGGAGCCAACGAGCGGGGTGAGCTATGCTTCAAGGGCGACGCGATCATGAAGGGATATATTGGGGATACCAAGTCTACACAGACGGCCATTAAGGACGGATGGCTACATACTGGTGACATTGGCTACTTCGACGATGATTTCGAGTTCTTCATCGTGGACCGTATCAAGGAGCTGATCAAGTACAAGGGATTCCAGGTGCCGCCCGCTGAAATTGAGGCTTTGCTGCTTACCCACGAGAAGATCAAGGATGCGGCGGTCATTGGTAAGCCAGATGAAGAGGCGGGAGAGCTGCCGCTAGCTTTCGTGGTGAAGCAAGCCAATGTCCAGCTGACCGAGAATGAAGTTATCCACTTCGTAAACGAGCGCGCATCGCCGGCCAAGTGGCTTAGGGGTGGCGTGATCTTCGTGGAAGATATTCCAAAGAACCCTAGTGGAAAGATCCTACGCCGTATCCTTCGCAACATGCTCAAGAAGCCAAAGTCCAAGCTTTAAGGAGAACTTATTTCTCTATTTTTTTTTTTTTGTTAACTTGATTTATTGTTTGCTCAAGCTTTTGTAATGAACTACCAATTCGTTTGGAGTTGTCTTTAATCTTCCTGGGCGTATTTTCTTTCTACCTTTCTTTCTAAAAAATTCACTTTTAATAAAATATTTTCCTTTGAAACAAAATTATTATAATCTAGAGCGCTATGTGTACGAGGAATAAATAATATTTATAATAATAGTAAAATAATTTTTAAATTTTACCTAACTGACATATTTAAAGCCAAATAAATAAGATAATCACAAATGTGATACAGTATGATATATGTCAAATATTCTTAATTGTTCTAGCACCATGTTTATATGAATAAAATATAAATCATCAACAAATATGTATTAAAAAAAATAAAAAGTAAATAAACAAAAGGCGGTACCAGACTGCCAGCTGATAGCATTGTTTATTATTATCTGTCACAATTAAAGCTTTTAAACCGAGCAGCTGGAATTCACTCCATACCGGTGTGGCTTATTACATTCGTTAATCAAATCTTATACGGATCCCAATGCTTTCATTCTCCGTCGAAAAAAACTCTATCAGTTTCTCACTGGAGCTGCTCCAGCACGGATTACCAGGAGAGAAAATTTAAAACAAGAAACTGTGAGTGGATCTCAGGAGAAATTAAACTGAAAAAAAAAACAGATAAGATTTGACCTAGATCTTTTAAAATTTCCATATTATTAAGTTGATTATTGAGCATGGGATGCGACATAACAATAGAACTTTGCACTCTCTACCGCAAAACATAAAGATTTTAAGGTCTCTAAAACACTAAGCATAATCAAACCTAGTTAACATTGATCGAATGGATACTTAGGTTTCTCTAGGCCTAGCCCGATTAGATAACCGTCGGGTTCAAAATCCGCAAAAACATCTTATCTTACTCTGGTAGATATATACATTCTTTAATTGTATTTTTATCTGCAGTAGTAAAATGACCTCGACTCTTCTACCGGGTAACATCGTATTTGGTGGTCCTATGACCGTTCAAGAGGCAACAGGTTCCAGATCCCTGGGTCAATATGTCCTAGACAAGTATAAGAGCTTCGGTGACCGAACAGTGCTGGTGGATGCCGTCAAAGGTGTGGAGTACTCGGCCAGCTTCATGCACAAGTCCATTGTCCGGTTGGCCTACATTCTTCAGAAATTGGGCGTAAAGCAGAACGATGTGATTGGTCTGTCCAGTGAGAATAGTATCAACTTTGCGCTGGCCATGTTCGCCGGATTTGCAGTGGGGGCAACGGTGGCTCCTCTTAACGTGACCTACTCGGACCGCGAAGTCGATCATGCCATCAACCTGTCCAAGCCTAAGATCATATTTGCCTCCAAGCTTACTTTAGATAGAGTGGCCAAGGTGGCTAGCAAGAACAACTTTGTTAAAGGCATTATCGCCATAAGCGGCAGCTCCAAGAACTTTAAGAATATCTATGCCCTTAATAAGTTGATGGACAACGATAAGTTCAATACGCTGTCGGAGTTTACGTCCCCCCTGGCTAATAAAAACGAGGATATGGCCTTGATAGTGTGCTCGTCGGGAACCACCGGACTGCCCAAGGGCGTGCAGCTCACCCAGAGGAATGTAATGGCCACTCTCGACTCACAAAGGTAATTTTATGTTTGCAGTAAGACTTCACACTAGATCCTCTTCTCATATATGCAGTCAGCCCGCCTCAATCGCTGTGCAGGATGTTACTGTGCTGACCGTTATTCCCTGGTTCCACGTCTTCGGCTGCCTTACGCTCATCGGCACCACATGTACGGGCGCCCGCCTGGTATACCTTCCCAAATTTGATGATAAACAGTTCTTGTTGGCGATCGAGACGTATCAAGTAATGACGGCCTTCATGGTTCCCCCACTGATGGTTTTTTTGGCTAAACACCCCATCGTGGACAATTACGATCTGTCGTCACTGATGGTCCTGCGGTGCGGAGCTGCACCGCTTAGTCGCGATACCGAGGATCAAATCAAGAAGCGTATTGGAGTGCCTTGTATCCGCCAGGGCTACGGACTGAGTGAGGCAACATTGAGCTTGCTAGGACAGAACGATGACTTCTGCAAACCTGGAAGTGTGGGCGTGCTCAAGGTGGGCATCTACGCCAAGGTCGTTGATCCAGATACTGGCAAGATTCTAGGAGCCAACGAGCGGGGTGAGCTATGTTTCAAGGGAGACGTCATAATGAAGGGATATATTGGGGATACCGAGTCTACACAGACGGCCATTAGGGACGGATGGCTACATACTGGTGACATTGGCTACTTCGACGATGACTTCGAGTTCTTCATCGTGGACCGTATAAAGGAGCTGATCAAGTACAAGGGATTCCAGGTGCCGCCCGCCGAGATTGAGGCTTTGCTGCTTACCCACGACAAGATCAAGGATGCGGCGGTCATTGGCAAGCCAGATGAAGAGGCGGGAGAGCTGCCGCTAGCTTTCGTGGTGAAGCAAGCCAATGTCCAGCTGACCGAGAATGATGTCATCCAGTTTGTGAACGAGCACGCCTCGCCGGCCAAGCGACTTAGGGGTGGCGTGATCTTCGTGGACGAAATTCCAAAGAACCCCAGCGGCAAGATCCTGCGTCGCATCCTGCGCAACATGCTCAAGAAACCAAAGTCCAAGTTGTAGGACCATCGGATCGATTTATGCCTTTTGGTTGTACGATTTATTAATTGTTAAACCTTGTGTTATCAACTATAATCAGCTTTGGGTTTGAATATACATACTTTGGATACAATACACCCATTTATTAATTAAGACATAAAAAAGTGTAATCAACCGCTAATGAAAATTTAAATGTTCCCATTGTTGTCGGAGGTATCTGGTTCTCTTTTTATAATTCATTTTTCTGCCAACGAAAGTTTTAAATCAACAATATAATTAGAACAAAATCTATTTTACGAAGATCAGCTGCTTTTACCATTTTCCCCAGTAGATGCATTGTGGCGTCATTGATATGGCAGGTTCATTGGGAGGTAGCAAGAGTTTTATAAGCTCTTATACAGCAATATTACAAAATTAATCAGCTAATTAACTTAAGTTACTCTCTGCACGCCTGGTTAATGAATTTGTACAGCCAAAAGTCATGTTTGGAAACTTGTGGTTGCTATATGATATAATAATTAAACTTGAAGAAAATTTAAAACATTTCAAATTCGTTAAAAACATAAATATGTCAGAGTTTTTGTCAATATGTTAAAAAGTTGCGAAGTTTGCGTAAAAACGGACAAACAGTCGAAACTAACAAGGCTAAATCAGCATAGGAATTTATTATACATACTATTTAATACTGTTGCAAATCATTTTTTCACTGCTTTGAAAAGTCTAACTTAAATTATATTACAATACCATGGGTATACAAATTATAAGATTTTGATAATTTTTTTTTTTTATATTCCGAAATATTGCGATGCTTCTGTTAACATTTCAAACTTATACACCCTAAAAGCGTGTAAATTAAAACTGGTAAACGGTGCTGCCAGAGTGTCCACTGACATTTATAATGATTGTGTGATGCCACATCGGGAAAAGTTTTTAAACAGAACAGCTGCGAATTCTCTCCGTGCCGCCACCCCCTGAACGGTCGTAATTGCACTATTTAGTTTACTTTGAATAGAAAAAAGTGTCACTGCTCGCGCTTGCGCTCTCGACCCAGCGGACTTATCAAATTCGTTAATCTAATCTTGGCATAAACGCAGCCCGCCCCGATTTTCACCCTCTGTCGAACCGAACCCGGTTAGTTTCGCTCTGCAGCCGCGTCCGCTCGCATCGCCCAGGAGGTGTAACCTAGAAAAAGTGATTGTAAGTGGATCATGGGAAATATATAAATGACAGTCGACATATTGACCGCGGAAAATATAAACATTACAAGCTTTGACACTGTGTGTGCCTAAAAATGAAGAGCTAAGCGTGCAGGGGATGAGAGATGTGTCGCCTCATCCGCTGAGACCTACGACCTTTGGAACGTGGACTGGCTAACATGCAGATTTCCTATAATCCACGAACTGAGATAGCGCGAATATTGCTAACATTGAAAATTGGAAACTTGGGTGGCACCTGAAGATCTGCTGACCGAATGCGATTAGATAGCCACCGGGTTCAAAGTGTGGTAATTGGAGTACAATAAACACGTTCGACTGGAGTTCGAGTGTTGAGTTAGTCTAAACTAATGTTTTTCACCTAAAAACTATTAATTTTATATAATTAGTAGCACATCAATCTGGTAGATAAAGAGATGTATACGTCTGTTATCTTCTGTTATATTCCTAATTCATTCATTTGCTCTAATTTTTTCAGTCACAATATGACTTCCTCTCTCCTGCCCGGTAATATCGTGTACGGCGGTCCCGTCACCGCCCGAGAGGCCCAGGATTCCAGATCACGTTGGCCAGTATGTACTAGACCAATACAAGAGTTTCGGCGACCAGACAGTCTTGGTGGATGCCGTCAACGGGGTGGAGTACTCGGCCAGCTTCATGCACAAGTCCATTATCCGGCTAGCCTACATTCTCCAGAAATTGGGCGTAAAACAAAACGACGTCATCGGTCTGTCCAGCGAGAATAGCGTCAACTTTGCCCTGGCTATGTTCGCCGGATTTGCAGTGGGGGCAACGGTGGCTCCTCTTAACGTGACCTACTCGGAGCGCGAGGTCGATCACGCCCTCAACCTGTCCAAGCCTAAGATCATATTCGCCTCTAAGCTTACTGTGGACCGAGTGGCCAAGGTGGCTAGCAAGAACAAGTTCGTCAAAGGCATCATCGCCATCAACGGCACTTCCAAGAACTTCAAAAACATCTATGACTTCAAGGATTTGATGGACAACGATAAGTTCAAGACGCAGTCGGAGTTCACTTCCCCATTAGCCAACAAAGACGAGGATGTGGCATTGATTGTGTGCTCGTCAGGAACCACGGGATTGCCGAAGGGCGTGCAACTCACCCAGATGAATCTGACGGCCACCCTGGACTCACAAATGTAAGTTTCTATTCGCAGTAAAAAAACAGTCTCATTTCTTAATTTCCTGTTAACAGCCAGCCCACGGTGATCCCCATGGAGGAGGTTACTCTGCTGACCGTTATTCCGTGGTTCCATGCCTTCGGCTGTCTTACGCTCATCACCACCGCTTGCAGGGGGGCCCGCCTGGTATACCTGCCCAAATTCGAGGAGAACTTGTTCTTGTCGGCAATCGAGAAGTATCGCGTGATGATGGCCTTCATGGTTCCCCCACTGATGGTCTTCCTGGCCAAGCACCCCATCGTGGACAAGTATGATCTGTCCTCACTCATGGTCCTGTTGTGTGGAGCTGCACCACTGAGTCGCGAGACCGAAGATCAGATTAAGGAACGCATTGGTGTGCCCTTCATCCGCCAGGGCTATGGACTAAGTGAGTCCACTTTGAGCGTGCTAACGCAGAATGACGACTTCTGCAAACCTGGCAGCGTGGGTGTTCTCAAGGTGGGCATCTATGCCAAAGTTATCGATCCGGATACCGGCAAGATTCTGGGTGCCAACGAGCGCGGAGAGCTGTGTTTCAAGGGTGACGGCATCATGAAGGGCTACATCGGGGACTCCAAGTCCACACAGACGGCCATTAAGGACGGCTGGCTGCATACCGGTGACATTGGGTATTACGATGACGACTTCGAATTCTTTATCGTGGACCGTATCAAGGAGCTGATCAAGTACAAGGGATTCCAGGTGCCGCCCGCCGAGATTGAGGCTTTGCTGCTTACCCACGACAAGATCAAGGATGCGGCGGTCATTGGTAAGCCAGATGAAGAGGCAGGAGAGCTGCCGCTGGCTTTCGTGGTGAAGCAAGCCAATGTCCAACTGACCGAGAATGATGTCATCCAGTTTGTGAACGAGCACGCCTCGCCGGCCAAGCGGCTTAGGGGTGGCGTGATCTTCGTGGACGAAATTCCAAAGAACCCCAGCGGCAAGATCCTGCGTCGCATCCTGCGCAACATGCTCAAGAAACCAAAGTCAAAGTTGTAAGGGGATCGGACCAGTCCCTCCCCTTTTTTGGAGTGCGTGTACAAAGAGTTTACTATGTGTATTTTTTATTATTGCTAAACTTTGTTTTATAAACTACCAACTGGTTGGGTTTTCGATTTACTCATATTTGGCTTTTCTTTCGAACTTTACTCGCCTAAAACTTAAATACAAATAAAAACTGTTGGGAGTCCCTGAAGCCGCAGCTGGGAACTCCGATAGAATTACATACGTTTGGATGCCCGGTCTTCAATAACAAGTTATATATAAACAACTACACACAATACATTCGCTCTCAACTCGTAACAAAACTTGTCGTATAATTTGCTTCTGTTTTCCCATTTTATTTTTGTTGTCGCTTTTATATAGACTCGTTATTAATTTTGCATATGGTGTATACATATATTTATATATATATATATAGATTTATTTGAAATATTTAACTACTCTTCTTTGCTTTGCTTTTGTAAATAGTCGTTTAACATTTATTGTTTTTGGGAAAAGTTCTCGCTAAGTCGCATCAAATTGCATATATACTTGTATGGGGTCATTTGTGTTTCCGGTATATAAAGAGAGGTTTATATGTCTGTCTGTCTGTTCTCTAGCATTAGTTCACTAATTATTGTGTATGAAACCTTAAATGTAAGAGAAATGCCTTGGTTTCTATATAACGGAAATATCATAGTTTGTGTAAAATCCATCTCAACCTACGCCTGCTTCTGATCCCGGTCGGGATCATACTTGTATTGTTGCAATGCTAATCGACTGATTTGGTGCACGACCTATTACTCTTAAACCTAGCACGAGAAATTAGAGGCTTAAATTCAGTTGTTCACTTCGTTAGTTGCATCTCTTTAAATAAAATAAAGTGCTTTTTTTAAAATTAGCTCGCTCATTGTTCTACTCCTCCGCTTGGCACACATCTAGTTTCCTCGTTTTTTGGCACAATTCTGACAACAAATGGGTTACTCTGATTGTCACTTGTGAACAAAACTATATTGTGTTTCAGTGTGTGTGTATGTCTTGAGTGTGGGAGTGTGAGAGTTAAGTATATTATTGCTAAAATTGTATTTTGATCCCTGGGACCACATATAAAAGTCGAGATACCTCAACACGGCAGCAAAGAGCAATACAAATATAGATTGCAATTGCATGATGACTGGTGAGAATCATGGAGTCGGATAACGCCAACCCGCGTTTCACCTAAGGCGAAGAGCTGTCCCTAATAGATTCCCCGTCTGATTCTCCTGCGGATCACACAATTATCTCCATACGGTTCGCCTTGCGCGTGACCTTGGGTGGGCCTTGTGCTAAGTCCGACATGCCGCCGTATTTGAACGAGAAGATGACAGTCTGTTGGCCAAAGTTGGCTTCAAATCTGCGGAGTTGAATACGGTATATATAAAGAAATCCATATCGAGAGGAAAATGCATATGTCAGATATATATATAATATACATATATATATATTTTTTTCCCTAGGATCAAATTATCTGAATTCATGGCGTCAAGCCGTGGCCCTTATGGGATTAAGTACTTACTCTGTGCTTATGTGTATCTCGGGCGGTTTGCCTGTAGCATTTTGAATGACTAAAAACATTTTGGTAACAATTTCAATGACGTGCCCCGTTTGAAATACGAAATCTCCCTTCTTGCGGCCGAATTCCGACTGGAAGAGACAGAATAAATCAGAATTTGCAGCTTAATCACAGCGCTTAGGTATCGTTTACCGCCTTCACATGGAACACAGCAATGTCATCCAGATAGGGGCTTAGCGACATTCGGTAAATCTCCGACGCAGGCACTCTATACTTGATTTGCAACGTTCTTTGATCCAACAGCAGAAGCGAGGAGGTGGACAGGACCAACAAAATGGGGACGAACTGAAATCATCATGTAAGCATACAATTTTCCACTTAGGAACAATACTCTACAGATTACCTTGCCGCTGGAGCGCGCTATCTTGTTGATTATATCCGCAAAAACCACGTACTGATCATTTGTCTCGGAGCACATCTTCTTCCACTGCTGATTGTGGCGCAGTCTGACATAGTCGCCCACAAAAGGATGTCCCACACTGTGCAGAATCAAATGGAACCCAGATAAGCCAAATCAGATAAGTAAGACTGTATGAAATCCCATACCTTCGACCATAGGAGGCTTTCCGATCCTTGAAGATGATACTAGCTGTAACCTTCTCTCGCATCCGATTGCGCGCCGTCTGATCGAAGGAGTTGCGGTAAATATAGCACTTCCACCGATGGTAGATTGACCGCAACAGCCGCGAGGCGTCAGCGAGAAAGACTGGAGCTGCTGGCCACTCCGTGGAAAGCGGACTTAACGTGTTCGGAGGCAGTCGAAGGGGTATGGTCAACAGGAACTGCCGGATTTTCCACTGGCGGTAGTAGCGACCTATCACGTCGATGGCCCACTTAACCTGGCGTTTGTACTTGAGAGACCGATACTCTTCGCGAGCCTGGTAGGAAAATGGATGAATGGTAAATATGTGGACTAAAAAGTGTCAAAAAAATCGAATTATGTATAAAAACGAAGCGATTAAGCTCATATGAATAAAATTATATTTAATAAAATATACATATTAGAGGTAAAATAAACCCTTCTCATGCAGCATGTCTAACGTTTATATTATATTGCTGTCTATTTTTCCAAAATTATATTACTTTTCCTACATAATATAGTTTCAAATTATATTCATATATAACATCTAGTCAGGCACTAGACCTGTAGATTGATAAAGCCCTTTACTATTTACTAGTTAATTTACAAACACTGCATGGGTATAGAAACTTCGGCTTCCCGAAGATAGCTTTCATTATTGTTTTGATTGAATTAAGATTAAGTAATAAAGAATATGGGCAATGCTTACGACACGATATAAACTCCATAAATGCCTACGACCAGTGAAGGGAATGCCAAATCGGCACTCCTAACATGCATAAAATTAAGATTAAAGAAAAAATTCACGTCATGCTGTGTTAAATAAGTGATATTGGAAAGCTGATCTTACCCGCCACGTGCGCCAGGCACTTGAGATGACCATCTGGCTCTGTCGCATGCGTTGGTAGCGCTTTCTAGCGTGGTACATGCGGAACATCTTTTGGATCAACACGGCCAGCTCGCTGATGCGCAGGCGGCGGAACTGTTCCAGTTCGTAAACGGTGCGCGGACTGCGCACGAACACATTCTTGGTGCCTATTGTAAACTCGGCCGAGGGCAGCGGCAGGTTTCTGATGATCAGTGCTATGCCCTCCACCTGACTGCCGCCGTGGAAGTGCGGCCAGGTCAGACTATTGAGCAGCTTGTAGCGATGAAAGAACTTGACGTGCAGCAGGTGGTAGCAGTGGCCGGTGCGGCACAAGTGGACCAGTGGCATCAGAGACATATAGCGTACCTGGTGCTGCACTAGTGCCATGTCAAACTGATGAGGCTGCTTACCCTCATTGGGTTTAATGCAGAAAACGTAGTGGGAGCGGCGATGCTTCACGATGGCAAGCAGGGTTTGGAGCTGGGTACGGATGTTCGAGCTCAGCGTGCTTGGCTTCTTGGTTACTTGACGGCGGGGATTGCCCTCGGGAAACAGACTCTGTATTAGCGACAACTTGCTCTGGTAAAACGCGGCACTGATGTACTTGGGCAGGACGTCCGAGTTTTTCTCGAGGAACCGGTGTATTGAGTAGTTCACCACGTTGGCAAAGTGTCGAATTCTGCAAAATGCAAAACCATGAATTAGGATTTCATAGACGAATCGAGCGTAACACTGGAAACTAACTGAAAGCACATGGAATTGCTGCCGGTGGTCATGAAGTTGGGATGCCCCGCACAACACTGCTGAACACGCAAGAGCAGGGCCTCGTTGTTGTTTAGATGGGATTCGTTTATCAGGCTCAGGATGCCATAGCTAGGCTTGTCAATCAGCTCGCAAATGGACTCGTTGTCAAAGTAGTCAATCCGCGACCACTCCATTCCCTCGCGGATGTAAAGCTCTTGCTCTGAGCGCAGAACATGGAAAACAAAGTTCTGGAATCGCAGTAAAAAAACAAACAAAAAGTATTAATTAACCCCAAAAAATCTTAAAATATAAAAATTCTTGCCTGATGGATCTTTTCCGCACTATAATTTATGGCAAACTGCTCGAAGGAGTTGTGGTCAAGCACTTCGAATCCGTAGAAGTCCAGCAGGGCCAGGTTCTTCTCGCGCTGCGTCGATTTTAAGGACTCATTAATTTTGTTGACTAGCCATGTAAAAAGACGGCTGTAAAGAGTGCGACATAGCGTGTTCCGGTTGCAGGCCGCCTGCCTAGCGTCCATTTCGCAGCCCACGTCCTCCTGGGCGCTGTTAGAACTGTTCGCTCTGGTTAAACAGTTGATCAGAATCTGAGCCTCCATATTGAGAAGCTGTGCTGTCTCCTGAAGCTCTGTATGGGTTAAATATTGTTTGTTACTATCGATCAATAAGCTTGGTAAGATGAAGCAAATGACTTACCGTAAACATTGGACACCTGACAGCCCTCGGTGCCATCGATGTTGGTAATAGGCACAAAAATGAAATTGCCTAGCTTTAGCACTACAGCTATGACTCGAAAGATAGAGCTTATTTCATCGCAGCTAAGGCCCAGAACATCCAGAGAGCGCTAAAATATTAATGTTGCTTAAAAAGGTTCAAAAGATTTAGCAAACGAGCTTGTAGCTAACCTTGGTATAGTGAAAATTCATGCGGTCTTCCTCCATGGCAGTTGTGTTGCGAAGCAGCTCGTATTTCTCCACATTCCGGTACAGCTTGAGCGATTCTAGTGATACCAACAATAATTAGAAATTTCCTTTAAAATCTTATTTTAAACTTACTTAGCAATTGGAGATCAGCACCAAGTAGCAACTGGTAAAATATGTGAAAGTTTCGCTCTCCCATGGTGGTGTCCGTTATACGGGTCTGTGGAGGGAAAATACGTTATAAGTAAGATTACCTTTAAGTGTGAAAGATTTCAAAGATGTAAAGCAAACCTTTTCCAACATATCTTAGGGTTAAGCATGTAGAAAATTGATTATTTATTATATATATTATTATTTAATGGCACAATATTTTTACTTACAGTGAGTTATGTGCACTCCCATTGGATCGCCCTTGAAGTCAATTTCGATATCAAACAATTTGCCCTATAGGGAAACCAAAAAGCATTAAGAAATTTAAATTAGGAACGTCAAGGAATTTTATACAAGGTTTTGTTTTACTTACATATCGACTTGAGTTATTATTCTTCAATGTACAGGCATTGCCCATGGCCTCCAGGAACACATCCGCACAGGTGACGCACTCACGCAGTCTCTGCGTTGGCGACTTGTGGCGCCTGTGCAGCGAAGAGCTGGCCGAGGGCGTGGGTGACACTGAACTCGGCGGGGGCGGCAGGTCGCCCAGCACCTTGCTCAGTTTGTGTGCATCGTACAGCGATATACGTTGCGTCGATCCCATAAGGGAGCTCCGATCCCTTTCCCGCTCCGGCTGACTTTCAGTCGAGTGTTGGCGCATTAAGTTAGAGCAGCTGCCACGGTGCGGATGCGCTGAGTGGGTGGCAGTGATGGTGGACAAACGACTGTTACTGCCACGGAGCTCAGCACGGTCTTCCTTCTCCAGACTCTGGGCACGAACGCACTTGCTGTGGCCACACTGGCGGCAGCCTCCGTAGCCAGACAAAGAGGGCACGGCATACTTGGGGGACCCCTTGGCAGCAGCCGAGGGCGTAGCAATGCAGGCGCCGACTTGGGTCTGCTGGTGCTTGAAACACGACTTGGTCGGATGCAAGTGGTGAGCGTGCGATTCGAGCAGGCCACTGATATTTTCGCTGCTTTTATGGTGCGAGAAGTCAAAGTCTACGATCTTCTCGCGCATGTGGCGTCTTTTCTGACGTTCGATGCTCTCGGCCCTTGTTCGTGACCGCTGCGAGGGTCCTGGCGAGGGACTCTGGCGCCGCGAATTGACGGTCGCGGTCGGGTTTTCAGCTCTGTTCTTGCAAATGATAAAGTTGGCAGTGCCGGAGCAGCTACTAGAGGCGCGCCTATGCGCGTGTAGCACCACCTCACTGGCCGAGCTGGTCGAGGATTGCTTGCGCAGGACATTTGGGGTGGGAGGGCAGTGCGCGCGATCCTGTATGTGGGTCAGGAAGTTTACGATCATTTTGAATGTCTCCGTCTTTCCCGCCCCACTTTCGCCCGTGAGGAGTACGCATTGGTCCTCGCTTTGGTCCTTGAGCGACTGGTAGGCCAGGTTCGTAAGGCCGTATCTAAAAGGGATAAAGGGAAGTGTAAGCATTGAGCTAAAACCAAACAAATCGAGCTCAGCGTACATGTGGGGCGGCAGCTGGAAGATGCCCTTATCGCCATAGTTCCGGACATTATCCAGCGAGTGCTCGGATATGTGATGATATGGATTCAGAGCCACAACAGAAGTTCCAATGTAGGTCTGCAAAAAGGAATAATGTATGTAAAATAATGTGTTTAGTATACACTAAGAGATCACGGCTCCAAACTCACATATATGTGATCGCGCTTGTAGCGCTGGTGGATGTTGTTAATAAAGCTATCCTCGGACAGGTTCTCCAGCAGAACCGAGTCCCAGGTGCCGATTTCCTGCTCCATCGCGACACCCAATTACGACAACGTGCACGGCAGTAGTGGCAGCAGCAACAACAACGACGGCGGCCAAAATCGAGCTCAGCATTTGAATACATCAACTGGTAACGGGGCCAAGACGAGACCGACACCGACACCGAGAACGGGAACGGCAGCGGGTGGGAAGGTGGTCGGTAATGGCTGCAACAATTGCATAATTTATCGCGGGCCCGCTTGCATCTGGGCAAAAATCCGTGTTTTGATTTTCTGATTCAATTATTGATTTTCATGTGCTGGCGAGCAACAGCCTCGAGAACGTGTACACACAGATATCCCAGTTTTGCCACTCCGACGCTTCAGCTCCGTAACTCCGCTACTTTCTTTTCACTACCGGAGTCTTTGCATTTCGGTGTAATTGCTTTTTTTTAGCCACGAATTGCACATTTTGTTTACCTTCTCATTTATTTTTTGCATTTAGTGGGTACTAGGGGTGGGCAGCCATCGATGACAGAAACAGTGTATTTCCTTGGCCAGTTATCGATAATACACCTTAGGAAAGAGTACTAGTATTTTGTCGTCGAGCCCAATAAGATATAGCTGGACTTTAGAGAGATTGTTTAATGCGAAAGATTAATATCAATTTTAATTTGGTTTGATAATTTGCTGCATAACAGCTGGGTGGAAGTTTAAATGAAACTTACATATATTTTTTTAATTTCACAGGTTTTTTGGTATTTTCCCTTTTGAAATAGGTATTTGCGACGTCGGCCTTCAAAAATTATTTTATTTGAATCTATCGAACCATTGTCCATCGCTATTGTCAATTTGTTGTTCCAAGGAGAAGAATATATAGGCTTCTATGGTTGTCCAGTTCCTGCCCAGACCATGAATACAGACGAGCGAAACTTCCGCTCCAGCTACTATGAGAAATGCCTGATAAACAGCGTGGAGGAGAAGAAGTCGCTAAACAAACTCCTCCAAGATGATGTCCGCAACCTAAACAAACTGAAGCAATTCTGCATGAACTACACGGTGCCCAACATCCACAGGAGCTATCTGTGGGCCCTGGTGATGGGCATCCTGCCGCTCCACAAGGCTTCCACGGCCTATATACGCGACCAGAGACGAGAGGTTTACGAGGATCTGCTGCGAGCAGTGACAGTACTTCAATGTGCAGCCCAGAAGGAAAAGGAGCTGGTGATGCACACCATGTGGCTGCTAGAGTCCAATCGCCTGTGGCACGGAAACGCCAGTGCCAGTCTTCAGGCGGACGACACCCACTTCATTGAGATCGTGCGGACTCTGCTACAGATATTCAACGACGACGTGGACACCTACTGGATAGCCAAGGGATTCTACAAGTACACCCGCGAACTAAAGAAGGAGTGCTCCAAGCTGAAGGAGCAAACACAGATGCTGCTTAAGCGCGAGGACCATACGCTGTTCATGTAGGTTTCCAATTGGGATAAAAAGAAGTAAAAGATTCGTAATGATTATGTTCCCCTTTCAACAGCCATCTCGAGGAGCTGGGAATGTTTGACAGCAACTCCACCGTCCTGGAGAATTGGTTCATCACCTGTTTTGCAGGCGTCATTTGCGAGACTGTTTTGGTTAAGATATGGGACAAAGTGTGTGGTGGCTCGCGTAAGATTGTAGTTTTCCTATTCATTGAGATAGTAAAGGACTTAAGGTCCCTGATTCTACAGCAAAAATCCCTGGCAGTAGTTAAAAGGCTGATAGAAGGGGTAAGTGAGGTTCATACCAGTCCAATCTGTCTTCTCAACCCTTGTATTCTTTTCCAGGTAAAGGATCTCGATGGCGTCATTGTCAACAAAGCCATCAAATCGCTGCAGATCAACAACAGCGAAGTCGAGTACACACACTAAGCACATAATTCTACAACATTTTTTATATTAGACATATAAAGGCGAAAGCAAGCAACTAAATGTATTTGAAGATCACGTCCTTCTTGTCACCCACCGTCTGTAGTTCCAGCGTCACTGGGCACTGCATCCAGTAGGAGAGCAGTTCCTCCGTATAGCCGATTAGGAAATACATTTTTCGCGGAGTAATCGCCTGCCGGATGAGGGCCGCGATTCGAATGGTATTGTGTTGCCGCTTGATGATGACCTCGGAGCAGACGAGGGCGTGCCAGGTGCCCGTCATGAACTTGCGAATGAACACATCCTCGATGGCGGTCTGGGAGGGGCGCTGGGCGTCCTTTAGGGTTGCTGTAATCGGGCAATAGAATCGTGAAATTGATCTCTAATAAATTGTTTCAACTCACAAGTGTTCCAAGAGTTCCACGATTTGCGGTGTCCAATGAAGTGCGGCGGATTAGCCATCTCGTAGGTGAGCGGTTTGTTCCGCTTTGTGGTTATGCGGTAGCGGCCAGATTGCACGCGACAGCACACGGCGCTGGTGTGGATGCTCGATCGGCTGAGCAGCTGTGCCTCCGCCAAGGCCACCTGCGGCGCCAGCTGTGGTGGGGAATATATCATGGATTCTAAAAACCAATTTTATTTCTATTATTTACCTTTTTCAGAAAATTCATTATTATTTTCCGGCAGAAACAATTTTGCGTCCAGCAACAGCTGATTATAGTGACGTAACGGCTGATTAGAGATGGGACATTTGTGTAGAGGGAACTCGATATCTATTAATTTTTACAAATTTTAAATTAAGAAATATTTCAATTTTATTCTATCTTTAAAGACTTACTTCATTTAATGCATTCAGTTTTAAATTTTAATAAGAAATAATCGTAAATGCCTCAGCTTTCTTAACTTTATTTGGTGATTTTGAATTTAAATAACTTGTTAAATGCTACATTATCATTTATTGCATTATCTTAATGTTAAATTGCAGTAAGGACTGATAAAACCGCAAAAAAGTGTATGGCTTAAATTCCTTGTACGAACCATTTTCAAAAGTTGCGCTCTCTATCGATTGCCTATATTCGACCGATAGCAATTTCTTGGACTTGGTAACACTGGCAAGAGTACTAGGCCTGCGCGAAGCGCTTGGAAAATGGCCTAAACGCAGGACATTGAACAAAGATCTCGGCAGAGGATCAACTGGTGAACTACCTGCCGCAGTGAATGTAAAACCGGGCTCTTCTTGGAACTCCTGCTACCTGCCAAAGGGCCAGAGAAGATACTTTCGCAGCCATGACGCTGAACGAGAGCGACGCCACTCGCTTGGAGCTAACGCGCAACTTCCTGGAGCTGTCCCGCAATGCCGAGACCTGCACCGCCCTTCGCAGCTCCGACTGCATCCAGCTGCTGGTGCAAATACTGCACGCCAATGACGAGGGACTGGCGACAGCGCGGAAGTACGCCAGTCAGGCACTGCACAACATAGTCCACAGCCATCCGGAGGAGAAGGAGCGCCAGCGGGAGGTGAAAATGCTGCGCCTGCTGGACCAGATTCTGGACTACTGCAACTTCCTGCGCACCCAGCTGCAGAGCGGTGGTGAGGCGATCGCAGACGATGAAGATCGGCATCCGCTGGCAGCCATGAAGCTGCTAATGAAGGCCAGCTTCGACGAGGAGCACCGCCAGACAATGTGCGAGCTGGGCGCCCTTAAAGCAATTCCCAACCTTGTGCACCTCGATCACGCAGTTCACGGGCCGGCTGCGGGGAGGGAACAGTGCAACGCCCTAAGGAGCTACGGCCTAATGGCCCTGACAAATCTCACTTTCGGAGACGAGAACGTCCACAACAAATCCTACCTGTGCGGTCAGCGCCAGTTCATGGAAGTGGTCATTGCCCAGCTGAACACGGCTCCGGACGAACTGCTGCAGGTCCTTGCTGGAGTGCTGCGTAATCTCTCGTGGCGCGCGGACAAGCATATGAAGACTATCTTTAATGAGCTTGGCACGGTGACGTCCTTGGCCCGTGCAGCCATGCAAAACAAGAACGAAAATACCTTGAAGGCCATACTCTCTGCTCTGTGGAATCTTTCGGCGCACTGCAGCACAAACAAGGCAGAGTTCTGTGCGGTAGACGGAGCGTTGGCCTTTCTAGTTGGAATGCTGAGCTACGAGGGCCCGAGTAAGACTCTCAAGATAATCGAAAACGCTGGTGGCATTTTGCGGAACGTGTCCAGTCACATTGCGGTGTGTGAACCCTACCGTCAGATCCTGCGACGTCACAATTGCCTTTCAATTCTCCTGCAACAGCTGAAGTCCGAGTGCCTGACTGTGGTGAGTAACTCTTGTGGCACCCTGTGGAACCTCTCAGCCCGCTGTCCCGAAGACCAGCAGTTTCTCATCGATCACAACGCCATTCCACTCCTCCGCGCCCTGATCACCTCAAAGAACTCGATGATTGCCGAGGGAAGTGCTTCCGCCCTTAAGAATCTGGTCAACTTCAGGGCGACCCTGGAGCTGATGCCCAACGGAGACGGTGGATCGTTGCCGTTGGACAAGGAGTCTGGCCACGCAGGAACGCTGCCCCGGAGGTACAGCTCACTTCGCCTTAGCTCGAATCCTACGGGATCACTGAAAAAGGTTCGACCTTCCACAGTGAGCACGACCGGAGGTTTCCTCACTAGGAAGTGCGAGAGCCGAGAGTCCATTTACTCGGGAAAATCGGACTCCACAAAATACTCAACCAAGTCTGAGGGTGCCAAGAATCCTTTTGAAATAGTAACGCCCACCGAAGAGCAGCCCATTGACTATTCCATGAAATATATGGAGCATAAACCTAATAGCTCAAAGACCTTCGAGATTGACTTGGACCAACCCACGGACTTTAGTGCCAGATATAAAGAGAGGCGATCTGTTCAGCCGTTAGCGAAGCCAGAGCTGAAGTCAGAGACAAACAAAGCTACCAATAACGCCCTGCCGCTGGCCAAGTCATCCTCGGCCACGGAGCTGCCAAATGGAGCAGGTCACTTGCCAGTTTCAGCAGCGAAGCAGAAACTAGCGACCAAAGCCGATACGGAAACAGGAGAGCGGGAGCGTCCGATCAACTATTGTGAGGAGGGCACACCCGGTAGCTTTAGTCGCTTTGACTCTCTCAACAGTTTGTCCGAGAAGCCGGATAAATCAGTACCCCCGAAAACTCCCACGAAGCAACCCATTGTTCAGCCAGGACAACTGGACCGGAATACCCCTCAGATCATTGACTCTGCGCTGGAAACTCCCTTGATGTTTTCGCGACGCAGCTCAATGGATTCCCTGGTGGGCGACGACGAGACCATTGCCTGCGAGGACAACGGATCCGTCATCAGCGAATACAGTCGGATGCAGAGTGGCGTCATTTCCCCATCAGAACTACCCGACTCACCTACCCAGAGCATGCCGCAGTCTCCAAAAAGGGACCGAAAGGTGCCAGATTCTACACAGCATAGCTCGCAGACGACTGCTTGCAAGCCGACTAGCAATGTTTTCGAGGACAAGCTCAGCAGGTTCCACGAGGAGCACACGCCTGCAAATTTCTCCTGTGCCACCAGCCTGAGTAACCTGAGCATACTGGACGACTCCAACGCGAATGCCAATCGAGGACCACGAGGCAGTGACATCAATGGCAATGCGGATGCTCCTCGAAGCTATTGCACTGAAGACACACCGGCGCTGCTCTCCAAGGCGCCCAGTAACAGTGATCTTTCCATTCTGTCGATACCCAACGACATAAACGCCAACGAGGAGCACCCGGAGGGTAGGGAAAAAGCTATTGTTTCTGGGATGGACATCCGAACACCGGCGGAAGACGCGATATCCAAGATGCGTTGTGGCGGTAGTGCATTGCCCAGTTATCTGCCAGTTTCGGATGAAATGAGCAAGTATTATGTAGAAGACAGTCCCTGCACCTTTTCGGTGATTTCTGGACTATCGCATCTCACTGTAGGCTCCGCCAAGGCGGGGCCTGTCTCAAGTCTGCCCATGAGAGCTTCAGAGGAGGCGCCCAAGCTGCCGCCCAGACGCAGTGCCATTCACGGGGAAGTTGAGCCTCGTCTGCCCCCAAAAAGAAGCGATTCGTTGAGCTCACTGTCCATGGACTCGGACGATGATGACAGCAATCTACTAAGCCAGGTAAGAATGGTTTATCTTTATTTATATCTTTGATTTTTTACTTAAATATTCGAAGCTTAACTATGTTGTTTCAGCTCTCGCTTTGAGAGTCCTCAAAATTCAACATTATTTTATGATAAATGCGTACCACAGTCTCAAGTAACTTTTATATGATGTATTGGTTCTTCAAGAAAAAGTTAAATAATTTATTTATTTAAGAATCAATTGACCTTGTTTTCGAGTCGGAATGTTAATGAAAGCTTAGAAATATTACCCAAAAATTGAATTTGTTGAGGAATTTGGTAAAATATTAGTTTATCCTCTCATCTCCAGGCCATTGCAGCGGGAAGCTGCCGACCCCAACCCAGTGGAGCCAGCACCAGTTCCAGCTTGGCCAACACTAGTACCAGCACACTGACCAAGACAACAAATAGCCAAAAGAAGCAGCCACAGCTGGCGGAAAATGGTGACAAGCTGAACTACAGCTCGGATGATTCGTTGGACGACGATGACGACGATGCAAGATCAAAATCCCTGTTCGAGCAGTGCATCCTGAGCGGCATGCACAAATCCAACGACGCGTTGGAGTCGGAGAGCGGCGACCAGACGGAACAGCAGCGACAGCAGACGAGCGCTCGGGATCGGTTTGTCAGCAAGCAGGTGCGTCAGATCGAGTCCATGTTGGCTGGGCGCCAGCACTAGCAGCGGATGCGAGAAGCGTGGTTAAGTGAGAAGCACATGCGTTTGTTTGGTGCCTTTTTTTTAATCTTGTCTATGCAATAATATTCTCACGGTCTCAATTTTCCTATAGTTCAGATTAAAAATTTGCGCTTAATTTTAACTCTCCAACACGTGATACGTCTACCCTGATCTCTCGAAAAAATAGCATTTGGGAAGGACAATTAAGGAAACTAAGAGGGCTGAATGGTAAACAATCGGTGTGTGTATAAATAAATGTTGCGAGCAACTGTGAGGTCCGGGAAACTCCTAACAAGATGCTTGGTTGGACTAGCTTATGGGGCGATGAGCGGCCTTAATAGAAACGTTTCCGCGCATTACGATCCTTGAAGTACGAAATGGCGAAGATGGCCACCGCCGCCGCCGCAACTACAACGAAGAGGAGGATGAAGAAGATCTTCGCGTTGGACATGCCAGGCTTGGGATCGTCTTTGTGTTCACGCGGGGGCTCAAATGTCTTAGCATTCGGAATAATATTCGTGCGTCGAATAATCTCTTCTTGCTGTAGGAGAAAAAAAGGATGGATATTAGTAGGTTCTCGCACAATAGACATTAATCACTTACAGTTGTATCCGTATCGATGTCGTAGAACTTGAAGCTGTGGATGTCGTGATTGTCGGACAGATCGCCCGTCGTAGCAGACAGTCCAAAGTAGTAGCCAGTAGGAAGTTCCACATTGGCTACCACAAAGCAGCTCTTCCACTCGTTCCGATTCTCAAGATCTGTGGACACAGACAGAATATCGTTCTCGTATCGAATGCTGATGAGCGTCTCATAGTCCACGTTGCGGAATCGAACTTCGCAGCCGGCCAACTGGGTGTGTGTGCCGTCGCGATCATGATCGTAGCTCCAGCTGCCGTTGTTAACCATGGCACTCAGATACGGATGTTGGTGCTTGAAAAGGAGTAAAGTTGCTCAATAACAAGGTAAGTTTTGTCCTAAGATTACCTACGTTATGCGGCCCATTGTGATTGCTGTATGTGTCCAGAATGATGGCCAGCCCGGAGAAGTGGTCTTTGCTGCCGAAGACCGGTCCCGTTTTCATCCGATCCTTGGTGTACCAAATTGCGAAGCCATCCCCAAAGAGCTCGGTGCCCTTTCCATGAACCTTGAAGCCCACATGAACCTCCCAGTTGCGCCCCATTACGGGCTTGAGAAGTAATAAAAAGGCAGAACATAGAATGCTGATAAGGTCAGGCAAGGGAGTGAATGCGAATTAGACTTACAGAGAAGTTCCAAAGGGCGCCGCTCTTGGACTGCAAGTCCGGTGTCAGTCTTATGTAGTTGCCGGTCACCATTGTGTTGCCCAGGAAGTCCCAGTGCGGCAGGATTACGCCCACACCTGCAACGAAGCGGAAATGCAGCCACGTTCCAAGTACACGTAAACCTTCGCAGCCGAAACCGAAATCAAAGCGAAACCTACCTTGAAATGGACGCACCAGCGAGTGCTCCCGCTTCATGTACTCCCCCTCGTCCGGCATATCCACTTCGCTCACCACTGCTAACGGGGCGGCGAGGAGCGCCAGCAGCGCCAGGGAACAGTGTGCGCCAGTCGGTTTGGTCATGGCTGCATTCGTTGGCCTCCGAATTGGTTAAAAAGATGTGGAAAATAAAGGCAAAGTTTTTTTCGCCGGCCAATTAGTGGTGAGCAATAAGGGTACTAGTGACTCATTCACTGTGATTGCCAACTATCGGCTGTGATTGGCATAGATCAGTCATCTGGTCACATTAAATTGTCAGTAAGTTATCGAAACTGGCAATCGAGCGTTATTTATTTAAATCGAATTTGAAACAGTTTATTTAAACTGCTTACAGTTTTAATTCAATCTGGAACAACCGTCTTTGAAATTCAATATAAATGTGAAAAAGAACAAACACGACATTCCTCCGTAAAAGTTAAAAAGTCTAAAAAATAATGCAGTCTCCGTATAATAAAATTTAATAAAATATGTCAAATGTTTATATTTTACCTTTCTACCCATAACATAACTTACATATGCGGAGTGAGACTTATGTATGTACACCACAAATATGGGACAAATTGCACCCGCTATAAATTTGTTACGGAAGTGCAGCTAATGCCACTAAACTGATGAATGCAAATTATTGTTTTGGACAGTTTCCCCCTTTTTTGGCGCTTAATTCACGCGTCCAACCAGTTTATTATTAATCGCTTTGGATCGGCTTACAACGCCAAACAACGCAGCCCCGTTTGTCATGGTAACGGCCAGCACAGCGCTGCTGCGAGAGACGTTTTTATGGCTTATTGCACACGCACATTGGCGCCTTCACGCCTCGGCTCTTGGAAACGGGGCGGGGGGAAAACCAGTTCCAGTTGCAGTTGCGGTTCCAGTGGCACTTCCCACCTGATAGTTTTCTTCTCAGCGCGTGCTTGGGGGTCACTGTCAAGGTCGTGGAGTGATCGTGAGAACGATCGATAGACGAATAATGCAAATGCGACAGGAATGCAGGCATTAGTCCGATTCAAATGCGCATTTGGGCACAATTAGCTAATTGGCAGGCAGAGATCGGCTAACGGTGAAAGATCACCTGTGTCAGGTGCGTCAGTTGTGAAAGGCGGCGGTGGAGATTCTGATGCTTCCTCAACACGCCGCTAATTGGCATATAACCTGCCTAATTATATCAGTCATTTATGAAATCATTTCACTTTTCACCTCCTCAAAGCTTAATGCATTATCTGAGCCAGTTTCCGCCGAGATATATTTTTTTTTTCGTCATTTGTTCTTGTCGATTGGCGGCTTGAGTCACCTCAGCTTTGCGATCGATCGATCGACTTCCTCATGGTTGCGAGTGAAATATGGCGGTTATTTCGGGATCGCGTACTCAAAGGGAGTGTGAAGGGGAGTGGAGGCAAAGCGGAGGCCTAAGAGCCCAAGCTCCCTAATGAAAGTTCAAATGATTAATCGTTCGCGTGGCAGAGTTTTCCAGCTGATTGGCGGCAGCAGGATGTGGCTATCAACATAGCTGGGACATCGCGTCACTGGCTATTTATGGCCAGATAGAATCTGGCAATTAGTAGAACGCTTAAAAGCTCATTTGTCTGGTGTATATTGTAGCTATCGGCTGTCATGTGCGGACAAGTTGGGGCTCAAACAAACCGAAATCCGAAACCCGAACGCCGAACGCCAAACTTTTCAATTCCTCAAAGTGGCAATAACCTGGGGCCAGGCCAAGACAGGCCAAGTCTGAGGCCGCTCGGCATTTCAATGATTGATAACCTGCTGCCGAGGTGCGAATCGAACCTGGCAAAGAAAGCCAAAGTACGCGCAAGGCAATTGGCTAATTGATTCAGCATAAATCAATGGCAATCAGCAATTAGCCGCATTAATTGCCTCGCTTACAGCAATTGAGTCTGAACTTGACCCTCTCGCCATGGATTTGAAGACAATGCAAAAACCGAAGAGAACAGAACGGAGAACGGAAGGCCAGCCAGACAATGCCCTCGCAAAAAAAATATCTAAACTATCGCCCATAGAATGGGTATTAAAGGTAGCAATTGATGCAATGGAACTCTGGCAAATAATAAATTTATTAATAAGTAAAATCAAATTAAATCTAAATTAAAACTTAGCCTGTTTTTTTAGTTGTATTACCTCTTAGTATATAGCTATATATCTACCAACATAATGTGTATTTCAAATAAATGAGAACCCCAAACTATACTTATCCGATAGTTTCAACACCTGTAGAGTGGTTAAATTAAATTAATCTTAATCTTTAGCTGTTTTTATAAGTCCAGTAAAATCGGTTTTGCCATACAGCCAACTGTAAAGTCTAGACCTTTAGCTGACATAACCCTTTCGCGGAGAGTATAAATTGAATATTCAATAGCTTTTGTGGCCAGCTGTGGATTGAACTTGAACTTGCTCTCTCCCGCTCCGCACCGCTCCTCGCTGCCCCCCCGAAGAGTTGGCGTATAAAACTACAAACATAAAAAAAAGACTCGATTTAACACAAACGCATTTCTCGCATAGCAGCAGACAAGTGTGCAAATCGTATTAAATTAAAGTTAATCAAGCATGACAAGCATTCCTCATGAATTTCACATTTATCGCCGTTTTTTAAGGGCCGCCACACAGCAGCAAACATTTAGCGACATCCATAATGCATGTCCGTCACATAAATGTCAATCGTTTAACGATACACTTAGCTCGGAAAGATGCTGCCGACGGGGTTCTATGGGGCATCATGGACTGCTCCGCTTCCGGCTGAGAACTATCGAGCGTGCTGTGTGTTCACGACAATCATAGTTGTGACACTGCCGCCGTTTGTGTTATGATTATAATTATGCATATTGGCATTCTTAATCACAGAAGCGAGCATAACGTAAATTGTCATTTAAATCCAGCAAATACAATGGCAAATTTCACGGTCAAGTGGAAGTGGCCGACCGAGGCGGAAGAGGCCAAGTTGTTGTTTTCACCTGTACACCTATAGGTGTTGCTGGCCAGCTTTCCAATTACATATGCTAGATAAACGGATTTGCATGGGCGTCCAGCGGCAGCAGCAGCAGCTGATCGACCCGTTTGGAGACCCAAAACTGGTTACCGGAACCAACAACATGGGCAGCCCCCAAATGAATATTGATTCGCTAGAAAGTTGAATCCGCGCTGCAGTTTGCGGCTCCGATTCCCCTGCAGAGAACAAACATCACGTGGCCGCCGGGCAAAGGCAAATTGCACGTAGGCCAACGTTTGCTACCGTTTGGAGCACCTTCAAGCTACCAGCCACCTGCTCCTCTGAAACATAAAAAAAACTCACTCAAGCTGGCTGAGAAAACTCACTCAAGACAAAAACGCACGGAACAATCGCGCGGCGACGGGGACAGCGCCGTCGACGTCGACGTTCGGGCCATGCTTTATATAAAATCAACTGAGCATATCTGTTGGAATTCATTAAACGTTTTACTGCACAGCCGTACAGAGCAGTCCGAGATCCGATCCCCACTCCGAGAGTCCACGAAAATATCCACCGTGTAAGAGCCAGCAGCACTTGAAGTAGAGTCAGTCAGTCAGTCAGTCATTCAGTTACATTGTTGCGAGCGGACGGTCCGCAGTTCACAGCCTTTGGATTCAGCTCTTTTTTTCCTGGCTTCGCGTGCTCGTCGGTAACCATAATAAACGCAACGGAAAAAACACACACAACAAATAACAAAATCAAGCAACAAAGAAAATAACGCATTGCTGCATTTGTTTACGAAACTAGCAACTGAAGAATTTGCCAAACAGACGTTAAACAAAAATTAATGAAATTCAAAGCCAAAACGTTTTCGTGTTCAAGCAAATAAAAAGTGCAAGTGTTTAATAATAATTCCAATATTTGTTAACTAATTGCAGCTTCTCAAACACGCACATACCAGCGCAGCTTAATCAGCCAGCAATATGAGATTCGTAAGTATTTTTAAGTATTTTATTATGCATATTTCGTTGCAAATTCCTTGCAAGTTCGTTTCCTAAGTCTTTCGTTGTCGCCACAAGTCTGCTTCTTAAGTCTTTCGTTTTCGCGACAATTGTGCTCGCTAATGCTCTGTAATTGTTAACACGTTCAAGCCTCGTTTAAGCCGCAAATGAAGTCAACTATTTCGGTTTGACAGTTGCCAAATGACCGCTGCGGCCTGGTCCAATGACGACGGCTGCATTGTTCGCTCTCTTCAAGAATTTTTATTGGGCCCTGGCACTCTAATTTATGGCCAACAGAGTAACAAAGTCGTGTGTGTCAGCCAGCGGGCCATGAAAGCCAGCCAGCCAGCCAAGCCACCGCCTCGATATGTCTATATCAGTTCCTATATGCTCTAGGCCAAATATAACTTTATGGCTTGCTTTTCTGGGCCTGCATTAATATGAGAGGCCATCCGATGAAAATTTGATGAAAACTCGTATGCATAATATACGAGTATGCATAATCCAAGCCAGATCTTTCTACATAATTCGATCTTGATAAGGAGATTATGAACACGTAGCTGGAATGCTAGCTCATTTCGCCCCAACGCTCGTTATTTTTTGAAATTTCTTTTAATTTCAAATAAAAGTTTACGTTTTCACCTTTGTTTGATTATTTAATTAAACCAGTTGGGACTTTATTAACGATTTTAAATGTTATTGGCTCCAAAATGAACAATATTCACAATCAATTTTAAAAGTCACTTGTGCAATGCTTAAAATAATTTAAAAGAAAAGTAAACGTTTGAAGTCTTTGTCAATTTACCTGACTTTATTGTTAATATTTAAAAATAAATATCAATAATGAAATTCCGCTGATAATCGGAAGCTGCTATTGCTTTAAATTTAAATATTTCATCAAAAAGTTAGTCACCATGAGAAAAATATGCATACACTTATAATGGGCTAAGCCCCAGCAGCTAATTAAACTAATTTTCATAATCGCTGGCGGTCGCATATTTTCCCAAGCAAATTCTGAATCATATCATAAGGTTTATGGGTCAATGAAACATTTACGTTTCGCTTGGTCTCCAAAATTATAGATCTCTAACCAGGTTTAATAAGAAGTCGCCTGCGTTTCCGCCACGCAAACGACCATCAAGTGGAGTAGCCTGCAATTACATGGGAAAACGCACGCAAAAACGCAAAAAAACGCAAGATTGTATTCAAGTTCATGTTGAAGGCCAGATCTTGGCAGTTTGGGGCAGACAAGAAAACAAGCCGAAAACGTGCTGGGGCATGCGTTTTGTAACTTAATTGAAAAGTGCGATACACACGCGCCAATCGCCAAGAGCCATAGCCAAAGCCAAAGCCAAAGCCAAGAGCAGAGACCAAGCCAAAGTGGCCGGCTGACCAACTTCTTGTGTCCAATTGCGTGTCCCAAGCCGGCTCTCCGGCCAATAATCCCCCCCCCCCCATCCCATCCCGGCGCCAAAAGCAGTCATGAATGAATCAAATGAACCGAAGCTGTGCGTGGAAAATGGAAAATAAAACGACAACGACAACGACAACGACAACGACGACAGAGCGAAATCAAACTTAAAAACTTAAACATTATAAAAATGCAAGCGTGCAATGCATTGGAAAAGAGCTTATGCAATGGGCCAATGGTGTGGACATGGAGTTGGCAGCTGCACGCGGGAAACGGGGATCGGAGTGGACCTGGCAGAGCTGGCACCCTGGGAAACCGCAATCAACGTCGCTCTCGATTAGGATTTCGGCCATGCACACGAACAAGATTTATTAATTGCTCGCAGCCTTTTCAGCTCTCCAGCTCCAGCTCTCCAGCTCCTATCCCGCTTAGCCCACTGGGTTAATCGCTGCGGCAGATGTCCGTCCGCGTTCCATGGTCCAAAGTTACTGCCTTTTGCACGCTTTGCGTGTGGAAATTCAAATTAATTGCCATACGTACTCGTACTCGTACAATTTGATGTTGTATTTTGTATTTTGTGATTTAGTATTTTGGATTTGGGTTTGTGGACTTGGTCTTTGCGTTGCGCTTGGCTTCCCTCTAATGAAGATGTCACGCCGGAAAGTGCCGATTGCTTAATGCCCATGTACGGGGACAAAGACGACAAGTCCATTTCGTGCATAATTACCGCCACCTCCAAAGCTGCTTGGCTTGGTTTCGTTTGGATGTGGGCTTTGGGTCAGGTGGAGATATCGACACACTCTGTTGCAGAAGAATGAAAAAAAATATTAAGGAGGGAAATGTAGAAATTAAAAAAGGTGTAATAAAAGGGTGACAAAATGGCAAATCGCGTAAATTAAGCATTTCTTTTATATCAAGTTAAATATGAGATTAATTCCTTAAAGTTTTAAAATATTAGTTTTTTGGTTGCAAGTTCGTTGCCTAAGTCTTTCGTTTCAAATGTTTAAATGTGGCTTAAATCAATAAGCATTTTTGGTTTTCAAGCTCTTAGAAATATTATTCGATATTGTATTTTAAAAACAAAATTACTTTACGTATTTAATCTGATTAATTAGCAAAAACAATAAATGACTTAATGTTAGGTTCTTCAGGAAATTTAATTGAGGATTTATTAAGTTTGTTGAACTCAAGCTCAAAAAACTCAATTACTAAGTCAGCTAAAAATGGAAGTTCAGAATTTGCAATGACCTTTCACCTCAATTATTTTATTTTCCGCTTTCAGTTAATTATAAAAATATTTAATTGATATATATAAATAAATGTACATTTGCAAATGTATATCTCCACTCGTTTGAGATTGGTAGGCTTTTCAGGAGATTTATTTAAGTCAGCACTTGAAGATTATTCCACACTTTAATCTGACAACAGGCCTAAACATTCCCAAGAGACCAAAGCTATCTGGAGCTGCTGGCCATGTCATTCGATATCGTCCCATCGCAGCGGGCACAACAGTTTTTATTACAGCTCTCTGTCGCGTCGCTGGACAGCGATTAGCGTTGGAGTCGGAATGGGAATAGGATCACGAGCTGGAGCTACAGCTGGAGCTACAGCTGGAGCTGGAGCTGGACTTGGAGCTGGAGCTGGAGCAGCTGTTGCAATCGCTAGATTCGGGTCCGGCTGTAGTCGCAATTGTCCGCATAGTCAGTCAGTCGGCAGGTCAGTCAGTGCACATGGCAAGTGCATGGCATGGACGACGTACACATGTCCAGTTGGCGACTAAAAATCAACTGCCCACATGCTCCGGATTGCGGGTTGCGAAAAGTATTTCTGCTAGATTTATCGCCGGCGATCGAAGGAGTCGCTAGTCGCAAATCTGTGCTGAGTATTCGCGTGCCCATTACCATATTTATGAGGCATGTGCGTCTACCACTGACTGGCGCTGTGTTTGGCATTTTGTCAGACTCTAAACGATACAAATTTGGCCGACATGCAGCTGGTAACCAGTTTGAACTTGAACCCATTCCGATGGCAGGAAAAAGGAAAAGCGCCCTCCATTACCGATTCTCACGCTGCAATTTTGCACTTCCTAGCGTCCAAATTGACGTTTAATAATTCAATTACATTTCCAATTACAATTCCGATTACAATTACTCGTGCAATGACAATGGGGATGGATTGGGCAACACAATCAGCGGGGCAGCTGGCCACGAAGTCGCCAACTGACTCCGTTTCCCACCTATTAAACACAATTCAAAGTAATTTGAAGCGGCGGCAGTCAGTCCAAAGTCGTTGTTGATGTTGCCGAGTTGATGTTGCTGATGTTGCACCTACTACATCCAAAGCACTCTGCACCGATCCAACACCGGAGCAGACCCGGCGATATTTGCGTTTGCCACTCAAAGTCGGACGACCGGCCGTTCGAGCTGGGAGATCCAAAATCCCGCAGCTCCCAGCTCCCAGCTCCCAGCTTCAAGATACGAGCTTCCGTGTTGAAAGTCAGCCAAAACGTTGCTCAATCGAGCATTGACCCCTCTGCCAAATTTGAGGGAGAGAAAAAAAGCAACTGGGCGTTGCTATCGCCGACAAAAGATAACAATAATAAGTCGTGTTCGGGGCGAGTTCAATTGTCTCGCCCAAATCACATTCACTTTTCCATCTACGTGTAGTTTTCACATAAAATTAATTACGCCCGACCAGGCAAATGACAAATCGTTTAAGCATAAACAAGATTAATTAGCAGCTGCTCGCCTGCCACCTGGATATCCATCAGTCCCGCTTTTCCAGGCTCCCGAACTGAAACGGAATCGGACTCCAGCTCCCTCTGAGTCATGCAAATTATTTAAACCGAGAGCTAAGCTTCTGGAACGGCTCTTGAACACATTGAAAGTATTTTTCGATTACCTGTTGCTTTGGTTGAGCAATAAATATAACTTATTTTATAGTGCATATTGGAAGCCAATCAAAATCTAAACACCCATAAATGCCAGCGCATAGAAATAGAAAAATCAAAATTGAAAATATAAAGGGAGCACCGTTGCAAAGCTGGCCAAAAAAAATGTCCAGGATAGGAATTTTTAAATCCAATATGATCGAAATATAAAGATCAAGGAAACGAGATTTATACATTACGATCACTGATAGGCAAGAAGCAATTAAATAAGTGAAAAATTAGAAGGGGGTAACAAGAATTCAATATAACTGACTTCCAAATGCACTTATCTCTAATATATATATGTATATATATATATATTTAAATTACTTTACTTAGTATCTTAGTCAGTGATATATATTTAAAAAAACTCATTGTCAGATATATCTGCATTCATATTTTATTATTTATGGAAATTAGGGAATTATATTTCACCTATCTAAAAAGACTCCTTGAAACTTAAGTTTATTCGTTGAAAATGAAGGATAATACCCTAATTTAAAAGTCTCCTTTTGCATTTATGAATCAATTTTTATGCACTTTAAACTGAAAGCTATCAGCGGCATGACAGTGCTATTATACCCCGAATCCAAAGGCTATCAGCGCTTTCGGTCTAACTAGACAATGTAGCAGCTATCGTCGTCCGTCCATGGCCAACGTTAGTGATTTTTTATTTAGCTTTATATGCACTGGCACGCTCACATGCTGCTGCTGCTGCTGCTGCTGCACTTAATCATTGTTGTGGGTGGGTGGGTTTTCGCATGAGCCGCCGTTGGCCAATAGCGGCGGCACCACTCGTATCCACTCGAGTCCACAGCTCGGGGCAATAGTAGTTGTCTGTCTGCGTGCCTCGAATTGTGTAGCGTTGCAGTGTGACTTAGCAGACCAAGTCGCCCAATTACGAAATCATATCTAAGGTCATTTGTTTTGCTAATTTGTCTACATTCGAGCCCCTTGTCCGAGGGGAGGCAATGCGCCCAGGAAGATAAGACCGTAGGCCTGCTTCTCTTACCGCCACCCCACCACCATTACCTTTAACATCAGCTAATTAGCCCAATTAAAAGCCACTAAATTAACCAAATCGATTGTCTTCGAATCGGGTTCCAAACTCCCGCGGCATTCGCGGAATTCCAGATGCAAAAAGCACCGGCTGACGACATTGTGACGGCTACATGTGTTTACATGCCGCAGTCGGAGCCAAATTGGAGTACGTTGACTGGCCAAGAGTGGCCAAAGTGACCAGCTCTGTGGCTCAGACGAAGGGGAGAACCGCTCTGGCCAAGACAGATGGATCTAATTTGTATGGCTCACTTTTTGAAAGCCATTTCTAGAGGTGGTTCGTGCTCCTTTCCGTTTAAGCCAGTTGGTTTTTTTCGTGGGCATATCACAGAATGTTATCAGGTGAAAAACATGTTGTCAGCATTTTAATTTAATTCAAATTGATCTCTAATTTTTTGGTTAAGAAGTTACTTAAGTTTGAATCATTTATAATTACTTATGGCTTAGGTTTTCTTGATTAATTAATCAAGTTCTAGTCTCCTTTATATATCCTAGGTCAATTTATGCAAGTAAATAACAAAACATCTTAACCTTGGTCATTACTTGACCATAAATCATTATTTACCTAAATAATTCATAGAACATCGCTAAAAAAAAAACCAGAAATAAATGTCAGATATTTGTTAAAAATCAAAAATCACGTCGCACTATTAAATTGTAATGGAACATGGCACAGTTTCCGCAATTTGCAGTCAAAATTTGTGGAGTAATCGCCGCAAATGGATTACAAACGGTCCATAACTTAATGCCCCGATCAGATCATTAGTCAAAACTATTCAAGTGACAGATCTGTAGTACTCTCTGTAGGATTGTGTTTCCCCCTAACGATCTCATGTTCGCCGATCTCGAGAACTCTTTGGCTGCAACCGATTCCTGTGCACTGCCACTGTTTCCACTGTTTGGATGTGGTAATAAACGACGACTCCAAGTCTCAGTTGTAGTCTCCGTTCCCGTCTCCAACTCCGTCTCCGTCTGAGGCTCAGTTTTAGTCTCTAAGTTTTCTGTCTGGCGGACAACAACTTCAGCAGCCACAACAAACACGAATTAATTAAAAGTATTTTTTCACAAGTCGCATTGCCGTCTTGTTGGCAACTTTGCGGCCGCCTTGTTTGCATATTTTTTGATTATTTTGTTCAAACTGCTAACCATTTTTCGAAGCATATTTTGGCTAATAGCAATTAGCCTTATTGTTGCAGCCTGGCCTGGCCTGGCCCACAGGGATTGAATAGCATGTGTATATCCCTCGACAAATAACATATTAGTTGGCTTCCAACGAAGGCGCGGCCCATTAAACAATTAATGAAGCACAGAGGAGGTTTTGCAACATTTGCATGTGCAGGTTGCACTACTTAAGCCCAAGTGGGCATCGATTGGAATCGGACTTTGGCCAGAAACCCGTTCTATTAAGTCAAAAATGCCCTATGATTAAAGTCAGTCTGCCAACTGCGTGACGGCCTTAACTGAGACGTTCGACACCGGGTCCATGTCCATGCCCATGTCCCAGGTCCAGCTCCACTCTATCGGCAGAGTAGCGCTCCGTGCCGACAGTCTATTGGATTTATGGACCAGTCGGCAGGCAATTTGCACAGCATGTGGCTTCCACTCCCACTCTCCGCCGGCCTAAGCTCCATTAGCATCCCGAACTGTGTGCGGAGATTGGGGTCAGCGGGAAAATAATCGCAGCCGTGATTGCTATTTAACAAATTTATCACACTTCGGCACAGTTGTGGCGGCTCAACGTGATGTGCATTGAATAAAGCGCACAGTTTTCGTGTTAATTCTGCTTGCAGCATTGAAAGTCAATAAAACAGAGCACATAAAAGGAACCTAACTAGCCTAGTTGGCCCGGGGAGTGAGTCTTTAGCGTGACTACTTCCTGGAGCCACAGAGCAATCATGATTTTATTTACCCAAACCGATCACAATTAAACTGCAGTCTTTCAAGTTTTTCAAATTAACAATTCATAGTGTAAACCACTTCCCAGTCAAATTATGATTAGGAAATCGGATGTCTGGTCAGATATTTTTCAATGCGAGAGCTTTATAAAACTATTTTTTATCATAAAACATAACAAATCTTAGATCTTCAAACGTTTTATCGCTTATAATTTTGTTACCACGAAAGCAATGTAAGTATTTGGCAACCAAATTAATTTAAATCCAACTGAAATTTTTAAGATATACTATTTTTAATAAGCCCCAAATGCGTTTAGCAAAAGCTTATTTTTTAATGAGTTGTGTTTTACATAATTTAACATAACTAAGTTTACTGTTAAAGTGATAAAATAAGTGCTTTGAAATATAAATAAAAATATAATTCAGAGAAGTAATAGCTTTTCTTTTTTTATGACTTAAAATAAGATACTTTAGGATATCATTATCTTATATTCCACAAATATTACTCGCAGTATTTCAGTTGACTTTTCAAAGAACCGACCATAATTGTTGGCTTAAAAAACCCACTGGGCGATGCCCTTATTAGCTACCAACATTTATGTCATAAATTCGTCTTGGCCTATTGCACCAGTTGGCGTGGCAAATTGCCTAGGTGCTTTGGCCATCGACCAGAACCGTAACCGAAAGCAATTGAACTGGAACTGTAAGCTGGCAGTACGGCAAAGTCGACACTCCGGCTTTCTGGCACCTTACCTTTCGGGCTTTCTGCCTTTCTGGCTTTCTGGCTTCGTGGCTCGTGCTCAAGGCGACTGCACTTGACCGGGCCGAAAGCGAGCCATGTGGCATTCTGCGTCTTGCGTTTGTTATTTAATTGTCGGCTTATGGCATTGGCACACATTTCCACGGCTTAATTGCTTTGGCCAGCGTGTAACCAGTGCAATTGGCCATTTGTACACAGTATATGTGCTCCGATATCTAAGTATTAATCCCACCGATCTCTGTCCTCCTCCACTTGCAGTTAGTCACCATCGCCGCCGCCCTCTGCCTGTTCGTGGCCTTTGCCGCGGGTCAGCAATACTTTTTGGGTCAGTTTCCCAGCAGGGCTCGTTTCGGATTCCCGGATCCCCTGACTCTGGCACAGCCCTCGGCCACACAGGTGCGGGATCCCCGACAGAATCGAGGTGAGTATTTGGTTATCTTGGGTTTTTGGGTAATGGGTTGTGGATAATGGGAAATGTGTCTTACCTGGGATTCATCTAATATGTATTTCTATTGCAGGACCCGTGGTGTTCCCTCCCTCGCCCCCAGATGCAGTGGACGAGTCCAGCGGCGTGGTTGTGGGTGCCTCCGGATACGGTTTTGTGCCGCCCCAGCAAAGTAATGCGAACCTCTTTAAGCGCACTGTCTGAGGCAGCTGATCATACCCACACACAGTCACTCTAGCACCCACACAAGCACACAATACACACACACAAAACACTCACAAACACACACACACACACTCCTAGAGGAGAAAAAGCTTTATTAGTGCAATATGTAGCCGCGTTTTTGTTGTTATTTCTTTGTAATTGTTAAATAATTGTCGAGTAATTTGCAATCAATCACACACAATGTCTTATTCGCAGGAAAACGCTCTGGTTAAAGTAACAAATCTTCCCCACACCGAATTACCAGTAATTAATAAACACACACAACACCTAAAAACAAAGCACAAAACTCAAGCACCTGCACTTGCACCAGCACCAGCACCCGCACCGGAAACGGAAGTGCGCCCCTCTTAGCTAATTACAGCCCCCAGCTAACCACCTACAAACAGTCCCATAACTAACTTTGCACCACCTGCTCCTCCAACTCCCAACTCCCAGCTCCCATTCCTCCTTCCCCTTAAACAATGTAACATTATTTAGTTTAATTAGCTTGAAAACCCAATGTTAAATCCCACTTTATTGTTTTTTATTTTCTTATGATTTCTGCTTCTTTATAATTTATGTTTCAAATTGGAATTGTATTATGATTTTACTTTTTATTTTTACCTTATTTTATTTGTAACAACGAGCTAAATTTAAATTATGAATAAACCGAAAGATATTATTAAACGAAAATGAAATAAAACACACTCACACCTCTTGTTTTGGCTCCAAAATTACTCGGAAAAACGTTTCGGCACACAATATTATTTGTACGTTTTGCCTTTTACGTTTTGTCAATGCACCATTTGTTTATATTTTTATTTTTGCATATGGATAAGCACTCCACTCCAATGGTAGCAATTATTTTAAGCGCACATAAAACTAGCGCCTAATTAACACGGCTACGCTCCGGCTTTGAAGTGCAGCGGCACTTAAACCACGACACAGACGAAGACGGAACCTGGGAAACCATCGACTATGACCGGTCCGAATATGCTCTCCCCCACAGCTTCGCAGGCGGAGGAGCACCTGGTAAACCGCAGACGAACACATGTAGACCAAGTGGCCCATGGGGGGAAGTCAGACAAAACGATGAGTAATTAAAGGGGAAGATAAGCTACTTCGTGTGACATATATTTGATTTAAGACTTATTTTAAGCCCCAGCCAGCTTTCTTTACCTTAAATGTTTAAAATTTGATGGGGTTAAGAAAGAAGGAATTAAGTCGTTTTTATCCTGTGCAGGACAAGAGACTTCATTTAACCGAGATACCCTTAGTTACCGTGACTTAACGATCCCAGCAGAAGCAGGTGCTGGAGCAACAATTGCTACTACTCCAAGTGGAGTATAAATGGAATCTGGTCTAGAGTCGAGGAATGGAATGGCTTGAAGCCACGGGACGGAGCAGACACCGACCAGACGGAGTCAATGATATGCGCGACTAATGCGACTCGCCGCTCTGTCTTTGCTTTTGCCGCATGCAAAATATGTTGGCAGGCGAGCAGACACAACTCTTTTTTTGCATATCGATTTTGAGAGTTGGAGGCAAACCGAAACATAAACAGAAATGGAGCAACTTTTTCTAAGCAAGCTGGAGGACTAGGACTGCGACTTGGACTCGAAACAAATGAATGGGGAGACATTTCACAATGAACTGGAACAAAAAGCGTAAAAAGCCATCGAACCCACAAACGAACACAAACGACGCTAAGTTGAGATAATTTTTACAATTTGACAATTTATGCACGATCGCTGGGCCTGAGACTGAGCCTGAGCCTGAGCATTTGAGCTGGACGCGGACATAGCCTGGCCATTGTGTAATTAATTTTGCATGGCAAAAGTTCTCTCTCTCGCACCGCCGAAGCCGCAAAACGCAGTCTAAGCCACAAATGGTTACGCAGTGGGATTCGGCTTCCTGATGAGGACTGCCTGCGGCTAGGAGGCCGAGGCCTGCCGCCAGGCAATGGTAATGGTAATGGCAGCTCCAATCTATAACTGAAGCCGCCGCGTAACAATTGCCCAAGACTGGCGTAGATTAATGGCAGCACCCTCGATCCCCGCCTGGTTTAGTTCCAGACCAGCATTGGAGCGGCGATTGCCTTTGCTGACGTTGGACAATCCCAAACCGCAGCCACCCACCACACTTCCACGAACAAAGAAAAGTTTTTTGACGTCCTTTTCTAATGGGAATGTCCTTGTCGATAAAAAGGAAAATAATGTTAACTGAAAGTCATCGAGGTATCCAAGTGAGACATTAATTGCACACATAACACTAACCGTTTATGGTTAAAGAAGATATTTCAGATGGCTTTAGGTAGTTAAAGTAATTTTCCCAGTGTATACATCGAGTGGTTTTTTGGTCGAGAGAGAAGTGGCCTAATGTGACCGACATTCTAATCAAAGCGACAGCGTTGGGCGTTGTCAGACGGACGGACATTCAAAGGCGATCGGGCCAATGACTGTGTGACGTCGACTCTGTGATTTGATTGCGATTGTGATTGAGATTGACAGAGCTCGAGCTTTGAGACGGGGACGGGTTCAACCTTCGGTCCGCGTCATTGGGTGACGCCCACGCTTGGAATTCAGAACTTGGCACCCGCAGCAACCGCAACTAATACCCCCCAAATACTCCAAGTGCACTTGCCCAACAATAAATGCCATATTAATCACGTCGAGTGAGAAACCCAATTAAATCGCTTTTGTTTGTCTGAACAGCGACGGCAGCGGTGGCGGTAGCAGCGGATCCGACGTTCTTTAGCACCACGTTCCAGAGCCCCGACACCGCCTATGCGACGTATAACTTCTTCGGTAATCCGTACACCACGCGATTTAGGTACTTCTGAGGCGGATGCAGATGCAGATCCGAATGGAGATGAAGCTGAGGCCAGAGCCCCAAAACCGAGTCATGTTGAGTAGTCAGTAGCGGACAGCGAGGACGAGACGAAGAACTAGGAGCAAGAGCTGGAGACTAGAAACAATTTTTTCTTGTAAATAAATGCGTTAACTCTTATTAACAAACCAATAGGCACAACGTCTTTAACTTGAATGTGAACAGTAACTAAATAGCGAGACCTAGAAAGATGAGTACTTCATTTGCTTGATGATACACAGGATCTCTTTATCTGTCGTATAAGGTATTTAATATTAATTAAAAAATAAACCAATAAAATATATTGTTAAATACAGAGTTTTATAGTTCTTCTTCTTAAGCTTCTGTAGTTGTCTTACTTAAGCATTTATGAAAATTTCCCAAGAGTTCGATTGGCACACAAAAGACTTGGGAAACGAACTTGAGAGCGTGCTGGCAGATCATTTGCATTGCGGCGACCTAATTGCCTCATCCCTCTAGCTGCAAAATTGGCAGCCAATCAGCGATAAGGATAACTGGAGTATTGGCAATAAAAGCAACTGAGCCAGAGCACGCACATCGCCAGGGCATCGTCAGTGGCTATGGAATGCTGCGAATGCAACTCCAAAGTCAATTGCGGAAAATGTGTGCACACTGGCGGCGAAACCGAAATGACATGACAGGCAGCGCCACAATTGCATGTTGCTTTGGCTCTAGCCGTTGCCATTGTATGCTAAATTACGTATACGCCCGGGAGGCCAGGGAGCAAGAGACAAAGTCAGGCCGCCGGGCGGTGTTAATTTCCATTGACACTGGCGATGTTGCGACCAGGGGTTGTCCACCGAGCGCTATATTTATTTATTTTATTTATTTATTTGTATTTCTGCGACTGTCAAAATCTACAGAGACCGAGCCCACAACCGCTACCCGCCGCTACCGCCGCCATATGGAAATGGAAATAAAGCAGTAAAAAAAGTTTACAATTCTCGGGCGGTTTCTCAACAATGGGCAACCGGGGATCATTAGCAATGGCATGATTCACAGCCAAATAAAAGAGACCGAGCAGTGTGCATTGGGAGCGGGAAATGCGCTGTGGGCGGCCAGCCAAGTTTGTCATAATTTTATTTTCATTTGAAACAGGGCAAGCGCCGCCAAGAGCGTTGATAACCTTGTTGACCGACCACAAGAATTTCCAGCGAAACGACTGCAAGCTCCGACACCGCGGGCAATAACTGCAGAAATGAAAATGAAACCGTGAAAACATTGCTAAGGGGCCCAAAATGGGTGACAAATAAACAATCTAAACATTCCCGGGTCCCGCCCCAGCAGCCAGCAGCCAGCAACTCTCTGATCCCATTTCAAAGTGTCGCTGAAGTCAGAAATCACGTATCCGCTGCCGCCTGACCTTCAGGTGATTTGCAAATAATGGTTTTTAGTTCAATTCCGTCTTGCAATTAGCAAATTCTATAAAGTAAAGCCAGCAGCCAAGACCGGCGGAACAGTGGCAGTAATTAACATAATTCCAAAATTTACTATCACTTTTAATTGCTCTGCATTCGCGACTCTGGCCTGGCCTTTCCAAATCCACCAGCGATGAGCGGTATTGTCGCACACTCCGAGGTAGTCACAGGTTTCGCATAGATCACGTGTGTGAATTAAGGTCTCTCAATCAAAGTTGGCGACCGTGACACGGTAGTAACAGTATCATATCATTATATTACAAGAGCAAAATAATAATACTAGAATGTGATATGATTTTTAATTTAATTGATAATATTAGAGATACTATTTACTAATAAAGCTGGTATAAAAAAAAGAATTAAAGTGGTAAATGCTTTTAAATTTTATCGGATATTTGAAAATATTAAATGTCAGAAATAATCCGTATTTAAGAAATACCATTTGTGAACCCTAAATTAAATAAATGATTCAATTCAGATAAATACAGGAAAGGAAGCTAACTTCAAGAATACTAAGTGTGTATAGGCTTGTAGTTTATGAGTTCAATGTGAAATCAATAATAATTTACTAGAGCACTAATAATAATCTTTAAAAATTAAAAAATTAAAAATTGTATGTATTTTTGTATGTATTTTTGACAATTTTATTGGTGTTACTCCATAAATATTAAATAAATAATATATTAAATATTCAATATTTTACCTTTTTTTAAATGTTAAGATTTTGATTGCATATAAAAATATAAGTCACTTTTGCCAATCATTCTTGGCCTTCTGGGTATATTAAATCCATATTTAAATATGCTAATTTTGTTGGTAAATCAAAGTTTTTCAAATATCATAACAAAGAAGAAAAAAATACATAACATAAAGTTGGGTTTTTAACTTTGAGTATACTTTTTTAGATATTTTTAATAATTGTCATTGTTAAGACTTACCGCACACGGTTGTCCTTTTTCATCATTGCTTTATTTCCTCCAATGCAGAGTTCTAATTTTGGTGACTTCATCGAAGTACGCTTCTACCAGATTATCCAGATGTGTCGGAGGGTGTCGGAGGGCAATCGCAATCACTTTCACTGTCACTATGGATGTAAACAGAGGGGAGGCCACGAACAGAATGCGGTCGGTACGACGGCAGGGCCTGTATTTATAGTCATAGAGTAAAGAGAGCAGAGAAAGTGAGAGCGAGAGAAAGTCATATCACTAGAGAGGTAGAGAGAGTAAGAGATATCTCTAGGAATACGCAGAGAAACATACCGAATGCGATAGAGTAACAAAGAGAGAGTCAGAGAAAGAAAGTTGGAGAGACTGAGATAGAGAGATAGGGAGGGAGGGAGGTAGGATGAGAGAGAGATAGCAGATAGCAACGATACACATTAAATATATAGTTGTGCAGTTACAGTTTTATATTCACAATTAAGAATTTTAAATAAATGCACAATTTAAAAAGTGACAATGTGACCATTTCTGACAATGTTGACAATACCCAGTGCACTAATTAGGTTGTGGCATGCATACCGAACTGGTCACACTCGCAGTTATACACTGCGAATATTCTAGATTAAAGCAAATTTCTATGAAGCGAAGTAAACTAAACAAACCATAGTCAAAATGCAACAATGCTACAATAGAGGCTGCGGCCAGCTTTTCGACCCGGCGACCAACACCGATGGTAAGACCCCACCTTCCGTATAACCCAGCACATGTAATCAGATGTTTTCCCCTACCCCAAACCTCGTAAATAGAATCATGCCGGCACCATCCTGGCGAGCCGTTCTTCCACGACGCCTACAAGGGTTGGGGCTGCTGCAACAAGAAGTCCGTGGACTTCACTGAGTTCCTGAACATCAAAGGCTGTACACTGTCCCTGCACTCGAACGTCAAGCCGCCAGAGCCCGAGAAACCCGTGAGAGAGGAGTGCGACAAAGACGAGGTCATCGAGGTGCGCGCTCCCATCAAAGAGGCTCTACCGCGGCCGTCCATCGAAACCCCGCTGACCGTTCTTCAGGCAACGGTAGCGCCTGCCCTAAAAACTGCCGTTTTTGCAACGAAACCGGCCGCGGACGCGACACCGGCCGCAAAATCCAGCGACTCCACAGAGGTGGGCACCAGCTGCAAGAACAACGGCTGCACCTACTCCCGCACGGGCACCAGCAGCGACTACGGCGAGTGCACCTACCACCCGGGCGTACCAATTTTCCATGAAGGCATGAAGTTCTGGTCGTGCTGCCAAAAGCGAACCTCGGACTTCGCACAGTTTATGGCTCAAAAGGGCTGTGTATACGGCCAGCATATTTGGGTTAAAGAGGTGAGTCTTACCGATCTTTCCGGGAAACCTCTTACAATCCCTTGCTATGTTTACAGAACGAAGACAAAAAGGTTGTGCAGTGCCGCTACGATTGGCATCAAACTGCCACGAATGTGGTTGTGGCCATTTATGCGAAGAAGTATCACCCTGTCCAGAGTGTGGTGGAGGTGAACCCAATTAGACTACATGTCAATCTCGTTTTCCCCGAGCAGGAGAACGCCAGGTTTGACTTGGACCTGGAACTGCGTGGCGTAAGTTTTAGAACTATCCGAGTCCAAAGGAGGTCATTACATTTATTTATGCTCTCTTACAGATTGTTGATGTGAGCAAAGCCACTGCTCAGATGCTCGGCACAAAAGTGGAGATAACGTTGCCTAAGCTGGAGCCCGGTTCTTGGTCAAAACTGAATTTCCCTCGTGATAGTCTGCCGGCTGCTCGTAAGAGCCTGACCGCAGAAAAGCCAAAGCAGGAAGATGAAAGCGATGAAGACTTCGACCTCGATGACATTCAGTCTGTGGCCAGTCACGGCCTTAAGCTTTCGGATTTGAGTTTGCAGAATCCAAACAATCTGGACTAATAAATAAAACAGTTGGCATTTAAATGTTATAAACAATATACGAAATGTTTTTGGAGAAATGATTATTTTACAATAAAGGCACCGGCAACAGATAAAATTTAATCATCATCGTCATCGGCTCCGGGCACCCAATCCTCGTCGTCTTCGTCTTCATCGAGGTCTAGCTCGCCCAGATCTTGGAATAGCGCCTCGTCGATCTTGACATTTTCTATATTTTCTCCAGCCTCAAGCAAGAACTTGATGTCCGAGTCGTTGAGCGTGTTGTCGCACATGAACAGCTCGCGACCGGTGAGCTTTTTGGACACATTGTTCTTCTCCCGCTTCGCCGCAATCCCCGTGGTGTCCTCAAAGTCCAGCTTCCACTTCATAAACGACTCCACAGTCACGCGCGTACCCTCGAACTTCTTGCGCTCTTCTTCCTCGACCTCCTTCAACTTCTGGGCACGCTGCTCCTCCTGATGGAACTTGTGCTCGTCCCATCGCTCGTTCAGCCACTCCTGGGCACTGCTCACCAGCGAAAATATCATTTCCATACCCAGGTTCTCCTCGATAGTCTGACGCAGGTGCTCCAGTAGGCGCGACTCAAACGCTCCCTCAAAGTTTTCCGGGTCTTCGATTTCCACCAAGGGCGCCCCATCGGGGTAATTGGCTGTGTAGGTGAAGACCAATTTGCAGGACATACCGTTTTCGCTCTCCTCGGCGCTGTACTCCTCCGTGGCAATCGGAATTTGGAATTTGTGAAACGGCTCCGTGGCGAGAACTGTTAATCGGATGAACATGAAGATATTAGCTCGGAATTGTAAAAAACTCCTGGTTACTTACTCTCCATTTCGCCACTGTAAATGGAGTCCAGAGCTTCGACCTCGTTGGTCTGATCTTCCTTGTAGTTTCGGCTCATAATGCTGAGCTTAATAAATTTAACAAATAAATAAGAGTAAATCAAGCAGTCGCCGCGCCGCTTTGAGGTTACTTACTGGTGGCTCTTAATACACGATCAGACTGCTTGAGGAAAGCAATTGCATTAAACTTTTAATTACGATGAGCATTGTAGGAAGTATAAATCAACTGCAATACGTTCTAAGCTTACCACAAGAGCAATAAAAGCGGTGAAATTACTAATATTGTTATTGAAAACCTATTTTAGTATGTTTGTCATGCAACACACAGCTGTCATGCAGCTTGACCATTCCAGATTTAAACAGGGTTGCCAGATCATAATAAAATACGTTACTTTAATTTAATCTTAACAACAATCTTAATCTATGGAACAACTTTGCGCTTATGTTTTATGTATGTGGTTTGTTTAGCCCAGATAAATCATCTTAAAATAAAAGATAATTGTACATTTGTATACATTTCTTAATACTCAAACTTTGTTGTCGACCTGCAACATTTTTGATTTCCAATAAACATTATCGATCGGGAGCCTCCAACCTAAAAATAAGGGTAAATCAGTATAGAATAGTTATATTAAGTTATATTAAGTTCATACTTGTGCACCGTAATAAAGTTGCTAGCCTTGACCTCAGTGTCCTGGGGCGTGAGGAAACAAAACTGACGGTTCTGGCACTGCTTTCCCTCGTCGATGAGGATTTCCGTAATAAACTTTCGGTTTACTTCATCCTAATGTGTATAAATATATTTTTTAAACGTTCAATAAAATAGAAATATTAATTAATAAAAAAAAACTCACCGTAAATACGTCGTATTCGTCCAGAAAGTAGAACGGATGATCTGAGGTGCTCCAAAGTCCTTTCAGCAACGAAACTGTGGTAAACGACCGTTCACCGCCGGACAAGCTTCTGGTATTTGATGTTTCATTTCCACTGGGCGGAAATACATTAATCTTCCACGTCCTGTCTCTATCATTGGTATCGAAGCTCACTTTAAACTTGCGCATTGACAACGCTTGCTGCAAGAAAAATCAATTAATTAATTATGAAAGGGTAAAGACTCTACTTTACTCTACCTCAAATTGAAACTGAACCATGGTAAAGAAGTGATGGCGCGATTTCTGGAACTGCTGCGCCCGCTGATGGTACGCAATGCGCAACTTCTGCATCACCGATTCCACCACTTTTAACTGATTGGCCTGTTGCCCTAGATTATCCCTCAGCACGGACAACTCACTTTCCACCTCCTCAACGTTGTAGTTGAGCTGTTCCACCTGTTTGATCTTTGATTTGTAACGACTTATCGACTCGCGGATGCTCTCCTCCGACTGCGTCGTAGCTATGAATTCGCCCAATTTCTCAGCCGCGGCGCGAGCCTTCTCCAACTCTGCCACAGTAGTCGCCTTCAAATCGAGCATTTTCCTCTCCACCTGCAACGTTTTCTCCAGACATCGAGTGTTTTCCTCAAAGTGCAGATCGAGGCTACGAATCTTACACGCCACTTCCTGAAACTCAGTGTCAACGGTGGAAAGCTTTTGATTGATTTGCTCAAGGGCCTGCGTCTCATTAGCCTCTTCTCTGCTAAATTGTTCCTTTCGTTCGTTGATCTCTTCCAGTTTTCGCTGTAGCGCTTCGCTTTCTTCCCTGCACTTTTCAATCTTCTCGCCGCTGTCGCTTAAATGTGTTTTCTAGCAGGAAATAGACAAAAACATTATTTTATTAAAGGCTTTAGGGACTTAAGACCTACCAGTCGGTCATATTCCGGTAGCTCTGGGTAGTCATAGTTTTCCAACTCAATTTTCTGCTGCATCGCCCGATTATTCCTCAACTGATGCTTGCCAATTGAAACACTTATCTTTGAAATCTCTTGGTTAGTTTTCTCTAATATCCGTTTCTGCTGCCTATAATTTTCTTCTATAGATGCCTCTTTCTCCCTAATGGCATCCTGCTCCATGTGGATCTGGCGGATACGATCGTCGACATTCACATGAATAAATCTCGCCGGATTTATTTTATTGGAGTAGACTGCATAGTTGGGCGATGGTATGTACTCAAGTCCCAGGTTTGGTACCAATACCCTCGTCAGATTGGGAGGTACATTCTCAGTATCCGAGGTGAGAAACTCTGCAATCTCCTTAGACTCGGTCACAAGGACTGTTTCAATGCGCAATATGTCGATGAGGTAGTTCATCACTACCGGATCATCACAGCTAAAAAATTAAGAGTTTGAGTTGGAGTTAAATAATGAAGCTCAAGACAAGGTAAGACAAAACCAACCTGATTTCATCTATCAGCACTGTTGTATTCGGTGTGGTTGGCCGCACCTTGTGCCTGGACACATCGTAAACGCGATCTGTGAACGAACTGGTGATAATCGTGGGTACATTTCCATTGGGGTACTTGTTTTGCAGTAGAGCCCGCAACGACTGACGCTCTTTGTCCGAACTGACAATGTATGAGCGCAGGCAAGAGAGCAGCTGGTTCTCGACGAGATCGCGGTACTTGGGATTGGGTGCACTGATGTACTGGCCCAGCGGACCGCGCGGCATCCTATGCATGTTGCCGCCGGCATACTGAGTGCGCAACGCATGAACCACTTGAATCGCTTGCTCACCGTACACGGACAAAGTGTTGGATTTGTTTCGGGACAGCGTCTCAATTTCCCATTGCATGCTCTCTGCAAGGACATTGAGATAAAGCAACCGATTTTTTTATTAAAAGAGAAGTAAACTTACGTTTCGATTTATGCAGCTGGGCTCTCTCAAGCTTCACAGAATCGGTGCGCTCCTGAACGGCTGTTAGTTCGCGCTTCATCTGTTGCTGCTCTTCCCGCAAACGGGCGATGAGCTCGTCACTTTCAGCCACTTGTTTCTTCAGAGCCTCCATCTGCTTGGCGTGCTCCTCCCTCTGCTCCTTCACCCGATTAAAGTCGGCATGGTAGCTTCCAATGTGCTTTTCGCAGGCAGCGTAAGTGTGCTGCTCCTCCCTCATTCTTCGCTGTGCATTATCAAGTTGGGCTTTCACAGAACTGATCTTCACTAGGAGATCTTGCACTGCCTTTTTGGCCGTTCTAACCTTCACTTCTTGGGCCTTGTATGAATCTAAGATTACATTTTTAGTCGACTCAAATTGGCTGTAAAAAGGACAGTGTTTTAGGATATAATATTTCATCACAAAGAATATGCGGCGTGAACTTACCTAAGTTTCTGAGTGAGCGTGGCTTGGGTGGTCTCCTTTTTAGATGTGGTTTGCTCTAGCTTCGCCTTCTTGTCTTCTATCAGGCTAATCGAGTGCTCCAGCTGGTCGAGCTCTTTTTGAGAACGCGTTACAGCCAACCAGGCCAACATAACCTTAGATTTCTCCAGTTTCACCTATTGATTACATACCTAAGCACATATTCATTCAACTCATTTTGGGTTACTCCTAGTTTCTCACCTTAACGACTTCCTTATCCTTGAGTATTGAAAGCTTTTCCTCCACTGCCTCCACTTGTTTCTCCACGACTTCCCTTTTCTGTTTAAAGTAATAAAAAACTCTTGAAAATGGGTTAAAGACCACTGGCTAACGTACTTTTGTCAAGTGTTCCAGGTCTTGGCTGAAGTGACGTCGCTGATCATGACATTGAAACAAGCTAATGCCGCAAACATCGAGTTGTGTTGCCTTCATCAGAAGTTTGTAATTAGATTCCGGCTCCAAACTGTAAACAATTAAGAAAATTTTGCTGTAGTTGCATTCTTGGTATCGTGGTATGGGTGTCAGTTGCTTACTCTTTCAGGAACTCTCGCGCCGCCTCCTGATTCAATACAAATATGGGATTCTCCACGTTAATGCCGAAACAGAGCAGTATCCGACGGATTTCGCCCACTTTCTTAGAAACACTTCGGCCGCGAGCATCTAGGAGGTCATAAGCTGACGATGAGTGCCGGATGTGGCGCACCACAGTAAGATGCGGCCCAAAGATTTCCGATTTGAAGGGCCGCAATCCCGTATTCGACAGAGTTATGGAAATGGTGGCGCTTGCCTCTCCATTCTTAATTAGCTCTGCAATATGAATATTGATGACTCAGTTTACGCTTCATTGAATAAATATTGAACCTACTCTGTATGCTGCTAGCCCGGCTGGTCACCCGAGCGCTGCTGGTCAGTCCCAACGCCAAAGCCGTGATCACAGCGCTCTTGCCGCTACCATTATTGCCCACCAGGAAGTTGATATTTGGGCCAAACTCGATTAACAGATTGGAGTGACACATGAAGTTCGTGAGGCGCATGGAAATGACTTTGCCGCAGCGATTGAAAGCGTTCGGTATGGACATCTCCGACTGAAAGAGAAGTATCTGCGTTCAGTAACGGTTATTATGTTTATTATCTCATGTAATGCCCACCGTAAGATTCATAGTAGAGACATTCTGCGACTTTTTTGGACCAGAGTTACGCGCCTTTGAAATCGCTGTCTGCGAGGTAGACGCTTCCTCCAAGCCATCCTCCTCCTGATTATCGGTTCTACCTTTCCGGCTCTTCTTGCGCCTCGGAGCTGCAGTTGAGGTGTCGTCGCTATCGGATCCAGAAGTAGGCGCTCTGCGAATCCGACCATTTCGACTCCGCTCCATTTCGTATGTTTATCTAGCACCAACAAAAAAGCGCGGGCCGATTTTAAAGTAAACAATACCGGGTTTTAGCCGTCTTAAACCACTTAATTGCATTGGTCTTTTTTTGAACAGGAGTCTTCTGCCTGCTGGCAGAGATCGGGAAGCTCAAAGGCAGGTAAACAGAAGCGTAATAGCGAAAACTATTCGCGTAATTTCGCCATACAAAATCTTCGTTTTCCTGGCACAGTGTGGCCAGACGATGAATTCTTTAAAAATACCAAACTAATTACAAACACAGTGAGCACTCAATTGTAGATGAAACTTTTCAAGGGATTGAATTTTCTTCAACTAATGGTGCTATGACACAGTAATGTAGTTTTTATTCAAGTCAATCAAATTAAAAATTATGATTATTATTATACTATTTAGATTTGAATATTTACAGGCAATTGTTGTTCCAAGCGTTTGCAGTTTAAAATAGCATCACATTTTATAAGGTCAAGGATGAATTGGAATGTTTGCATGTTCACTCGCATAAATTTCTCGATTTTCATCAATTTCAAGAATTTCAACGGGCGTTATGTGTGTTTTAGGTACAGAATTAGGCGGAACACCACTCAAGAACGGGCCTGAAAAGCATAAATATAAAATCAACCTTCAATTCTTTCACTTAAAACACACATTATAATTATGCTGGTTAATTAAAGCATATCCTCTATTGTTTATATTTTGATTATTGAAAATTTGGAAATCAGTCGTTCAAGAATTCAAGAATTAAGTCCCTAGGGTCGTTCCCTATCCGGCTGAAAATATCGGTTGAGTATCGCGCTACATCGCCGATCTCTTTAGTAATTCAACAATTTTGTCGTATAATCATAATAATATAATTTTATAATAATTATGCTAAATTCTTATGGCAACTGGACTACTTTTCTTACCGCATCTAGTCTTATATAGCTTATAAAAAGGGAGTTTTCCGTCAAGCTATCGTTTCTCTCTTATGCGGCAGTCTGGCAGCCCTGTCGACAGTCAAACAAGCTGGCAAGCTGACCTGTAGTCGTATCGTTTCGCCATTTTTTCTTACTCATTCTTTTTACCGTTTGAGTGAGCGCGTGGCAAGTCGTTCCCGCTGTGGTCCGTTGTTGAAAATTCGCAAGCGATTTAGACGCCGCCTAAAAACCTCCCAACCAACGCTAGCACCATGAAGATCTACAAGGACATCATCACCGGCGACGAGATGTTTGCCGACACCTACAAGATGAAGCTGGTGGACGACGTGATCTATGAAGTGTACGGCAAGCTGATCACCCGCATGGGCGACGACATCAAACTGGCAGGCGCCAACGCCTCCGCCGAGGAGGCTGATGAGGGCACCGAAATCACCTCGGAAAGCGGCGTGGATGTGGTGCTGAACCACCGATTGTCGGAGTGCTTTGCCTTCGGCGACAAGAAGTCGTACACCGTCTACCTGAAGGAATACATGAAGAAGGTGCTGGCCAAGCTGGAGGAGAATTCGCCCGACCAGGTCGATGTCTTCAAGACCAACATGAACAAGGCCATGAAGGATATCCTCGGCCGCTTCAAGGAGCTCCAGTTCTTCACCGGCGAGTCCATGGATTGTGACGGCATGGTGGCCCTGGTGGAGTACCGCGAAATCGATGGCCAAAGCCAGCCCGTTCTGATGTTCTTCAAGCACGGCTTGGAGGAGGAGAAGTGCTAGACGACGTCCCAGATCCCGGCAGTAGGCCTGTGCATTAGGGCTCCCAGTTGCCCCCGGCCTCTGGGCGGAACTGATTCGCCGGGCGGACCAGGAGCGGATTACCGAACGCTACAGGCCTACATACTCATGCATACCTTCTACATATTTATCAGAAACTTAGTTACAATTTTGAGTCTTAAATTTATGTTAAACAAGCTGACAAATCCCTGTATCTCGATCTGTGCGATTTTAATTGATTTTGGTTAGAGAACCCATCATAATATTCGATTCTATGTGTTTATTGTTTAACTCAGAGCGGCAGCCACAGCGGAGCAAGTACGATAGCTAAAACAAATAAATTACGCCAACTATTGTAATTAAAATAATATTTTGATAGCAACATAGACGGTTTGTATGCGTTTCACTTACGAATACATACACAAAAGAAAATAACCGAAAATGGGAACACAAGTACTGAATTAAACGGAAACCATATACAACTAAATCCGCATGCCTGTACTTCTTTGCACTCCCATTCCATATACAGTTACATATGCGTAGGTAGACGCCATCGCATTGCAGCCGTCGCCGAGGTGGTGTGAGTGCAAGAGAGAGGGCAACACAGACGTCTGAGTCACGGAGTTTTTTTTTTTTGGCCATTCTCAGAGTTATTGACCTTTGACGTGATGTACACGTGCGGGTATAAGTCCATATGTATGGGCAAGGAACATGCGCACTGGCCCTCGACATGGATTACTATTTTCTGCACGCTGCAGTCCCATTTGCCCTAGTTTCGCACGTTGCATTCGCCTTAACCTCAATCGGCAGGCGGGCCGCTTATCATTTTAACAAAATGCGCTGCTCTCGCAATAAGGTGGAAATCTATAATCTAGCTCTGGGGCGTTGAAAACGTTCGTTTTATCTGCTGGAGGGGAGGGCTGGACGCACCAACACCGGTGCTTTTCTTATTTTAGAGAACGTGTGAACCTGTTGGACGCCGTCGCGTGAGAGAAGCATACAGTGGAGTCTCGCTTCGACGAACGTTTATAACTTGATATGCTTAAAATAGAAAAATAATAAAGGTAAAAGTGTTTTTTTCGGACACCAGATAATTTCTGAAAAATAAAAAAGTTTTAAAGCAACCAAATATTTTAAATGCATTGCTTATGTCAGATGGACTATTGCATTTGCTTCTAAGTAAATTGGTGATATTAAACATTATTTTTAATCCATGGTAAAACAAGAATATTTATACTTTATTATACCCCTATAATTTTAATCATATATATATATATATATATATCATATATGTAATACATACATACATATTCATGTATATTTTTGATATGTATACATATATCATGTGCCGAGATTATCTAGCCGTACCCATCTGTCAAACTTAGCGCTGGAGTATCTGGATAAAATATCCCAGGAAGAACAAAGTAATTGCGGCAAGAGTATATATATATATGGTACTTATGTACATATATATATTACCCCATATTATTGAATTTAACTTCTTTATGAGTACCCATACAACCAAAATTAAAAGGTCACTACATTTCGTTTACGTATAAAAATGCTAATAACAAATTAAATTTTATTCGTTCATATTTTTGATACTTCAAACTGTGGCAAAAACTGTTTACTTAATGCACTTCCACCGCACAGCGGAATGTTCGTGGAAATGTCAGTCAGATTATGTATGGTAGGTATGCATGTTTCGGGTTTTGTTCATTCTGAATTTAAAAAAACTCTAAATATATATATTTACTCTTGCACAATTGGGTTTGCTTAGCTTACAATTACACTAGTGCTCCTCCATATCTACTACTGCATAAGCTACATTTATGCTTTCAGTGTGTACAGAATGGAATGAATGCCGAATGCATTTCAACAAATACAAAAGATAATAAGTTAACAAAATTCGCAAAATTACTAGTACAACTGAAGATTACACTTTTTGTTTTGCGTAGCTCCTGGGGGATTTTTTGGAAGTGATTAAGTGGTGTGGCGCCCTTTAGAACTGCAATTTTCCAATAATATTGATAACATCGACGATTTTCCGCACTACACACGCTTTTGAATATACACATCATTAATTTTACAGGGACGCCATTGTGGGCCAGTTTCGTCTGCATCACACATAATCCAACTGGATGTAGATTTGCTTGACGCCCACCGCCTCAAAGATCATCCGCGTGTGCGTGACCACATACTTGGGATCTACGTTCTTCGACACCTCCAACTTAATGGCTCCCACGAAGACGTCAGAGCAAAGGGTCCAGAAGTGAGGCTCTTGCACCGCGTATACTCCGGCTAGCCCTGTCACCTTCTGGTAGCACTGCGGCAGGGATCGATCCAGAGCCGAAGGTTGGCGCTGCATCAGTATAAGTATGGACTCCTTGATAAGTCCCAGCACACTGAGTGCAATCAACAGGGCGATGAAAATTGAACAGATGGGGTCCGCAATCATCCAGCCAAACATCTGCATCAGTACCGCCGAGATGATTACACCCACAGATCCTAACGTATCAGCCAGGATGTGCAGAAAGACGCCTCTCATGATCTGTGAGTTGCTGCCTGAAATATCCCCATGCGAGTGGCCATGACTATCGTGATCGTGGGAATGACCGTGACCTAAAAAAAATTAAAATAATCCAATTAGAAGAATTAATTATGTATACACCTGCAGGAGTGGAAATAGGGTCTAGTTTTTACCATTATCCAAGGTGATGGCCTGGTGATTGTGGTTGCTGACTTCGTTATGGCTGTGCGAGTGCCCATGGCCAGCGGCGCCACCGCCATGAGAGTGACCGTGTCCGTGTCCACCGCCTCCGTGCGAGTGCCCGTGGCCGCCGTGATTGAACGCATAGATGCCAACCAAGTTGACCAGCAGGCCCAGGACGGAGACGACAAACAGACGCTCGTGCTTCACCTCTGGCGGCTCAATTAGCCGCTCAACGCCCTCCGACAAGATGAAGAAGGCAATGAATAGCAGGAACAGACTGTTAACAAAGCCTGCTAGCACCTCGGCGCGCACATAGCCATACGAGAACTTGTCGTTGGCCTTCCACTTTGTGATTACCGAGGCGGCCAGACCCGCCAAGAGGCCAGTGCAGTCGAAGAACATGTGGAATGAGTCGGAGATCAGACCTGGCGATTATCAAATAAGAGCATTGTAAACCCCGGATAAGATAAACACCAATTAACATTATGCTGGAGCACTTACCCAGGCTGTTCGTCCAGATGCCATAGAAAAGCTCCACAAAGGCGAAGCTCAGGTTGAGCAGCAGGAACAGGAACAGGTTTCGCGAGTTACGGTCGGAGAAGATAAGCCGCTTCCAACTGTTGAGCTTCTCCCGCACCCGGTAGCCGAAGCTGCTTCGGTCCTTGTGCGACAGCGGTATCATCTTGGCGGCTCTGCGGAGAGACACACAGGAAAAGAAACTAAAGCCCGCACCGTGTGATAACACTTTTGTTTGCATACGTGGTATTATCGGGGGGTTAGCTGTCGCGTCGCCCGCGTAACGCCGCTGGTTCTGACTCCGATTCTGGCCGGGCCCGAATGAATCTCTATCGGCTTGCGGCAGCGGCAGCCTTTTGATTCGCGAATAACTCCGCAACGCAGACGCTTCCTGGTTCGGCTGGCTGGCTGGACGTCTTGTTTGCACAGTTGCCGGCGAGACGGGGCTGTCGTGAAGCGGTGCGGGTGGGTGGATCGCTGAATGGCTTTCGCTCAATTCATTCTTTCAGGCAGCCAGAAACCGAACCAAAACCGTCTTTGCCAGCACCAATCTGCTGTGTTGTCATCAAAATAAAGGTAACCACGTAAACATATTTGTTGAGTGCACGCTTGCAACGTTTCGCTGTGAATGGCAGGCAGGCAGTGTCTGTCTGGATGCTTACTGGGTTAAACCTTGGGATATTTAAACTTAACCATTTTTTTATATGTCTATTAACAATAAAAACTTACAATTCTCTTGTTTAAGTTTCTTATTTTCTTTTAACTATTAATTTATTTACCGTTCAAACTAAATATTTCAGTAATTCTGACAACAAAGGAAACGTTTTGACTATCCAAGTTAATGCTTAAGTATGGTAAATATTTATTCGTTGGCGAATAAACTAATAAATAAAATGCGTTAAATGGAAGAAATGCGTGTAAAAATATTAATTTTTAATGTATATTATTATTAGTGTGCTTTAAAATTTGTTGTATTTGATTATGACTTGCTCATTTTAGTTATTATTTATTATTATAGACCCCAAATTAAAAAAATAAACCATTTTCAATTTTTAAGACACAGCAATATCAAGCTTTAAATGATTACTGGTGGTAGCTTTTATCGGAGTGGATGCAAACTAGTAAAAAGCCAGGTAAAGACAGAAACAATTAAAAAAAAAATCATTTATATTAATTTATATGTATTTTAAGCTCTTGGGTACTGGAATAATAAATGAAAAATACAAGTAACACCACGGAATGTAGTGACTTCTTGGATTCAATTCGATTTAATAATTTGTTTTTTCAGATATTACTTTCTATATATTCAGAACTGATAGTTAAATAGATTACTATATACAAAGCACAATGCGATGCTCTTGAATAGTTATCCTCAGCTGTTATTGTTGTCTTCTGTCAATTTAACAAAACATTTTAGGTAAAACAATAAACAATTATCCAACCGACTCCAGGCTTTAAGCGAAGCCTCTGTTCCGTACATTGATCTCTATTTATCAGAGCTCATCAAAAGAACATTAAAACTTCAAAGAAATGTCCCTTACATCAATAAGAAAGCAAGTTTATTCAACATTTCACACACACGGCGACGTCCTAGTGCTCTCGAATACAATCATTGTTCAATTGTAAAATGAATGCGACTAAAAGAATGCGTTGGGTAAAACATTTACGCCTCATCACCCTTGGTGGCACGTGTGTAGATGACCTGGGAATGATGCTGCACGACCTGCTTGATCAGACCTGGAATGGGGAAGGGCATTAGGAATGGGTTGCAAGTAACATGTCAGTGCAAAACAACGTACCCTTCTCACGCAGCTCAATCAGAGCACGCTTGGCAAGGGAGCCACGGATCTTCAGACGCTCAGAGACAACCGAGGGGGTGATCAGCTTGTAGGCGGGCACTTCCTTGTACAGCTTCTCATAGGTAGCCTTGTCGAAGAGAACCTGGTTGTTCAGCTTATCCCTGACTTTTCCCTTGGACCACTTCTTCTTCTTGGCCTTACCGCCGCCGGAGCCCTCCTTCTTCTTCTGTGTCTTTTGCGGCTGCTTGGCCGACGACTTCGCGTCCTTCTTAGGCGGCTGTGGGATAAAAAAAACGGTTCGAATTAGTTCTCTGCTCACAAAACACACTAATAACTTCATTTAATGCCGCAGAGCAGCACCTGGAGCTGGCCGCTTTCGAGGTTAGGGCATGCGTTTGTTTTTCACCCAGATTCTCACACTTTTCCACGCAATGGGGATATTCTATTCATGGCACAGCCCAAGGGCAACACTTCAGTTATGTTTTGCTTTCATTTGCAGGGCACTTTCACAGTAAAAAACCATTATTTTTGAAGAAATCGGTAGCAGCGAACTCACCATCGTGAAAAGTCAATGCAGAAAGATGGAGGGCGGAAACTGCCAGAGTTACCATAAGTCGCACAGGGTCGCACGCAATTCTACCGATAGTTTATGTCAGAGTGGCAGCCCCTTTCGGTATTTTTAGTATTTTCACCTGTATTTTTCCTCAGTCTTAGCCACGGTCACACCAATTGTTTAATGTCAAAAAAGAAATTTAAATAAATAAATAAATTGATCGATATGAAGGATTTCTGCCGCACTTGCGGCCAGACCATTGTAACGGATCAGTGCCTGCAGATCTTCTCGCGGGAGGGGCGGAAACTATTACACTGCGTGCGATCTATCACAAACTGCTGGGTGAGAAAGCCAAAGAATCCAAGTGGGACTCCGGATAAAGTTTGTTTACTCCATTATATGTAGCTGCAAAATGACCAGGACTCACCTAGCTTCGTGTGCCCGGATTGCCAGGCGCTGCTTAAGCAGGTGCAAAGGTTTCGCCGCCGGTGTGCCAAGATTGAGAAGTATCTTGTCAGACGGCGGGCCAAGATGAATCTCGGTGAGGGTCCCGCTTCTGTAGCCCTGCAACTTCCCGTGCAACAAATAGGAGCACCCGATCCCCTGGGCATTGATGAGTTGCTGACGCCAATTGATGTTAAGGTGGAGCCCATGCAGGAACACAAGGAGGAGGAAGACGCCGAGGCGTATCTAGAGGATTATTCCGATGAAGATGGCTTTGACAATGATCCGAGCGAAGATTTCTTGCCTCTACCAGAGGACTACGGAGAGCCACAGACTGCAAGGGTGACCACCGCCGAAAGCAATCAGGACCAACCAAAAGATAAGTCCAAAACCAGATCCAGCAAGCACACAATGCGTCTGGGTAGGAAGCTAATCCACGTCAAAGTGATCGACGACAAGCAGCCGAAGCGCATTGTGGACCGAAACGGACAGACCGCCAAGCCGTGCATCTGTGAGCACTGCGGACGCCAGTTTAGGGACACCAGTAATCTCAATGTCCATCTGCTGCGGCACACGGGAACCAAGCCCTTCGAATGCGAACAGTGCCACCAGAAGTGCTACACACTCCACCTTCTGCGACGCCACCAGCTCAAGCACACGGAAGGACCATACGCCTGCACCTTCTGTGGACTGGAGTATAGCACCAACAGTTCGCGTGTGAGACACGAAAGGTGAGTCCCATACATGTCCTTCCATTGCTCCAATTACAACACTTTAATTCCCGCAGAGAGGCATGTAAGAAGGGACGCGCCCCGCAATCCAAGTGGGAGATCATCAAGAAGGGCGAACGCACTTTCCAGTGAGTTTTCACAGCACATATTCTCCTCTTCACGTTGTTTATTAACTTAATCCCAACTTTTTCCAGCTGCGAAGTGTGCGATCTGTGGTTCCTGCGTGCTGGAAACTTCACTCAGCACATCAACTCCAGCAGTCACATTGAAAATGAACGCAGGAAGCAACGTAAAACGAAAATAGTCCAATCCTTGGACATAGTTACATAAAACAGAAATTCGGATAAGAAAACAGTTTTTCATTAAATTTCAACAATTTGATTAGCCTGCGCTTTCGAGAGGTTCTCCTGGTGCATTTTGCTGTTTGCATGTACCTTCATGTTGTACTTGTAGCGGAAGTGGACATCGCAAATCTCGCACCTGTATAAAGAATCGGAAGAATATTATCTTGGGGGACAAATTGATCGCTGGTATGCAAACTCACCTATAGGGACGCTCGCCAGTGTGGATGAGCTCGTGCTCCCGGAGCTTAGTTTGTTGGTAGAACCCTTTCAGGCACACCTCACACTGCAGCGGTCTCTTGTCGTCATGGGTTATTTCGTGGCGCTTGAGCGTGGCTGGATCCGAGTAGCTCTTGTCGCACAGCTGGCACTTGTAGGCACCCGCATCCGTGTGTGACTTGACATGCCATGCCAGAGCGTACTTGGAGGCGTAGTGTTTCTCGCAGAGTTCACAATGATAGCGCGTTTTGGAGCGAGGCATGGGCTGGGGATTGATTCGTTTTACGATGCGACGGGGTGGTGCTCCATGAACACCGCTAGAAAAAGAGATCGATGTAAGACCGTCACCGGAATCTATGATCTATGATGATTAAAATAACCCACCTTTCATGTTTTTGACGTGCTCCCGCATACGCAAACGTAGCTTTGCAGTACCGACAGCTAAAGGGAGTTTCTCCACGATGCTTGATTCGGATGTGGATGTTGCGCATGTAGGCATCATAAAAGGTCATGGGGCATTCGTTGCACTGGTAGTTCTTGGTACGGGTGTGTCGGAGGATGTGAATTTGCAGATTGTGAGCCATGCGGAAGGCCTGGCCGCACTGATCGCACACAAAGTTCGTTGGTCGGGCTCGGATCTGAGCACGACGGATAAGATTTCTTTCTTCTTTGGTCTTGGGGTTGGATTTTTTCAACGGTTTTTCTGCGTGATCCACAGTAGTACGCTTAGGTTCAGTCGCATTTGCATCGAAAGCCTCTTTTTTTGACTTATTTGTCGACTTTCCCGTATATTGGCTGATTAGATCCTTGACAATTGACGCTCCAGGGGCCACACTGAGTGGATCGTGTGAACCCAACTCGAGAGATTCTGCCACAGACTCTAGTTTCAGGTCAGTATTGGAAAGAGGTTCGTCCACCACAGGCTCGTCCGGAGGATATTCATCTAGATTTGAATATTCAGAGCCAGACAAAATATCAAGTTCTAATGACTCTTCCTGGACGGACTCCAGATCGGGCTCTTCATCAATTTCAAGCTTTGGCTGTGTAAGCTTCAGCTCAATGCCTATGCACATTTCCCTAAACTCGATCGCCAGCTGGAGGGACATCTGGCATGCGGGGCATATGAGATGAGGTTCCCCTTCGATATATTTAATCTATAAGAAACAAATCACGTTAGTATGTCATTCTAAAGAGTTATTAAGGTCTATAGACAAACCCAAACTCCGCTAATGACTTCAATGTGGAAAATCAGCACACTGTTAGCCGGGTCGAAAAGATCTTTGGCATTGGCATCGACAACGAATTCCTTGTAGCAGGTGCGGCACCTCTCCGTTAATTTAGCCTTTTCTGCGGCCACGAGCGGATCGTCTTCCACGATTATCGAGGTCAACTCTTCTTCTGCCGGTTTTGGACTAACGAATGAAGGAGCAGAAGCTATTCCCGTGTTGAGCCGGACGTAGCTGGGCGTGGGAACCACTTCTGCGGGAGCACTAGCCCTGGCTTCATCCTCTAAGAGCAGATCGGCCACCAATTTATGATTACTACGCCGCTTTGAGCGCTCTAATCGTGCTATTTCCGACGGGCTTTCTTGGCTCTTGTTTATGCATGGAACCGCACCAGGGCGCAACGTTCTCTTTTTAGCAAGTCCTGGTCATAATAAATGGATTTGAATAGTTGAATTACTCAAGACATATGGCCAGAACTCACCCATTTCAAATTTGATAGACCCCTCTATGTCCTCGTCTCGGAAGTGCTCGATGCAGATGCACGGATTCTTTACTTTTAAGGCATTCTCGGAGCCGCGACAGAACGACAGCCATCTGTTGAATAGCTCCGGGGATTTAGGAAACTGGAAGAAGGAAACCGGCTGCTGCTGATCCGGGTCTCTCTTGGATCTGCGTATGGAAGAATTCCTACAATTGGGCACGACACATCTCATTTTCGTGCGCAATTTCGATTTTATTTTTAGCTTTCAATTGGTTTTTCATTTGGTTGGCCCCAGAATTTATACGAGCAGGACCCTGAGATTAAAATGTCAACACAGGGAGGAAATGTATTACTTTATAGTTTGTATTATAGATTTTAAGCTGTAATGTTCAGTTTAGTTTCAGTTTAACAAAAAAAATAATAATAATAAATAAAGTAATGTACCGTGTGACCGTCAGATTTTGAGTTCAATATACTTAAATACGCTTAACAACATTTTAGTGATTTCACCTCCTTGTTAACTGGTCAGACTAAAAGTGCTTAACCCGTATCAAATTGGCGTTGCCAGACTGGCCGATACAAAATATTGAATGAATTAATAAAACTACTAATATTTAATTTAATAATGAAAAAATGAATAATTTAAACGTTTGAACATTTAGTGGACACTTTTTGGTATTTTAACTATTTATTTAAATTGTTCGCATCATTTTTTGAATACGACTGAGAAGTCGGATCTGGTGGATTAAAATGCACAAAATGTAATATAACGCACTCGGCATTTTTATGAAATGGAAATTAAAATATAAAAAAAATAAAGAAAAGCTTTAATGGGGGGACATTAATTGTAAATATATTATGAAAATGTAAAAAATTGTGTTAAAAATATGAAAAAATTATAAGAGGCCTATAGAAATCACTAGGATCTTTATATCTCTTCAGTAAGTGAAGAAAAATAAAGCTAATTAACTTAAAACTTCAACTAATGGCATGACTATTGATTAATAAGACTGAAGCTTTACTTCCATCATAATTTTAAAACCCAAAAGGTATTAATAAAATTCTTTGATTTATTATTATTATTTTTTTTTATAAACAAAGAACTTTTCTTGACTGTTTTCGACAATTAAAACGATATTTAACCTCTCTTGTGCATCATTTATGCAAAATATTCGTACATGGATAAATACATATGAGTAATTAAAACTATAACTACAAAATACAAAAATTTAGGTGACTATACGATAGTAGTAGAGGTTGGCTCTAGTGCTTAGCCTTGTCCACCCTGCCAGTCTTGACTCCACTCAGCTTCTTTTTAGGCGTTTGCTTGGTGGTCTTCTTTGGCTTCTTCTTCTTAGTTTCGAAGGAGCTGAAGTCGACAGTATCGGAGTCATCCTCGTCACCGTACTTCTCTATCAGGCGGTCCATAAGTGTGCCGAAGTTGGATTCACGCTGATTGCGACGCGCCAGAATCATTTGTTGCAGGTCGCCACCGTTGGCCGCCAGATCCTGTTCGTCCTTCTCCTTCTTTTGCCGCTGAATGCGCTGCTTAATGACCTCGGCCTCCTTGGACTCACGGGCGTACTTCTGGTGACGCTTCTTTCGCTTGGCGGCAGGCTCTTCGGTGAAGATTTTGTACTCTGGCACTTCACCGGCTGCAATCATCCCCTCGACGATCTTCTTAATGCGCGGCTCGTCCTCCACCTTCATGAAAGGTATGTGATTCATCAAGTAGTTTATGCAGCCCTTGCCCCCCAGATAGGCCTTTGTGATGTCCCTGCGCTCCATCTCTGAGTCGATGTAATCCTTCTCAAAGTTGTTAATGTCCTCCTCACTGATGGGCTTGAATATCTTGCTCCATAGGTCCAGCCAAGAGGACAGCTTGTTCTCGACCCCATCGTCGTCATCTATGAGACCCTGCTCATCGTAGAGGGCGCGCTTCTGGGTGTCCGTCAGCACCTGGTACAGCTTGGACAGCACCTTGAACTTCTCGGTGGCCTCCTCCTTCTGGTCCTCGGGCACTCGGTCTGGATGGACCAGCAGCGAGAGCTTGTGATAGGCTTTCTTCACCTCCTTCTCGCTGGCCGTCTTCTTCAGGTCCAGCAACTTGTACACATCTCGAGTCCCAAAGAATTTTTCGCACAACTCCAGCGTCGACATTGCAAATTTTGTTGAAAATTTGTTGTTTTTACTTTTCGGCACAAATACAAGCTCAAAATGCGCCAAAACGCTCCATTGGTGTGACCGCACAAAGAGAAACCAAAAAATACCAGGAAATTTCAAGCCGACTCAGAGTATGGTTGTCGAATATTTAAAAAATATCGTATCGATGATATAAATATATCATTTTGAGAAAAATATCGATAAATTGATATTTTGGTATATTTTCAACACCCCTATTTCGAAGTACCTACCATTCGAAAATACTACCCCGATAAAAAAATACGTATATCTAGTATGAAAATACCATAAAAAAATATTGGGGGTAGTCTCTACATAATTCAAAATATTGAGGGGACTCCGACTGAATTATTGAATATATAAGAAGCTGAAATTTAGTCTTGCAGTCGTATAAATAATCCCCCGAACATACAAAATATTTAAATAAATAAATATTTAATTGATATAAGCTGTTATATACAAAACTTCACTTTTGCTACATTTGGCAATTAATGATATCGGCTAAATACCTAAAATACCAAAGCTACAGAGTTTAAAGTTTTTAGAGTTCATAATAATTAAATATTTTCCATACGAATAAATTACTTAGTTCCTAAATATATAAAAGATTTATTTACCCGGAGAGAAAACGATAGGAAACAATTTGGTCTATAAATGTTTTTGTGTAAATTGTATGTCTAATATCATACGATGATGATCATAGGTCACTATTATTGAGTAACCACTTTATATTGCAATCGTCAAATTATAATAAATGACTTAAGCTGGACTTTGTCCTAAAATCACTTTAGTATTCTCCTTACGGCCAAATTAATAAATTTCTAAAATTATCACCATATATCGTGAAGTAGACTTGTTCTCCACTATCGATTTACTCGATGTTTTTAAGAACTTACATCTTTACTATAGATTTGTTAAGCCATGACGGGAAAAATCAAAAGTCTTAAGGTTGTTACAATATTTGTATTAACAAAAAAACACATTTCATGTAAGATGTAAGGTAACAAAATAGTTTTTAAAACATCGATAGTGAAAAAAATCGATATCGACAGTATCGATTGTGCTCCGATGTTTTGCCGCAGCCAACTTAGCTCCCGTGGCCTCCGCTTCCGTTCTTTTTGTTTCATCGTCCAAACTGAACAGACGCCATGGTAAGTTTCCCGATAAAATATAGAGTTGGATACAAGTGAAGTTTCATAATTGAAGTAAAATATTGTGGCGAAAGGCATCACAGTGACTGTGATTTCGTTTGATCAATGCAAAGTGAACAATATGCGCTTAGTTTTTAACGAATTCGTGTGCGCAACGTCCACGTGTTCGACATAACCTTGGTGACTTTTTCTTACGGCTTTTCTCTATCCGTATTACAGTCTCATCGCAAGTTTTCTGCGCCTCGCCATGGCTCCATGGCCTTCTACCCCAAGAAGCGCTCAGCGCGCCACCGTGGTAAGGTTAAGGCCTTCCCCAAGGATGATGCCAGCAAGCCTGTCCATCTGACTTGCTTCATCGGCTACAAGGCCGGCATGACGCACATCGTGCGTGAGGCTGACCGTCCCGGTTCCAGTAAGTACATATTTTCGTATCCCAAACTGTCTTATCCTTTTTCCATGATGAGTAAACTAGAAGATTTATGGTTAGAACATTTATGATTAACCGTGATTTTTTAACTAGGGCGGACTGACTAACCACATGTTTAGTTAATCCTTGTTGAATGCGGTGGCACGTGATTAATAGAGTTTCTCTCCTTTTACAGAGATAAACAAGAAGGAGGTCGTGGAGGCCGTCACCGTTCTGGAGACCCCGCCCATGATTGTGGTCGGTGCCGTCGGCTACATCGAGACTCCCTTCGGTCTGCGTGCCCTGGTCAATGTCTGGGCCCAGCATCTGTCTGAGGAGTGCCGTCGTCGCTTCTACAAGAACTGGTATGTATCTAGGTCCACGTGTGACTTTAATTTTCACCTAGGTGACGCCGCCATTTTGTTTGGCCGGGTGCAAACGCACACACAAACGCAAACCACGTGGTTTCTTGTGCAGACTGGATGATGATAAGATGGTATCTGAAAGAGCACACCCTGTTGAAAAGCCTTCTACCATCTCTGCTGCCTTCCTTCTGATCAGTTCTGCAAAAGAAACCCCGTGTTGATCTTTACATATCAAATATTAGTTTTCAGAAGTTGTAAATGTTTTAAGGAATCTCTTAATAGCTATTAGTAATAATTTAATTACTCAAGTTCTACTCCCAAAGTGACCAAAATAGCTTAAAATCTATACTCCTACTTTTGCATTCTTAAAGAAAACTATTTTCACTATTCGTATCACATGTTTGATCTGTTTGCTTTGTGCGTGCCATGCTAGAGACTATATTTTGTAGACTTTAAAGAACGCCTTATTAAATGTAAAATCAAAATATAAAGTTCTTCGATCAGCTTGCTGAGAGAGCTTTTCAAATCCCTGAAAGTTGTGTGAGCTGCCAAGTGTTTTTTGGTCACTATGAACTGAAATTACTTGCCGAGTGAACACGGCATGGAAGGTCGCATCTCCGCTCGCCATTTGATTGCGATGAGGTGCGCTTCCTGTTTTGTCTCGCCCTCTCCCATGCAAACAGCGGCTAAGAAGTTGGAGTTGTTGAGACACGACACCCCAATGGATTGCGCCACATCTCGCTCGTGTTTCTGACTTGTGCATCTCCAACTTGACCATCGTCTACCAGGTACAAGAGCAAGAAGAAGGCCTTCACCAAGGCTAGCAAGAAGTGGACCGATGATCTTGGCAAGAAGAGCATCGAGAATGACTTCCGCAAGATGCTGCGCTATTGCAAGGTGATCCGTGTGATTGCCCACTCGCAGGTAAATCTAAAAATTAATTTATCTTATAATGTACATTACGACGTCCTTGGCCTTGTTGCGCCTCTGTTGCTGGGTCCTCGGACTCGGCACCTTTGGTGCGCCTGGCCTAAAAAGCATTTGCGCTGTGGTTTTCAATGCACAGTTTAGAAATGCAACGTCGCAGAGAAAACTGCCCCTCGGGTGGCGGAGCTTGATATATTCCAGTAACGGTGCGGAGCCGCTCAGGCGATGATAGCGCGGTTAAACCATATCACGCACAGTCCCAAACTTCAAATGATTGCGATTGAAAGAAGCTAACGAAACTACTTTTGCTCTCCATTTAGATCCGCTTGATCAAGCAGCGCCAAAAGAAGGCTCACGTTATGGAGATCCAGCTGAACGGTGGCTCCATCGAAGATAAGGTCAAGTGGGCCCGTGAGCATCTGGAGAAGCCTATCCAGGTCAGCAATGTGTTCGGCCAGGACGAGATGATCGACTGCGTCGGCGTGACCAAGGGTAAGGGTTTCAAGGGTGTCACTTCCCGTTGGCACACCAAGAAGCTGCCCCGCAAGACCCACAAGGGTCTGCGCAAGGTTGCCTGTATTGGAGCCTGGCATCCGTCGCGTGTGTCCACCACCGTGGCACGTGCTGGTCAGAAGGGCTACCATCACCGTACCGAGATCAACAAGAAGATCTACCGCATCGGTGCTGGCATCCACACCAAGGACGGCAAGGTAAGCACTCAAAGCCATAATTTGTTGATGACAATACTCTTGGGCTGATTATTCTGTTGCACTGATGATAAACAACCAAAATACAACGACATCGAACTAAAAAAAGCTTGATAAACCGTGATATTTATAATGATAGGACTGATCACAACAGAACTCAGCCGTAAGGGATTGAGTCCCAATCCCCGATGTAAAATTAACGCGTGAACTAACCAACCGAATCCTTAATTGTTTGCAGGTCATCAAGAACAACGCCTCCACCGAGTATGATCTGACCGACAAGAGCATCACCCCCATGGGTGGCTTCCCCCACTATGGTGAGGTCAACAACGACTTCGTCATGATCAAGGGCTGCTGCATCGGCTCCAAGAAGCGCATCATCACCCTGCGCAAGTCGCTGCTGAAGCACACCAAGCGCTCTGCTCTGGAACAGATCAAGCTCAAGTTCATCGACACCTCGTCCAAGATGGGTCATGGTCGCTTCCAGACCCCTGCCGACAAGCTGGCCTTCATGGGTCCGCTCAAGAAGGATCGTATCAAGGAGGAGGCCGCTGCCACCGCTGCTGCCGCCGCCGCCGCCACCACCGCGACCGCTTAAGTTGTTTAACCATAAGTCGAATCATCTGCCTGCTTCTACCGTCTATTCCAGCGGTACGGCGGCATTTAATAAAAAGATGTTGGTTTTCAATAAGCTAATTAAGAAATGTTTGCATTTTATTTTGGCCCAGCTGAAACTGAGTTTTAGGCACGTTTAAATAGAGGCCCTTGAAAAAAAAAAAACAGGGAAGAGTAAAAGTCGTTTGAGACAAGATCTGGCCCGAGCTCTCCTTATTTTTAACATACTTCTATTAAATGTATTTATAGATGTTAAATGTGGTCGAGAATACCCTTCATTACCTTTGCGATAAGCAAGTACCCAAGTATTAAACGAATTATGTAGTTTTTTAGCACTTTATATCTGCTCTGGGCTGTATTATGTATATAATAAATTCTTAAATAATCAAATGCCATTGTTACATTGCCTAGACCATCTTGGTTCCCTCTACGATCTTCTCGTTGTCATAGATCTCCTTGGCGTAGCACAGGTTGGGGTAGTCGAAGGCGGCACCGTAGCGGTTCTTGCATCCGGAGGTAGACTTCTCGCCGGGAGTGTAGACAGGCTTGCCAACAATGTTCGAGGTGGCGAAGTTGCAGGTGAGCACGAAGTGGTTGTAGAAATCCTTGGAGAAACGAATGGCAGCACATCCCACATGAGTGTTCTTCTCAGCCACGGCAATAGTGAACTTGGCGATGTTCTTGTTGGGCAGCTCTTCGGGGAAGTTGGACAGGATGTCGGGAGATGCATTCGAGCGTTCGGCAAACCAGTTCTCAATCTGCTCCTTAATGATCTCCGCGTCTGTGTACTCGGATTCAGCTCCACTGTAGCTGAAGATGGCGTTGTTTTGGCCGGCATATGCGAATCTCTCCGTGCTGCGGCACTTGTCCGGCAAGGATTCACAAGTCTTAACATTAAGAAGAGCCAGATGGGAGAGTTCCTCGCACCAGGACATCTTGGCCATGCGAATGGCCATGGGTAAGCCTTCTATTTGACCTCCAGCAACTTTGTTACGAATCTCATTGAATAAGGTAAGAATGAGCTTGTGGTGGGGTTCAATCTTCACCTCTCGCACATCCTTGGCACAGTTTTCACTAAAGTTCTGAAGGATAAGTGTTAGAGGAGTTGGAGTTTTATAGGATGTCTACTTACTCCTTTGTTATTGCAGGCAATATGCTTATCCAGGCATGTAGGTAGGGCGCAGTAGTCGACTGCATTGGCGAAACCAACCAGAGCAACAGTTAATAGCAGGAAACCAAATGTCTTTGCCATTGTTTAGCTTGCTTCTTGCTTACTGACTTAACTAACTCAACTGATCGGCTTTTATAGTCGTATCGCAGCCTGGCTAAATTTCGTATAATTAGTTGGAATAGCGATTTGAAAACAGAGATTCTCCTGAAAGCAGCTACACACTTGACAGGTGGTGCATAGAAACTTGTGGAGCGCATGAGCACATTGGCGTAGTCCTCCTATAAATAGTGGCCGTGGACTGGTATCAGTTCAGTTGGAAGCCAATTGCCAAGATCACAATGAAGGTACTCATTGTTCTAGCTGTCCTGTTTGGAGTCGCCGTTGCCGTGGACTACTGCGCCCTGCCCACGTGTCTGGATAAGCATATTGCCTGCAATAACAAAGGAGTAAGTTATAGAATCTCAGTCTCACTTCTACTCACTTAATCTACTCCTTCAGAACTTTAGTGAAAACTGTGCCAAGGATGTGCGAGAGGTGAAGATCGAACCCCACCACAAGCTCATTCTTACCCTATTCAATGAGATCCGTAACAAAGTTGCTGGAGGTCAAATAGAAGGCTTACCCATGGCCATTCGCATGGCCAAGATGTCCTGGTGCGAGGAACTCTCCCATCTGGCTCTTCTTAATGTTAAGACTTGTGAATCCTTGCCGGACAAGTGCCGCAGCACGGAGAGATTCGCATATGCCGGCCAAAACAACGCCATCTTCAGCTACAGTGGAGCTGAATCCGAGTACACAGACGCGGAAATCATTAAGGAGCAGATTGAGAACTGGTTTGCCGAACGCTCGAATGCATCTCCCGACATCCTGTCCAACTTCCCCGAAGAGCTGCCCAACAAGAACATCGCCAAGTTCACCATTGCCGTCGCTGAGAAGAACACTCATGTGGGATGTGCTGCCATTCGTTTCTCCAAGGATTTCTACAACCACTTCGTGCTCACCTGCAACTTTGCCACCTCGAACATTGTTGGCAAGCCTGTCTACACTCCCGGCGAGAAGTCCACCTCTGGATGCAAGAACCGCTACGGTGCCGCCTTCGACTACCCCAACCTGTGCTACGCCAAGGAGATCTATGACAACGAGAAGATCGTCGAGGGAACCAAGATGGTCTAAACAACAAAGGATAAGAAATGGCGAAATGGAATTCTGATTTATATTAGCTTATTTATGTAGACTGTTGAATATGGAATAAATTCCAGAAAGAAATAATCTGCTCAGAGAAAATAACGGCATCAGGACATCAGCTGTTTTGCCCAGTAAGTTGGCAGCGCCTATTCCAGATGTTCACATACTCATTAATTGCGGGTTGTACAGTTAATGGTCATTAATTCTTTGTGTACAAAAAGAACACAAAATTTTTTTTTTTAAAGGCTGAATACTATAATTTTTCCATTCTCACTTCAAAATCTTATTTTATACCTATCATCTAAAGTCCAGCTACACAAAGCATATTTCATTGTTTTCTAGAATATTATATTACTGGATACCCCTCAGTCGAAACGGATTTGTCTACTCATCCGATTTTTTTTGTGGGAAATTTTCCGCCGGGTCGACATGTTACGCGAAGCTTTGAGAGCAGGCAGCAGGCGATGGTACAGCTACAAGTCGGTGCGTCGCCCTAACCTAGGAGCCAGCAGTGCCCCAAAGGCTGAGCCGGTGAAGGAACAGCCGGGAGCTACATCTACAGAGGGAAATGACAATGGCAGTCTGGCCAAGCAGCTGCGGGCCAAGATTCTGGCCACTGGTCCAATAACAGTGGCGGAATATATGCGCGAGGTGCTGACAAATCCCCAGGCCGGCTACTACATGAACCGGGATGTGTTCGGACGCGAGGGCGACTTTATAACTTCTCCGGAAATATCGCAGATCTTCGGGGAGGTAAGTTATCATCTGCATTCAAAGTTCGTTCATAGAGCTCTGTCTTCCAACAGCTTGTGGGAGTCTGGCTGGTGAGCGAGTGGCGTAAAATGGGCAGCCCATCGCCCTTCCAACTGGTGGAACTCGGACCCGGTCGCGGGACCTTGGCCAGAGATGTGATGAAGGTGGTAACCAAATTTAAACTTGGGGCTGAGTTTTCCATGCACATGGTGGAGGTTAGCCCGTTCCTGAGCAAGGCCCAGGCCCAGCGGTTTTGCTATACCCACGACACCTTGCCGGAGGACTCGCAACTACCTCATTATCAAGTAGGAACCACTGCCACAGGAACCAAAGCCTACTGGCATCGCCGACTAGAAGATGTGCCCCCGGGATTCTCGCTGGTGCTGGCCCACGAGTTCTTCGATGCCCTGCCTGTGCACAAGCTCCAGCTAGTCGATGGAAAGTGGCAGGAGGTGCTTATTGATGTGGCTCCTGGGCCGGATAAGGAGCTTAGTCAAGCAGACTTCCGCTACGTGCTTTCCCGCAGCCAAACGCCCGTATCAAGCGTTTTCCAACCCATGCCAGGGGAGACGCGCTCGTGCCTGGAGTACTCTCTGGAAACAGAACGCCAGGTCGGGCTCTTGGCGGAGCGTATCGAAAAAAATGGAGGCATTGCTTTGATCATGGACTACGGACACTTTGGCGAGAAGACAGATACCTTCCGGGCCTTTAAGCAACACGCTCTACACGAACCCCTGCTCGATCCAGGCAGCGCTGATCTCACGGCCGATGTGGACTTTAAGCTGGTAAGGCACACCGCTGAGACCCGTGGGAGCCTCCACTGCTGCGGCCCCGTGGAGCAGGGTCTGTTCCTGCAGCGCATGCAGGGTGAGGCCAGGTTGGAGCAACTACTGGCACACGCCCTGCCCGAAAACCAACAGATTATACGATCCGGCTACGAAATGCTCACAAATCCGGCTCAAATGGGCAGCCGCTTTAAGTTCCTGGCCATGTTTCCCGGCGTTCTAGCTTCCCACCTGGAAAAATATCCGGTGGTCGGATTCAGTTAGTAATAAAAAGGACTCCAATGTAAGGTTATAAACATGTTGCATATGATTGTTAGACAAAATACGAATGCTATTTCTTCTGGAATGATGCGTTGATCGCCTGCATCTCGGTGGTGGTGAACTGGAGCACCGCTGAGATGGCGTTCAACATATGTCGTTTGCCGTCCGCATCCCGGGTCACGATGTAACTTATGATCACGTTTTTCAGGTACTCCAGGTTGGCGCCCTCGCGCGTCTTGCAGCGCTCAAGTCTGGAATGCAGAAGGGTGGATTAAGAGAGCTTTAAAAAAAAGATAGTACTAAGGACTCGAGACACACCTGTCCACCTGCTCCTCGAGGCATTCGATCTTCTCATGCATCTCCTGCTGCGACGTGACCTTGTCTTGGATGGCCTTCCTCAATGTGGATTCGGCGACGTATTTAGCCTTGCGAAGGGTCGTGATCTCGATATCCTTGCGGGCCAATTCGTTGGCATAATGTAGCATGTGGCAGTTTTCGCCCAGTGACATTTTCTTCGACCGCACCTTCAGTTTTTTTTCCCGCTCTCGCTGCTCACCCTCCACCTCAACACTGTCGGCATCCGATGAGTAGGCCAGGGACTCGGCGGCGGCTTCAAGAGTGGGTGAGACCAGTGAGTTCCCCACGCCGGTGGCCGAGTGGAACACCTCGAAGGAGGTCTGTAGAGTTTTGATCTCCTGCTCCTTCTCGTCAAGCAGTTGGAGCGATCGCTGGCGCTGCTTCTGCAGCAACTGCTCCAGCTCGTTGAGCTTGCAGCGTGTTTCGTTCTCCAGTTCGGCCTTCGCCTCCTGCCACTTGGTTCGTTCGTTTTTCAATGCCAATCGTAGCTTTTCACCTTGTTGTTTGAGCTCGATTTCTGCCTCATCGATATTGCGGTTGAGCACCTGCACCTTTTCCTGGAGTGTCTGGATGTGCGACTGCTGGAGTTGTGCCTTTTGTTCGAGAAGCTGCCGCTGCTGTTTGGATGCCTCCAGCATTTGCTGAACTCCCTGGAGCTGCTGTTCGCAATGTACGTGGCTTTCGGCTGCCGTTGAGCTTTGGCCGCTTAGAGAGAGGATCTCTCCCAGATCCAGGGGATTGGCCGAGCGGGCATTGGCACTGGTTAAGAGCTTTTTCAGGCGAACCATCTCGTCGACAAGGGTAGCCACATCCACATCATCGTTGACAGACTTAAGACTGGATATTGGCCGAGTATGGGCTTGTTCCAGATCCTGAAGCTGCTGTTTCAACGCATGAATACTCTCTTGATCCTGCTGCCGCAGGCGATCATAGCTGCCAACGGTGGTGCTAAGCTCTGCTAAGCGCGCCTCCAGGCTGGCCACCCGGTCCTCATGAAGAGCCGCCTGCTTCCGACTTTGGTCCTCTGCTCTCAGAACCCGTCTCTGCTCCTGGCGAATGGCCACTGAATGCTGCTCCTTTAGTTGCTGCATCTCTTGACGCACCTGCTGGAGGACAGCTGCGCTATCCGCATTGGCGGCATTAGCCGCAGACTGCTCTGCCTTAGCCTGAAACTGTTTCAGCTGAGAGCGGGCTTCCTTTAGTTGAGATTGTAGGTCGCGAAGGCGACTGTTCTCCGCCTCATTGCTGGCAAACTGAGTCTTGAAATTGTTGAGCTGCATCTCTATGTTGTCCTTGAGGTGTCGTTCGTCGGCATAGAGCTTCTGCAGCTCTCGGATCATAAGCATCTGATTGTTGGTCTCCTTCTCGCGCTCCTGGCGCTCAACAATCCACTTGGCTTTGACCTCATCAACATCGCTTTTGGCACGGGCTGCCTGCTCTTTGGCTCGTGCATGCAGTTCCTGGATGGTTTGCTCCTTTTGGGCGATTTGGCTGCGCAGTTGCTTCTTGTCTGCCTGAAAGGACGCCTCCATGCGTGACTTCTCCGCGGAGAGTGTGGCTAGCGAGTTCATCAGTGTGATTATCTGCGTTTGCAGCTGCCCTTCGGCAGGACCAGCTGTTGAAGTGGCGGCCACTGCTCCTTCTTCCGCACCATCCGCGCTATCTGTGCTGGTATTCTGGGATGATACCTCTCTGGCTGGAGATCCTGCATCTCCAACGGCCGTGGCTTCTGCATGAGCCGCCAAACTCGTTTCCAGGGCCTCCTTCTCCTTTAGCAGTCCCTTGTAGGCAGTGACCACGTCTGCAAGTAGGTCAATATCACTGTGGGTGCATTAAAAAATCGTATGTTGTTTACCTTTAAGTCGCTTCTCGTATCGTCCTAGTTGCTCCTTCTGCGTGGAGACCAAAGCCTCTAGCTCTCTCTGCCGCTTCTCCATCTCGTTTTGCGTCGCAAGTCTCCGATTCGCTGTTAGTTTCCCTAAATATTCAACTTATTTCTCTCCCGTGGCATTTTTGCATTTCCCTTAATTAAATATTTCTTTTTTTTTTAGCAGCTGGCAGTTTTTAACAGGCGGGTCTGCCAACTTGTTGGGGCTGCCAACTTGTTCGGTTTGTTGAGTGACTAATTTGAACAATCTGTGTAATTTTAATATTTACGTTTTTTTGCTACATTTTTCATTGCTTTTATTTAAAAGCCTTTAAATTTAGTTGATTTCAGTTCTAAACATTTTATACAGAAACATATATAAAATGAAATTTCATAATAATATGAATTGTTGTCTTTGTACATAATTTATATATTTTAACAAATTACTTATTTAAATAATAGTCCCATCTTAGTTCTCAAAATAAATAAAGTAGTGGCTTTCATTTAAGCTTAATCATAAACTTCATTTGTAGCGATTCAAATAGTATTTGGACCCAACAAGTTCATTCGTTGTCCTTCTCATCCTTCATCATCTGGTCAATTAGTCGCTTTCGCTCCTCGGCCTGTCTCATCTTTCTCATAACGAGGTCTTCGTAATCTCTAGCGGATGCTGTGCTTCCAGCGTCGGATGACTTTTGTCTCGGCTGATCTGCCGCCGGCGGTGTAACCCACTCGAACTGCAGAGGCTTTGCGGGATCGCCCTTCTCGTAGGCCAGCACCATATCGCAGGCCTCACGGGTGCCCAGCTCTACCATGGCGCGGCCACGCCGCTTGCTGTTCACCACCAGGGCAACCACTTCGCCGTACTTCTTGAGGTACTTGAGAAGCTGCTCCTGCGTGTAATCCTGACCGGGGTCGGCCTTCCACTTAATCTTGATGCGATGCTGGGCGGAATCAAATTTGGTTGGCTGTTGCTGCTGTTTTTGATGCTCCGCATGGCTGCGTTGCAGTTGCTCCCGCATCGCACGCTGTTCCTCCTCTAGCAGACGGGATCCCTCTCTCCTCAGGCGCTCGATCTGATCCTGCAGCAGCTCTTCATCGCTTCGGGCTACCGTGCTGTAGGGCTGGCTCTTCTGTAGCTTGTGTAGAGCCTCCCGCTCGCGTTGCTCCAGCTCCTGCTTCAGTTTCTGGCGTTTGCTGTCCAACTGCCGACTTCTCAGTTCCGCCGCCTTCTTGGCTTTCAGAACCTTGTCATAGGCAGCGCGGGCGGACTCATCTGTAAGTATCTCCAACGCCTTGGACAGCTCATGGAAGCGTTCGGCTGCTTGCGGATTGTCAGGATTCTTGTCCGGATGGCAATCGAGGGCTCGCTTACGATACGCCTTTCGTATTTCATTTTGTTCAGCTTCAATGGAAATGCCCAAGAGATCGTATAGATTGATGTCACTGAAATTTTTGCTGGCCATTTCGCTGGAACTATAACCAGTATTTAATTATTTCAAGTGATTTTCCAATACTGAGTGTATTTCACAACTGTGAGCCGGCTAACAATAAAATGGAATACAAAATGTTTCGATTGTTTACAAAACGACGCGTCGCTCGATCAGCTGTTCTGTGCAGCAAGTTGGCAGCCCCGCAACACAACGTGCCCTGTTGTTTGGCGTGGATTCTGGAGACTCATTGCAATCCGCCGCGGTATAGCCAATGATTTGACACAACCAGGAGCAAGGCGATAAGCACGTTATGAGCATCTATCACGACGAGGTGGAAATCGAGGACTTCGAGTACGACGAGGAGGAGGAGATGTACTATTATCCGTGTCCCTGCGGCGATCGATTTCAGATCTCCAAGGTAACTAAGACGCGTATACGCAACATTTCCGGACTTGCCCGTAATTTGATAATTTTCCACTCCCACAGGAGGAGCTTATCGAGGGCGAGGAGGTGGCCACCTGTCCCAGCTGCTCATTGATAGTTAAGGTCATTTACGATCCGGTAAGTGACGCCATCCCGCCTTTTCGCTTGGAATATTCCACTGAGTTCTGATTTTTTAGGAAATGTTTAAGGCAGAGGAAGACGAGGAGACGACACTTAACGAGAAGCTTAGCGACCTAAAGCTTGAGAAGAACTAAAAGTACAGAGGCAATTGGTGTAATTAAATAGTTTTTATTTATATAATTTTATATATAGACTTTGTTTTAGTGTAAATAATACGTTGACTAGTAAAACAATGAGTTCAAATTATTTAAGCTCGCGGAAACATTACAATTTGTTATGGATTTCGTCGTTTGTGTGATACAAATGATTTATATATTGTACAATATCTAGAACTAAAAGCGATTGTAATTTAAAGGTATATTGCACTGAGCACTTTTCGATTTACGCGTAAAGCGTATGCGTGCACCCACCAATATGATCCCGAAATTAAAATGAAGTTACAATTTCGAAACACAAATCAAAGGAACTATGGCAGACCAACTGGTGTGTGGAAATGTGAGTAGTACAGAGTTACATACAGTGGAAAGCGGCTGGAAAAATATATATATATATGTATATAACATACACAGTTGCCACTTTCTGCTTACGGCTTAGGAATTCGACTTTAACTTAGCTCGTAAATATTGTTGTTCGTGTAGCATCCAGAGTGCATGCCTGGGCTTGGACTTTCTTAGCTTTGGATTTCTTTTAGAGAGCGTGCTCGTTCAGCAAGTGAGCGGAGGAGAAGAGGCAACTGCTCCTCCAATTAGATGCGTTTAGATGCCGCCTGAAAGGGTTCTTCGAGTGTTGGATAGTCAGATACCACTACTGTTCCAGCCAAGATCCGGTGGCGGCATTAGGTGACTTAAGCTTTACGGATTGCAATTTCATTTAGTTTTTTACCCAATGTCAATGTTGATTTATACTCACCTTGATATTGAACTGCTTCAGAGTGCTTTCCAGGGCTATGGCATTGCCGGAAAAGTACGCTGCAATGGCATTATGCAGCAAGATCAGTTGCTTGTGCATCACTTTAATCTATTGGGAGTATTATTTTGGATATGATTTCTTTGAGTTCCTTTAAATGAGCCAAGCTTACGCGATTTTCGTCGAGAAATTGCATTTTAACGGCCACGTCAGAGCGGAGTTTCTCGTACTGCTCCTTGTGCTGCGCATAGCTGCGCTGAGTCTCCTCCAGAGCTGTGGCCGAGGGCGTCAGTTCCGGCTTCGTGTTCTCCAAGTCCATGCGGTAGGCATCAAATTCGATTCTGAGGTACAGAGATTTATATATACAGAGAGAGTCGGAGTTGTGTGCTAATTTGTGTGTGTGGAACTTGTTCTGTTAAATGCAACTGCTAAGCTTCCTCCCTACCTGGCTGTTTCATACTGTCGTATCGTCAGCAGAGTGTCGTCGATTGTCTTGTTGCACAACGTGTTCACCGACGATATGAAAAAGTTGAGCGCATTTAGCAGCAGTTCCCCATTCTTGGTCAGGTTACGCTGCGTCTCAGAGTTGCAGGTAAACTCCTTCTGCAGCTCTGGGTTCTTCTGCGCCAGATCGGCAAAGGAGTCGGCCAACGCGTGTTGGGTGACGACCACATGCTGGAAGTGCGAGCTGAAGGCTCGCGTTAGCCGCAAAATGGACAAATACTTGCGCTGCGTCTCGCGCAGCTGCTCGATCTGAGCCTCTAGCTCAGAGTCCACCGTGCGCTGTGACTTGCCCAGCTTCTCCAGCATTATCTGGCGCGTGCACTTGTATGTGGATATGCTCCAATTCTTGATGCTGTCGATCTTGGAAGCGCTTGTGCGTATGAGGCTGCCGCTCCCGCTATCCGTCGGGCTGAGGGTGCCATTGCCAGACGGCGGGCTTATCGGCGACATCGGTGTGGTGGGTGCTGTGTGGGGAATCGATTTATGCTATGAGTCAGATATGGTCTGGCCGGGAACACTGATATGCCAGTGGCTCACCTGAGTGGTTTCGCAATGGCAAACTATTTGGGGCACTGAAGGGGCCAACGCTGCCGCCGCTGCCGATAATACTGTGGCTACTGGAGCTCCCAATGACCATGCTGCCGCCTTCGGTGCCCGTGTGCACCGCTCCGCAGCTGTCGTTCAGCGAGGGCGCATCTTTCAGCATCTCGTGAATGCTGCGCTCGCGTTCCGCCATATCAATCGCTCTTTATCAGCTTCCAACGCTATTTAATTGCCTTCGGAAAATTGTTTTTCGTCGGGGTGTTTGTGTGTGTGTGTGCTCGGTGGGTGGAGAAGCGGACGGCGGCGCTTCAAGTTCAAAAAGAAATCAATGTTGCACTCTGTGTGAAGTAAGACGCCAATGTTGATAGCCGATTTTCCACGCCAGGCTTTTCGTTATCCCCAGAATCTCTAAATATTTGTTTTAAACTTCATCAAACTGTCTTCCGCAAAGCTGAAAATAAATGTGACCGAGCGAAGAAAGTTTTTCAAATACCGCTTATAATGGCTTTGTAGCTTGTACTGCCAGCAGCCGGCTTTTAGTATTTTTATTAAAAAAAAAAAGTTTATTTTCGTGTGATCTTGAAAGGGACACTAAAAGATTATAGTAGTTTAGCAGATAATAATATCCCTGGATAAGCGAAGCATTTAGTTTCATGATGAAAATTACTATGAACATTCGAAAATCAAACTACACTAAAAGAATACCAAAAAACTAAAACTCTGGATTTTTTAGTTGACAGTCTGCGGTCGCATTGAAGTAAAAACAATTTTTGGGGATTTTCTGAAAACCCTTTGCTCCTTGATTTGTGTGGCGCTTGTTATTCAATTCCTTGTTCCGCCTTTACCTGTAAAAAATGGTTTATCTTAACATATTAATTGGACTAGGAGTCGTGTTGGTGTCGGCCGCCGCTGCTATCTACTTCAACCAACCCACTTACCAGCAAACGCCGCCTTATCGCCAACGCCGACGCAACGATGAGGACGATGATGCTGGGGAATTCCATAACACCAAAATATTGCGACGGAACTTAACCCAACAGCAGGAGCGCTACAGGTTCGTTCTTTTATCGGTACCATCCAACAGCAAATGAATACAGTCATTATTTAATTGTAGCCGGCCGGGCGACAAGTGCTCCGTGTGCCTTGAGGAGATGCTGGAGGAGGACATGCAGAGGATGGAGTGCAGGCATGCCCTGCACAAGGGGTGCTTCGAGGAATATCGATATATCCGCAGGAACTGTCCACTTTGCAGCAAGACTGTAAATCCCAGCTTGCCCGGCGACAATTGCCCTATCTGCCTGGACCCTCTGGATAGGAATGACATGGTGTTCCTTCGTTGCAATCACGCTATGCATCAAGATTGCTACGAGCAGTTAATCAATAGTGGAGCTAAATTCTGCTCGCTCTGCAGGAAGGAATTGTAGGAGTTGCAGAACAGCATTCAACAGGAACAAGCACAAAGACAGCTTTAATCGAAAAACGGGCACAACAGTTATGAAACCCGAGAACCCTCGGCCTTGATCTTAATGGATCGACAAAAGCGATAAGCAATCAAAGAAAGTCTGTCTTAGCGTTTAATTGTCATACTCTTTTTTTCTAAATAAACACAAAATGCCTTAGAGAAGTGCCTCCAGTACGGGTGCCGCAATCAGACTCCAACTCTCCCGCCATCGCAGCTGCTGGAACTGTTGCAGGCTGCGCTGGAAGCCAGCTCTCGTCTCCAAAATGCTTGGGTTTTTCGGGAAGTGTTCGAACCAAATGCGTAGCTGTTCGGCCAGCTGAATGTGGTCTGCAAACACGAAGCCATTCTCGCCGTGCTTCACCAGCTCGTTCAAGCTGAAAAGAAGTTTAAGAGGTAAGAGCAAGGTGTGAATTGTGTGTATATGACATATGAATATAATCTTATGTAACTTTCATTTCTGACTTATCTTTACAAATATTTGATTATTTGCTCTATGAATGATAAGGTGCATAAAATAGAACTTACCATTTGAAATCATAGGCGCATACGGGCAGGCCGCTGCCGAACATGTCCACCACCTTCATGGGTAGATCAAGGCCACTGGTGCTCCAGTGAAGGCACACTCCGAGATCGGCGCTGGCCAGCACAGTGGGATAATCTTCGATCTCCAGCCATGGCGTGATCACAGAAACCTTTTTCCACTGCAACCGGGCGATCTCCGCAGCATAATGCTCTTTTTGCGGCCCCTTCCCTGTAATGATGCACAGCAGCAAGGGATACACTAATGGCTCGGCTTGCGCGGTCTCTTCGTACGATTGCAGGGCCTTCAAGAGGATCCCAAAGTCCTCGTCCTGCGTCCAGCTTGTGCTGGATACTAAAACAGCATGGCGCTGAGGCTTGTACTGCACGCCACCATTGGCCATCTTTTGGGTAAGTGCTGTGGCCTCCACCACATCGGACTGGTTGTTACCCGTGCTTTGGAATTGCGGATAATCTTTGGCGAGCTTTAGAAACAGCTCGTGCTTCTGGGGCAGATCAATGGGGTGGAACTGCGTGGGCGCTCGATCATAGAGAACGTTTACGGGCCTAAAATAATATAGAGAATATAAAGAGGTTTTCAACTATGTGTGAATTAACAATACTTACCCAATCTTCCAGTTTTCCTGGAGGTCCTCCTGCATCGCCCGCGTCACACAGAAGTGAGTGTGCGCTTTGGAGCCAAAGTAGCGCTCTAGACGCCGCACCAATCGGATCAGTGGACTTTTCTCTCCGCCAGACATGCCCAGGGCCAGCACTGTGTAGGTGTAGTTGTGCCAATCAATGGCCAGCTTAGTCCGTGTGAGGGCGCAGTACAGGTAGCACACAATCAGCGTGGGAATGCCGGGCGGATTCTGGACGAGCAGGAAGCTGGGTCTCCGTATGGAGATAAGGGCCATCAAGAGACTGAGCGTCTGCCAAAAGGCCTTAAAGAGCAGCCGCAGCTTGGGCGTGAGGTTGGTCACTGGCACTGCAGTCAGTTCGTGGATGCGGCACCGTGGCTGCTGAGTAAGTGCCTCCAGAGGCCTCGTCTCCAGGTAGCCTATGATGTCCACGTGGTAGTTCTCCTCCAGCAGGCTCTGGGCATGGTACTGCATACGTGGGCTACGCCCAATGTCGCCCAGCACTATGACGCAAGCGTTTCGCTTCTTCGGCGGCACTTCCGTCATCGCGGAGCAAGGGAAATAGGAAATGATCAATATCTCAAGGAAATTGCGCGTTTTGTTTGTGGTTGAAATCCTGCGGAACAGTGTGGCTGCTCTCCCGTTGAAAAATCAGTGTTACCGTGAATTGGCCGATTAAAAATACCATACAGGGTAGTAGTTGCCTTTTTTTTAAATACTTCTAAATACTAATAATAAACCCTACGATCCAAAATATACACGAAATTAATTAATTTTAACCTTTTCTTGCCGCCCAGAAAACTGATCCATGTGTGCAATGATTCTTCAATAGGCTATAATCTAATATACGATTAATTTATTTCGCTTGCAAAATCACAGCTGTTTAATATTTTGATCCGGCAACGCTTTACTTTCTTCTTTCTCTTTTCGCTGATTTGATTATTATATTATTTTTTATGTGGAGTTTTTTTTATTTTAATTTAATTAAGACGGCAGAAAAAGCTATTGTTTTTATTATTATAAACAAAACAAACCTAAAACCTGTAATTAATGATAAGTATTTATTTAAAATGTAATTGTTGGAATCGACGTGTTTATTCCATAATAAATAATTAAGTTTCTTGATCCGCCAAATAAGCTATATCTAGCCAGAAATAAGCGAAAGTGGCAGCACTGCCCATATAGATACTCCCCAAATCACTCAACACAGTCACATTATTTTCACCGTTCAACGAAGTCGGATGTGTTCGGGCGCGAGTTCGGCACTTTTTGAACGGGACTTCAGCTCTGCGTGTGTGTGCGCGTGTGCGTCGTTGTGTGCGTTTACCCGCAAAGCTATGCTACAATATTTGAAGCAACTAATGCTGATATAGAGGAAAAATTATCAAATTAAATGCAAAGTGAGACAAAAGCAAAGCAAAAACCAAAGTAAAGTCTGCCATATTGTGGTTTACCGTTTATCAGACAGTCGCAAATACGCCGGTAAGTGAAATCAGGATATTGACTCGCGACTGCCGTTATTTTACGCATATTCGCCGGCAAAACAAGCCGGTTTTCCACCCCCCATTTGGCGCCTGTCTACGCGGGAGTGTGTGTGTGTGTGTGCGTGTGGTTTGGGGGTGTGTATGGCTGTATGTGGGGTTATTTCAAACCATCGAATTTCGATGAAGTGGAAATTCAAATTTTTGTACACCGAGCACTACTACTTGCCGTACATCCTTTCGCGGGTTTTTGTTTCTTTATTTATGCATCTTTATTCGCTTCGGATTATTCCTGTGCCATCATAAAATTTGTCATTTGTCTGGCTGTGCAGACGTACAGTGAAGCCTCCGGAGAGGAAAGGCTTTTTTATGACATTAATAAGATTCCTTAAATCACGAAGAGTTACTCACCTACTGCAAATCTTAAAATATTGAGAGGTTTCTAGGGAACCAAAATTCAAAATACAAAAATACTTTAAAATTAATCCCTTTAAATCTACAATCAATTAAAAATATTTATAATAAAAAAAAGGTTTACAATATACACTAAACTTAACTTTGATTAGTTCATGCTATTGAGTATGGACTGTAACTATGCTCGTGTGCTACACGTACTTTATCCCATTAGGCCCGTCTGCAATTCCTGATCCAGACGCGATACTCTCTCGCTCGTTGTCCTTCCGCTTCCTGCGTCCTTCGCAAAAGGCAAATAGCCAAACTGCCACCCCCAAGTGGGCGGTGGGTGGTTGCACGGCTTTCCTCTAGGTGGGTGCTTCTCAGGGGTGAGTCCCTGGCTGCTGTTGCTGCTGCTGCTCTTGTCTCGTGGGGTTGGCCTGGCCGTGCCGCAAGCTTCCACTGTTGATTTTTGATTTCTGTGCGGCTTTTATTGCGCTGCAGAAGTTTTTGCACTCCTGTCGCCTTTATTTTTTGCAGCTCTCTAGTTTCTTTCCCATTCCTTATTGCAGCTATTTGGCATAGAAAAGTTGTCGTCGGTCTAGACATGGGTCGTCTAAAGGATATTTTTTGTAAATATTTTAACCAGATTTGTCCTTTGGAATTATGTATGAAGTGATTCATAATGAAAATTAGGAGATTTAGAAATTTGAAAACTGAACTAAACTCAAACTATGTCAAGAAAAGCTTTATAGACCTTTTCATAATTCGATTATTCGATTTAACAAATTAAATGTAAAATAAGTAAAATGCAAAATAATATGTAAAGGGGGGAAATAAATTCATATTAAATTTCATGCTTAGTTTGAAATACCTTAATCTATGCTTATTTTGCAATATACTAATCATGTTGAGCTTTTACAAAAATTAACTTTATTGTTTTGTATAATAAAGACTGGATTTTTATAAATTGAAAACAAATTCTGCTATAATGAAACTCAAAAGCTAAATTTACCTTATCCAATTAAAATGATTTTCGTTTTTGAAGCAATTTGATATTTCATACTAATAGTTACTACAAGGATTTAACCAATTATTTAAATTTTCTATTTTCACTTTGCTGTATATATATTTTCTTCCTGCCATAAAATGGTTTTTGCTTTAGTAGGATTAAATTGTATTTTATGTTTTATTTATATATATAATAAAATTTATTTTTGGCAAAGGACTACAAATGCAATTTATCTGTTTCAGCTACGTCGGCAAAACATATCAAGGAAGGGATTAATTTTGACTGAAAAATTCACTTTAAACATCGCTCGAGATAGAATAACTTTGACAGGTAAGATACCCCAGCAAAGGGCCATGTGTGTGTGTGTAGGGTGGAGGTGGGTGATGATGATGCAAGGTGGCTGACTCACCTGAGTCAGGCATCCGAGGCAGTCAACCTGAATGGTCGATTATCGCTGCATCTAATTTGTATGCCAAAGCCGTCTAGCTGCTGCCCGCATGCATCCCGCTCCAAAAGGCAAAGGCGCGAGAGCTATTTGAATAATTCGCATCATGGACTCTCTCTTGGATGCCTGGAATAGAGTCTCCAAATGGGGCAGAACATAGAGGATTCCGATGGGCACCGGTGCCGCATGCAAGCAGCTGCGTGAGCTTGTAAAATGCCAGCAGCACACAATGCCAAAATATCCTAAACAAACTTCCGCTTCGCAGACGCCCCGACGGAGTAGAGGTGGCTATAATTAAAATCTGGTCGGAGAGACAACGACAAGTGCATCGCATCCAGGCCCCTTTTCCTATTTTCGTTGGTCCCTCCTCTGGCCCTCTTTTTGATTTACAGTCCAAACACTGAAAAGTGCTGACAAAGAAGATGTTTCTAATTAAAAACAGTGTCGATTTCTAAAATTAAAAATCATAAATAATACAAAAATAATAGGTAAATCATGAATATTGATAATACTTAAACATACATTCTTTACTTTACTTTAGTTCTTCTTAATGAGAAAAACTAATGGCTAACAAAATGTGAAATGAAATTAAATCAAATGAACTTTCTTAATTATAAAATTATTTTTATTTATATAAAAGATTTCTGAATTTATTATATTTTTAAAGTTCATTTTATTTCATTTCATTTCCCATTTTATTAGCCATTAGTTTTTCTTTCAGTGCAGTACACAAGATCTTTGGCTGGGCACTGATCGACATCGAGTGTCTTTGACATTTTCGAAATCACAAAGACAAAGTACTTTTACAGAGAAACTAGCGGCGGAAGTGTTCATTCTCTTTGTCTAACTCTCTGCCTGCTCCTCAATTTGTAGGGAGGTGGTGTAGGGTAATTGGGTTCAATCGCCACACGTGACAAACATGTGGAACAACTTGAACTGGTCTGGACTAGCTCTGTATCAAGAGGCAAATTACGCGGTCCAATTCAGGTACAAAAAGACTGAGAAGTTACCACGGGTCAATGACTACAGTTCTTTTCTTAGTTTAGCAATACTTTATTTAGAGCAAAAACTAAAATAAAGATGATCTCTCTTGGTAGGTGTTTTTTTTTTATAAAACTTACATTATTAAAGTAATTTTTTTGGATGGAAACTGAACTATTTGTAAGCCTATGATTGTCTTCGAAAAAGATTACGATTAATGATTAAAAATTTTAAAGAAATATATTTATTATTAATTAAAATAATCCCACTTTTCTTAAATTTAAATGAAGTATACATTTATTATACATTCATTACTCTTTTAAAAATATTTAAATGTTAATGGAAGTTCTTTCTACCATTTTAGAATTTTTTATATAAAATAGAATTTCCTCGGAATGATTGCAATGAAATCATAAATAGTTCCTATAAATATTTCATAAATTTAAATATACATTTTAAAGCCAGAAAGAAACTAAATCCAATTTCCGTGTAGTCAAAGGAACTGGGTAGTTCCGTTCAACTGTCGGATGCAGATGCAAGTTGCCAGCGGGTCATTTGCGTTGAAGCTTTTATCCCCGAACGTGGACACGCGAATGACTGACTGACTGAATGACTGGCAGGTTGACTGACTAACTGACTGAATGAATGACTGACTGACTAACTGACTGACTGACTGACTGGCATGCAACAATTGCAAAGAGAAAGGTGCGAGTCGAGGAACTGATAAGCTTCTCTTCTTCCTTGGCTCTGCTCTCCAAATTTATGCACTTCCCCATCCCCAAAATGGAGAGAGGAGGGTCAGAGTGGGAGAGGGGGGTCCGAGTGGGAGAGGGGGGATAGCTGGGGTGAGTGCCTTGGGCAGCGACAACTGCAAAGTGTTATTAAGTTGAGTTTGTTGTTGTTCTTGTTGTCACTATTGTTATGGTGTTGTTGTTGTTGTTGCTTTTGTTATACTTTCAGTTGGTCTCTTGTTGGGAGTACAGTGAAATATACTTAAATTGAATTTATTGAATTGTTTTCTAAAATCTTTAATACTTTCTTTAGGGGAAATAGTTTTGTTTTTATAATAATACATAAATGTAAATCTAAATATATATAAATAATAAATATATATCATATAAATTGATAATGAGTATTGATACGTTTTTGGTTAAAAACTAATATAATTATATATACATATATACATATAATATGTATATATTCTTACTGCTGTCTTGATTTTTGTGGCTTAGTCTCGAAGAAACCTTGTTTATTTTTACTATATTTAGGTTTTATTAAATCTCCTATTGTAAATAAAGAAATATGTCCTTTTCGACTTACAAAAAGAACAATATTTTGCTTTTATAGTGAACATATGTATATTACCTGGTACCTCATTTCTTGTAAATTTTACCCCAAAGTGACTTGAACAGTACCCACTGTCATTGCTCTCGCACTCTCATTGTTGGCACTTGCTTTTGCTTGTTGCCTTTGGGCCATATTTTGCACCTTTTACGTTTATTGTGACATTATGCTTTGAATAATGGACGACACAGTAACAACAACAATAGCAACAACACCAACAACAAGAGGGCAAACACTTTTTAGAACACAAGCCAAATAAACGATAGAATGGTTCCAAGGGGGGTGGGGGATGTTGGGTTAGTGCCTGCCACTTTCCTTGTGTATTTTGCATCCTTTTTACATTATGTTTTGATTAAAAACTGAGCCACAGCTTCGCCGCAGCAGCAGCTGGAACAAAAAAAAAAAAACAAAAAAAAAAACAACTAAACACACAGAGAGAGAAAAATCACAAGAAGCGCAAACAAAAGCGAAGAGCAGAGCAAAGGCAAACAGGACATAACAAAGTGCGGTGTGTACCGAGTCCAGTCAAGGCAAGTGGACGTGGCAGGTGGGTGGGAGCGGGAGCGGGAGGGGTGTGGTAAATAGCCTTCACTGTGGCGGTCACTTTCAGGACATCCGTGCATAAAATAAACATAAAAAAATGCAAGGAAAAATTTATGTTTGCGGCTAAGTGAAAAAATGCTGATTAAAATGGCCAAGACCACGATCCCCAGCAAATTTATTAAAAAAAAAAAACTAGGAAAAACCAAAGCAAAAGATGACATAACATGAATTAAAATAATAATCAGCCATCTTCCTGCTTTTAATATCTTCATAGCTGTGCAAATATCTCGAATGTCGTTTTCAAATATCTCAAATGTCAGCATCTGCGCCCCGGTTTTTGTTTGAATTTAATTAAAATGTTCTTTGCGGCATCCAGTCGGAGTATTAGCATTGGAAAATAGGAAAAGTATAAAGTAGAATTAGAAATATAGGAAAACTTTTATGTTGTTTAAAAGCTTTTCTTGTTTTTCTTTAAAGTTTAAAGTTTACGAAAAAAGAACATAAACTTTTGCCATCAGTATTCCCTCATTTGCTGCTCAAAAATCCTCATAATTTTGGTAATTTGATACATCGTATATGTACCAGCCGAATCGAATTTTAATGAGATGCTCATGTTGGCCATGTTTAACATCATTTCTTTTGCTGGCCACAAAAATGTTAATTTTTCATATTTAGCTTTGAAAACCAATTAAAATGATCCCTAAAAAACCAGTGAAGGGAACAGAATGTTACATGGGACCAGGGATATATGGGATACAGGACACGCTTCCCTCAGCTGAGCCGGTGGCTTGTCACACCTCCCAAACAAAAAAAAAGATGAAGGGGAGAAAACCCGAACCAAAAAGAGCACCGAAACCCGACGCCTCTGCAGTTGGTAAACTCTGTTGCCGCAGAGTGAGTGAGTCATTATGGTGGCAACAGGGGGTTTTTTTTGTGGCCAAAAGGGAGTGAGGAGTGGTCGAGGGATGGGAGGGGTTTGGCGTTGGCGCCTGTCAGTTTTCGCAAATGAGGTTGAGCCATCTTTCCAGCCAGGATGTGTGTAAGCCTGCGTGTGTGTCTGTGTTAACGGGGCAGCTGCATTGTCGGGCAATTAAGCGCGGTCCCAGCCTGAAACTAAGCTCGTTTGCACTGAAAGAAAAATCCAGCTAAGCCAAGATTATAACAGATGATTAAATGTAAAAGAACAAACATATCCTTACAGATAAACTCGTTTTCCTCCAGCTAAGCCTTAGTATTTATTCGGTTAATACGATACCGGAACTCTTGTAAATGAAGTATAATTTTTTAGTTTTTAACTCGTAAGTTAGCTTATACTTTAAATATACCTCTTAATTAACTTCTTAATTAACTTGTCTTCTAATTTTAGAACTGTTTTGTAAGAAAACATAAGGATGCTTATCCTTCCCCTCTCTTTATTAGATCAACTTGTTTAAATTAACAATATAAATGAACAAATATTTTTCATTTCGGGGTAGGGTGGAGAGGTGCCAAGGCTGTGATGGGTCTATTCCAGGTACCTTTCACCTCTCACCACCCCACCACCCCACCACCCCACCACCCCCTCTACCTCTGTCATCATCCCTCTCCTGCTGCCACCTGGCTCTCTTTTTCACTTTGCCATCTTCAATTTGGGTTCATTGTCGTTTCTCGTGGCTTGTAATCAAACAAATGACTGCGCCCAGGTGTTGCCGCTGGCGTAGCCACACCCACCCAATACGCACACCCACAACCAGAAAACACACCCCCACGTCCTGCCCCCCTTGGAACTCCATTCTCCATTTTCCAACCAATTTTGGAGGCATCCTTGTGGCCTTAAAGCTTCTTTCATTGCCTGTCAGTTGCCGGGGTTTTTTGGCTTGGTATCGCTACTAACGTGCGTTTGCCTTCATTGTTGGCTTTTGGCAGGCTCTTCTCGGTCGGTTCCTTGTCCTCCTCCTCCTCCTCCTCCTGGCACCCATGTGTCCCTCGTCCTTGCCGTATTCCCTAGTCGTTGGTGCCTCTTTACTTTTAATGATGCCCAATTTGTCGTTAATTTTTTGGGCATTTTGTTTTATGTTTTATTTTTGCTTCTCATCGTTTTCCAGCTGAGTCTTGCCTGTGTCACTTCCTGTTTCTTGGCTAATACACAGGACGAAAAATATAAATAATTACTCATAAGATACAACTAGGAAATGGATAAAGGATTGACATAAAACAAATCGAAATATACACAAATGATTTTAAATTATACAAAACTAAAAGTATATACCTTTTAAACATGGAAATCTTATTTTCAAAGCAACATTAATTTATATTAATCGGAACTTTTCTTCCTGTGTGCATCCACTGTTGATTTGTCTTTTGTTTTGCTTGGCTGTGACTTTGGGGAATTTTTGTTTTATGTCTTTGGGTCGTGCAAAACTTTCTTCATCGTCGTCATCATCATCATCATCGTTTCATTAATGGGATTTTTAGTTGTTACTCTATTCAGCAAGTTGCCTGTTGTCCTTTGTCGCTTTTGTGTTGATCTATGTCCGTTTTGGGGGAGCTATTAAAATCTGATTATGTGCTCCAATGGGATTCCGAATACATAGATAGAAAATAGCGGAAGCCCTAACATTTTCCATTAGATTTTCCACAGCCCGACTTCCGCCCATTGTGTTCATTAAGTAAAGCACTCGTTGAGGCTAAATGGCGCTTAAAGGATTCCCCGAAATAAGGAGAGCAAATGGCAGATAGCAAATGGATACCAGTGGCCACGTGGCAAACCCTTTTACGACTTCATTTTCATTAGCGGCACCATTGCAAAGTACAAAATCCAGGCAAACCTCATGGTCCACCCACAATGACTGAACCCCCGAAACTATCTCCAAACTATCCAAAAATAACTAAAGTGAACCAGAGCCAGACCAAAGCCAGAACCGGCAACCGAAACAAATGCCCCGCGGCATTGTGGCAACTGCGCATCTGTTCATCTGCTCATCCACTGCAACTCCTGGCGGCGGATGCGCTGCACCACCTCATCATCGCTCCCAAAGAGGAGTGGGTTTTTCCAGGGTGTTGCCGCCAAGGGGATAAATAGCAGAACAGCGGAATCATTGGGGTTTTAGTTTAGTTAAATATACAGTTCCCTCCTCGCTGGCTGGCGCATCAAATATATTTCTAGAAATGTATTATCATGTTAATTTATAGAATTTCCGGATGCTTTAGTTTTAATTCCATTAACTGACGATGTAAAGTTAATTAGCTATTTAGAAAATGTTTTGTAATGGCAAAATGCTTGCTCATTCGGGATTCGAAATTTAATTAAGTGATGAGATGTATTCATGGATCTATCTGTGTTTGTTTAATAAATAGTTGCCCTAAGAATAATGTACATATTTTTAAACTTATTGTGAGTATAATACTATTTGAAAGATTATCCTAACAGCATCAATAACTTGGCTAAACCAACAAGGCTCTCATGTATCCTAAGGTCTTAATATTTGAGTGATATATATATTTCAAAAACAGCCTTCTTCATGGCTTAAATGCTTGTAATAGCCTGAATTCCTTTTAAAGTGTTCCCAGGCATCCAAAAATATCCTTCTGCCTGCATTCAAGCTGCATTTTTGTGAATCCCATTCCAGGCCAGGCAATCATTTCTTTCCTGCTGCTTCTGGTTATTGTTATGATTGCTTAGAGTGCTGTGGAAAACAGAGCTGGGAATTCCAAAGGAGCTGGTTCAGCTCCTGCTTCTCCTGCTCAACAAGCTTTTAGCCAAGAGGCGGCTCATTTCACTTGACGCCTCATGGAACACCGGGCATTGGCCCAAACGCTTCTCTCACTCCTCCCCTCACCGTATACCCGATAGCTCCACCATGTTCCCTCTACTCCAAGTCCAATCCAATTGCCATGCAAATGTGCAACAATTGACAACAGAAACAGGCGCCAGACGAGATGCCATAGTTGGCAACGAGTGTAGCTTCGAGGAGGAGGAAAAACATGACGCACATGGACATGGACAGACAATTAAGTGTCAAGTTTTTCACGAACATTATAATGGCCAAGAAGCAGGGATGGGAGAGGAGGGGAGGGGGGAGATTGGAATAGCGGGAAACACACTGCAACTAGTGACAACGAGTGTTTTGTGCTGTTTTACATTTGCCTCTGTGTGTGGAGATAGTAGAGATGAATAAACACACTGAGAGAACAGAACAATATATACAAATATAATAAAGAGACGTTGCAAAAAGCTTAATAAGATAGTTCATATATATGACTTACTTAGAAATAAGATTTGTTTTTTAATTAGTAGCATTTCATCTGGGTAATTGTTACAGTGTATTTGTATGTCATTGCTTTGACATTTGTCAACTGGATGGCGACAAAAGCAAAAACAAAACCGCTCTCAGTTCCAAGGGCTACAGTTTGAGGGAGACAGACGACACAGACAACAGGGCGTATGTGTAACTTCCGGATTTTCTTGTTGTTATTGTGCTTTTCCTTGTCTCTTTATTTGTTGTTTTCTGTTTTTGTTTTTGCTTTCATTTTTTGATTTTGGATGCTGCCTCAGCAAAGTGGATTATGCTTTAGAGTGTGTATATGTAAGTGTGTGCAGTAGGGATATTTCATTTTCCCCAGCACCCATATATCCTTCCCAGTGTCCCTCTACCACGACACAAAACAAAAAAAGCCATGGAACCAAACAATTGCCTAACAAAAGCCGCTTACATACAACACTTGAGGCTCGCACAATTCTGGCTGTTGCTTTTTGCCTTTTCCTATTCGCCATTTGATGCTGCCAACTAGAGTCTGACTGCAGTTAAATTACAATTGTTCGCTTTGTTGCACAATGTTTTTTTTGTTCTCGACCAATTCTTCTCGGGGTTTCCTATTCCTATACCCATTTCGTATATGTATTAATGGGTGTTTTTTTGTGGGTGGAATACGGATTATATTTAATATATAAATCTTGTTAATTATTAAGATAATTATTATTAATGTTGTTATAAATCTCTAAAAATCATTTCGTTTTATGTATTTTTTTCAGGTAATTACACATTGGTCGGGAATTTGCTGGCATTGCTTTTAGTACATAAACTGTGAGTTAATAATAAATAAGTTTTAAAAAAGCGTCATTAATACCTTTTTAATTATCGTAAAAATAATTTATGTTTATCAGATGAGCTTTTACATGATTTTATCCTCATTAACTTAGAAGCGAGTATTATACCCAAAAGCATATGAAACTATAGAAAAATTTTGTTTCAAGACCTGGCTTTATAGTCTTGTTCTAGTTCTTGGTTAAAATACTTTATCTGTGTCGCGGAATTCGTACTTGGGAATTTTAAGTGCATGTCACGAAACAACTACGTATACTTAATATTGGTAGACTAGGAGACGGTTTATTAATAAGTGCTTTTAGTTTCTTTATTTGATTATTGATTTAAAAGCTTCTCAGGGAACTCCAAGATAAGAACTTAAGGATTTTTACAATCAATATAAATAGATAATATTTTGGGGGGGTACAGAGTAATCTCAATTCGTATCCATTCCCATAGTAGAGAACCATTTCTAACTGTGTGTCGGTTCCCTTCCATATAAGTAATATGTAATTGTGTTTGGTCTGCTTGAAGGGAGATGCACACACATTCAGTGGTAACGAGAGCCAAAGGGAGAGAGAAAGGTATACCAGGGTAGAAAGAGACAGAGAAGGGGAGTTAGACCCCACCACCAGCTTTGACACAATGTTTTCCGCTTTTCTCCGTTGCTGTTTTGCATTGTTTCATTTTTTTTTTGTAGTCGTTGTGTGCCACAGTGTTTAAATGGTATAAAATGCTAATCGCATTTGGCCCACACGGCGTTGATTTATGCCTGTTTCTCTCTCTGTGTGTGTGTGCGAAGCGAAAGGATTCCCTTGGCCATGTGTGTAGGTGTAAAGGATTATAGGGAATTTGGCTGCCACCGCTTAAAATTTCATGTTAATTATAACGAAATTTCAAATTAATTCATTAGGCATAAATCATTTGGTTGGCTAAATAAAAAAAAAATAATAATAATTTCAAAGAAGCGTGAAACCCGAACGCACAAATTCCGCTGCGAATGGAAAATGTAGCAAAGAGACAAGCAAATCTCATTTGCATATATGCAAGTTAACTTCATTTGCATGAAATGCGACGCCGCTTACCTCCTGTATAACAAAAACAACAAAAATATATAAAAACAGGAATGGAACAGGAGGTACGGGAAGGGGATATGTGTGTGTGGGTTAACTTGGAGCAGCAGGACCAAAAGCAATTACAACATCAACAGCCGTGGAGACTTCTGAACGTTCACACTTAAGTGCCGAGTAACTACATAGTTCAGATACAGTGCGTTTCAGCATAGTTGCTACCTTAATTATTTACAATTTATTATACTAGTTGAGATTTAAACAGATTTTTTAAAGCTGAAACTATACATATAAATTTATCTTAAACAGTTCATATAGGCAACTCTCACAAGATGTGTGTTAAAGTCCTAAAAAATTAAAAGTATTAGTTTCATCTGTGTCTCTCTTTCCCTCTTCACGAATTGCCTGCACTGTACAAGGAATAGCGAATGAGAGGCTTTTGGAGAGAGACACGTTGGAGAACTTTCAATAGAGAATTGATTAAGATTACATAAACTCGTAATCCTAAAGCACACTGTACCTGAACATCCTGCATCCTGCAATCCGTCAAGTACATAATGTGAGTAAATGGGATACACACCATCCGGGGGGAGTCGGAAAAGGACGATGACATGAGGGTAATGAGGGAAGTCGGAAGCGAAGAGGAGAAGTGGCTATGTATGTTAGCTGCTTGCATTTCCATAATGAAGCATCACGAACTTTTGTATTAAAACTTATTAAATTTCTGCGGCTGGTGCTTGCAACTCGGGCTGCAAATACACTGACAGAAATACAAGTACTTGGAGCGCTTAAGTTCGCTGGCCTTTCGCACACTTCATCGCACATAGGGCTTAATTTTGTTTAATTATTCGTTACGGGCAAGAGCCATAGCTCGAGGCTTGTTCCGACCTTTTTCACATTATTCTTTTGGTCCGAATTCATTTTCATTTGTGCAGCCCGTAAGTTTTTCCCCCATCGCCACATGGCATCCTGAAGTCATTTTTCGCCGGCTTTCCTCTGGCTGTCTCGCTTTTCCGACTCTGCCGCTCTCTCCCCCCAATCTTCCTTGTCTCCCTTCACTTAATCCTTGTTAGCTTTCGGCGTGAGTTGGTTTTTCTCCGTCTGTCTGTCGCGCATTTTATGCAAATTACTTGCTTAAAGCTTAAAGTATAAAAAATAAAAAGCAAGTGCAGATTGGCGCTTTTCCATGGAATGGAATGGTATGGAAATTCCTGAGAAAAAAACAAGCGCATAAAGCCAGTCACGTCACATATGGCTGTAAGCCGGTAGGAAAAGTATGCCATTCGGCTTTGGACTTATCGGCCGGGTCTCTTTGAACCTGGATACCAAAGATCCTTTTCTGCCGCATTGATGTCCTCAAATGCGAGTTGCGTGACTTGTGTGACTTTTATATTTCGTATCATCAACGAAGCCACTTGCGCCAAGTCATCATCATCATAATCATCATCATCCTCCTCCGTTTTCCTGTTGACAGTTGAGTATTATAAATGCCAACGAATTGCTACCTCCGACTTCCACGTTGCCCTTAACTTTTTGGTTGCTCTTAACTTTCCTTCAAAGTCTCCTGCTCTTCAGCTTTATTAAATGGAGCATAATTTATGTGAGGATTTAATTTTATTGCCCCAAAAGGGACTCCCCGTGATATGCGTATCAGAAGATTGTCTGCAATTGAGGAAAGAACAAGTAGGGGAGTGCTAATTGAAAGGTAATTGTACAGTAATCTATGAAGGAAAGTGCAGAGTGAAAGTCTTATGAAAAATATTGATTATCTTTGTATCTCCCCATTATGCATACATCCTTAGGTATTCGTTTAAACTCCTCCACAACCACTTAATTCCCTTTGCTTAATTTCTATGTGGGTCACTCTAGTGTCCCAAATTAAATTGTCTAACCCGCAGTAAACTCAATCCAATCAAAGTTCCTCTAAAACCAACCCCAAAAACCAACCCTTTGGGTCAACCACACCCACAAAAACACCACCCACTAACCAGCCATCAAGTTCAAGGCATGCATGTAATAACCAACTCAATTACCGGCTTCTAGCTTCTAGCAATTCGCTATCGATTTAATAATTGCCTGATGTCTGATAAAAGTAAAAATACATGTCAATCGATAATATCCATTAGCCATAAACAACCGATAGGAGGTTTTGCGTAGTTTCCTGGTCTCTCCACCCAAAACCAAACCCATCGTTAAGAAATCAAAAATCGATTAAGCGCACCCCGCCCCCCACGCATTCACCGGGACTTCCCCTTTTTCATTTGCGGCTGGCAAAAACTTTTAATTACGTGAAAATACAACAAAAAAAAGAAGGGAATGTGTATCGCTGTTAATATGGCAGAAGTTCTTGAAATTTTCATCGCAAATTGCCATTTAAAATGCAATCACATTAACCCCAGTCTTCCTTTGATCAATTGAGCCAATTGTGGAATGCTTAATTGCTGGTGCTTAATGTGCTTTTGCTTTGGGTTCTGCAGGTATTTTTTATTTAATTGGTAGATTCTCCTGCCGGAAAAGATATTATTTTGGGGAACAAGGGTAATTAATTTTATAAAAAAACAGATTAAGTATTATTATCATTGAATATCATTGAAGCGATTTCTTTATCATTCTGAAAGAGATCGAAATCACTGCCTATAAAATTAATTGTAAATAATAATTCTTATATTACAAGTTAATAAACTTTTAACCTTGTTGCTTAGTGTACGCATAACTGCCAAAAAATATCAAGCAAACGAGTTTCATCTTCCTGAACTGAACTGCATCTGAAATCTAACAGCTGCCTTTAAACGCAGATGAAATCTCCAACTGCCTTGCGTTGCCTGACCATTAATTTGAACAAAGCTAATGCCGAAAATTATATGGCCAACGGTATCCGCCAAAATTTGGGTTACCCTCGACCGCAACAACAAAAAAGTTTAAATAAAACCGGCTTTGATTACGACTGGTTCGCGAAATAAGTTCCGCTCCCTTTGCCCCAAAAAAATCGCCAGGAGTCCAGCAACAACAGATGTCGGCGATCGGGATCGAGTTACCTGCCTTGGGTCTGCTATATGGTGTCTCCTTTGATTTGAGTTGTGGCAGGTGCAAACGACGATCCACGGTCTGGATCTGGGCTTTAGGGCCTCTGTATCACAGAGAGAAAATATTGATTATTGAGAGGATATTGAAGAAATTTAATGTGATATATCAACTAAAATAATCAATTGATTGGACCTGCAGAACCTTTTTCCATACTTTCTCTTACTTCTTTGGGTAGTTCATAATGTAAAAAAATATTATACAGGATTCAAGATAGAAAACTATATATTTCTCCTACATTAAGTTAACTTCAAATTCTGTATCTCAGTGCATGTGTATCTCTGTTCCTGTCTCAGGCTTTGTGTCCGTTGCTTTAACTGATTTCCAATGCGTTGGCACACCTGCTATCCTGTCCTTGTTTGCGATCTCCCCTGAAGGAATATATATGTATGTGTTTATGTCCCTATCCTTCCTTAAGCACTGACTCACTCGCCTACCTGAGTCCTCGCGATCCTTTGTGGCCATAATAGCCTTTTCGCAATTTGTTTGCTTTGGTTGTTGTGCGCTCTGCGTTAATCGAAAGTGCTTAAGTGTGTATCCTGAGCAGGACTCTTCGAAGATTACGATCTGCGGCTTAGGGAGGATGGGTCTGGAACGACCTCTCGTCATTGTCCGTGTCACAATAATTGCCATCAATTATTCGGGCTACCTGCTACTGTCCGTAGAGAAACTCAAATCCCTGGAATGAAAAAAAATTGAACTCGAAGAGAATGTGTTAATAACTTTGACTGCCTTTTTGAAGGGTATTCTTTTCAGGTGTCAATTGAATCGTATTTTATTTTACTAAAACAAAAACAGAATTAGTAATATAAAAGGTATTTTGCTCATAGAGTTTATTTTAGCATAAATATTTACTTATTTAACAGAGACCCAGCGCATTTCCTTTCCACTCTCTGCTCTTAGCATGGCCTGATGAAGTGATTCCACTTCAGTTTCACTTGACCAAATGAAATTTCCTTCATTAAAACTAAACTTGAAACTGAAGGAGGAGCAGTTGAAGAGCTTTTTGGGAAAGTGGGGTTAGCTATATCTGTGTAGATCTCCGAACAAACCGAGTTTATCTTTGCTTTTTCGGCTTTTTCGCTGTGCCGTTCGTCGTTGTCGTTCAGATTTACGAAAATTACAATTGTGTACACGAGGTACTTCAGCCTGAATTGTCGCTGTTAGTGTTTGCTCCACTCCACCCTCCCCCCAAAAACTAACCATCATCCCCTACTTCCTGGCAGCACTCTCTCTGGGAATCCCCAAGTCTCGACTGCATTTGCCAGTGTTATTCAAACGCCATTCGCCGTCGCATTGTTTGACAGTTCTGTCTCTACTTCTCGCTCTGCCCCCTCATTTTCTCTCTCTCTATCTCTATGTTACTCCGCCGAAAAACCAGATGAAAAAATAAAGAAAAACTTTATTTTCCGACAAGGCACACACACACTGACACTCAGACACGGAAATCGTGGAGGGAAACTAAGCAAAACCAAAGTAAACCAAAAATCGATAAGAATAACAGGCGGAAGAATATCAAGGGAATTTTCTTTTGCTTGCCGAACTTTGGGACCTTTTGTACAATATATAATGGAACAAACTTTAAGTGCCGTTAAAAGTAGTGTTGAGATAAATTTTGTAGAGACTCTGTATACATATATATATTTAAAGATAAATAAGTATATAAATTGTAAAATATATGCTTAATAGGTGCTTGTTTAACAGTAATATAAATATAAGCTTTCAGAAGTAAATTCACTTTTTGCCTTTACTTTAGAGTGATTGGAAATATCTATAATAAAAAGTTTAGAAAAATATATTTGCCATTAAGGACTTTAAATATGGTTATAAATTTTGAAATCAAAGGTATACAATGTATTATACTCTACTTTAGATTACAATCAAAGGTTTTCAGGATCAAATAAAGGATATACCATTTTAAAAGATGATCCTTAATGTTATTACTGTAATGTGAATTGTGAAATACCTTGAGCTAAATGTCAAAACTTTTATAGAACTGTACCAGGACCTGATAGGGCAGCGGAAGAGCTCTCCTATCCTGGTTCGTGGTTAAACCATCTCATTGCCATTCCTCGTATCCATCGCCTCCACCTGTCCATTTTTATTTCTGGCATCCTCCCACGGATGTGGTTGCCGCTTCCTTTCGTTCATTTACGTTTGACAGACGCTGAAAAGTACGTGTTTAGCTGGTGTCCTCCAAGGGAGGGGGAAACCAGGAGCCTGTCGGAGCCTGTTTGAAAATCTTTTGTCGATAACCACATTGAGGCCTGTCTACGGTCTGTCCTGTCCGCCGGAACTTAGTCATTCTTCTGAAGCAGGAGATGGAGGAGGGAGGAGCTCCCTGCGGGTATCTATCAATTGAGGAAATATCACTTCAAGTGGCCGGGCCATAAAACACAAAAACCCCTCCGAAAAAGTGGGAGCCCAAGTGGGAGCCAGTGTGCCACTTGAATCGCCTCGAGTGCAAATGAGAAAAGACGGACAAGTGGTTGTGGAGGAGAACCGGGGTCGTAGGAGTTTCCTATGTCCTGCACCCTCTCTCTCTGTACTATGTCCCTGGATATTTATCATTTTGCACTCTGGACTCGAGTGACAAACGAGTGGAAAGCCAAAGACACATGCAAGGAGTGAACCCAAGGAAAATATTGAAAAATGACTCGAAAATAGCCTCTGGTTTTTGGTCTCCGATTTACGGGTTTCTGGTGTCAGATAATAACGAATGCCAGACTTTGCCTCAATTTATTACAAATTGTCAGGAGGCCAGAACAAGTTGTTAGTAAAATAGCAGGAATTTTGTTTCTAATGGAGACTTTCTTTTTGACTAATAAGAAAAGGTATTTATTTCAAGTAAAAGGTTTCTTTAGTGTTAGGTGTAAATATATTATCTCGATTTGTATAGTATAGTGAAGTGAAAGAGTTAATAATACAATAATTTGGTATATTTTTCAGCTCACTGTATTATCATTAAACTAATATTGATTTTTAAAGTGCCAAAGCAAATTGTTTCTTTCCATAATTCGGGCACCTTCCCCATTTATCACGACCTTATTGTGGGTGGTTTTAATATCACCAGAAACTTTTATATCTAAAGGTATGATAATATTTCTATTTGTTTTTGGGAGTGTGCCTATGCTATCTATGTGTGTCACTTAGTCAACTTTGGTGTTTTCCCGCTCCCTATCACATTTCACGCCCTCTGATATGTACATTTCCCAGCGACTTCCATTAGTTTGTGACCAGGGAGGGAAGGTAGTCTCTGTCTTTTTATCTCTGCTTACTTTACCACCTTTTCTACCGGACTCTCTAATTCAGACTCAGATTTGCCGGAGTGGTCGGAGTGCCTGAAAGTTGGCCTAAAACATTTTTGTGATTCTGTCCGCCCGCACGGAAGTTTTTCAAAATTTTTGCAGGAGTCCAACTCTGGTGACTCCACGAATTTCCCCCCTCAAAACCAAGTCCTACCCACATTGCCTTAGATTCCTGCTTAATTTATGTTTCTATGTCGAGACCGTTGGTCTCTCTCTGTTTATCTGTCTCTTTCCTTGGCCCACTCTCTTTTTCTTTCTATTTTCTTCCCCTGTCTAGGTTCTTTTTGGTCTGTGCTCTATATTTAACAGCTTTGAGTACCGTGGAATATGTGCATGTAAATAAAGGAATATGATATATATGTATTGAAGTTTATCTTAAGGAAAAAATCCATAAAAAAGTTATAGTTCTTATGATTATTATGAGAATTATTTGATAATACTACTTGAAACATAACTATTTTTATAACTAAAGAAGTTTAGTTTTAAAGTTTTAAAAATAAAATAAATTACAATGAAAACAGTAGAATTAAATTTGAATTCTTATAGAATTTATATTATTAAACTCTGTATTTCTTAGGGTGCCTTCATGTCGTGAATATATTTGATTTCTTTTCCGACTTCTCTGTTTTATTCTAGACTTTGGCTTAAAGTTTCATATACCAGGTATTCAGGTTTCCTTTTCCTTGCAGCTCCTTCCCCTGTTCCCTTATGAAAATGCTGCTATGAATGCTTCCTTTGGTCTGTCTCCATTTTAACGCTCCCAATTTCCAGTTCCTCGCAGTCCCATTTACTGGGGGCTTTAAGCTTTTGGTTGCATGATAAAGTTGCCCAGATTGCGTCAGATCTTAATGAGCAAATGCAGCGGCAGAAGGAGCTGGAGCAGGCACAGGACCTGGCATAGGCACAGGGACACTGGCGCAGGGATTTTGAGGACATAAATGGGGACGCAGCTACTTCCGCGACCAGTGCGGCGGCCATGATTAATCTCAACACTTTCCGACCCATTAATTTCACTCAGCCGGCGGTAATGGATAGGGCATAAAAACAGGGTCTTCCCCTTTTCGAAGGGGTCGGTTCGAGTTGTCATGCGAGTGCTTCAATTCACATTACTTCACACTCCTTTTTGCAGCTGCCATTTTTCGAGGGGTTCCCGGCTTTCCATTCACCTGTGGGGACGAATCACCTTCCCCTAATGTGAAACTCGACTCAATGTCCAGCCAGCCCCTTGATGATTACGATGATGATGGGCAGATGACGATGAGGTGTAAAGGTAGCAAAATGGCAGATTGAAAGTGCTCTCATCTCATTTCAACAACATACACATTATAAACAGTCTCGGCTGGAAATTGCAATTTGTTTTGGCTAGAAAAAGGTGGTACATATATGAGGAATGCGTGTCATAAAATGAGTAAAATATTGCCCCAGGCTGTAGCCGAGGGTGAGCTGAATGGGGGAAGAAGGAAGGACGACTGGGAAGTATCGATAGGGGGAGTAGGACATTAAGACGTGACCTGGGCGGAGGAGGGGTTTCATTTTCAGTCATTGCCATGGCTACACCCTAATCTATGTCCTGCCCAGGAAAAAAAGAAATGGGGAGGAAATATATATATATTTTTATTTATTTTTTTCTGCTCTTCCGCTATTTTATTTCCTTCTTTTAATGCCCTTTCAAGGGGCATAATAATATTAACAAGGAGTTTGAAAGGGAACATAATATAAATAGACTAACATTATTTAAAAATTAATTGGTATCGAATACCGAAATTTAGATTCTTTAATCATAAAACATATAATAGGATTAAAAACTGCTTATAATCAAATCAAATAAGAAACTAAAACTCCTGGATTATCCCATTTCCCTTTTTGGTTTTGCCTTCTTTTATATTTCAAGAAATCCCTTAAGTTGTTGATGTTATCTACAGGACTATGAATATCGATTTCGTAGAGCATTTAAAGTCTCGACTTTGCAATTGTACTTTATTTATGGCTTGGTATTTCTAGATTTTTTCCTTTTGCCCATCGTTGTTGGGATGCGAAATTACATTTGTACCTTTAATTTATTGATGTTTGAATGCGCTTGTCTAGTCAGAGGACATTCCATGCTACAGGGGGTGTGTCCTGCGTAACAGCTGTGTGTGTGTGTGTGTTGGGTGAAAGGTGTGCGTGGGTGTTTTTCAAGGTGGCGATATGTGTGAGGGGTCACCTTTCGGGGCTCAGTTTAAAGGTTCATTTGCAGAGCACCCGTTCGGGGCGTGAAAATGGCCAACTAATAGAATGTCTTGACCCGAGAAAAGGGTTCCCAGCAATTTGATTTACAGGCTCTGCCCTAATGGCAGGATGCGAATGTGCCATGTGGGACCCGGCCAGTGGCTTGCCATTTTTATTTTGGGGAAACGTGACAGGACGAAATGCTAATGAAGTGGGAAATGGAAACCGTTTCATTTGTTTTATGCCAGGTGGGAATACCTAATAGTGGAGCAGAGGGAAATCTGCTTTGGCAAATTGCTAGAGAGATGGAGCTCAGCTGAGTTGGGGTTTTGGTCAAAGGTTGCTCCTCTTTAAGTCGCCTTTCTAATGGCCATAAATTATAAGTGACGAAGGATCTAGCCTGTTCGTTAACTTTGAGGACCAAATCCCTGCAGCAGCAACATTGCAACTTATTTACATGCCACACCAGGCTTTTCATCCTGTCTTCCTCCTCCTCCCCCTGTATATATCCAACTATAGCCTGCCAGGACACTCAATCTGTGCTGCCAAGAACTTAATGCCACGCGCCAGACAACAAAGGAACACCAGTCCCGAAAAAATGTGGAGACCATGCAAGAAAATGCAAAATTTATCATTTGCTGCAATAAGGCAGGATACGGAGCTTGGCAAGGATACCCATCCTATCCTTTGACATGCCACCAGCTCGGTGTGAGTGTGTGTGTGTCTCTTTGTGGCAGGATGTGTTGTGAAAAATGTTGGTGCAAACTAATGAGGACTTTGGTGAAAGAACGTTGGGTTCATTGCGGAAATAAAGGTTCCTATTATTCGTATTTGTATAATAAAATCTTGAAAAATATAGTTTATTGAGTATTTAAGAAGTATTTAATTCTAAAATCTTTACAATTCATTCCCTTTCATTAAAGAACTTTAGGAAATACAATGTTAAAACCTTACAATTATCTCCATAATTATGGAACAAACCCATTTCTATGCATTTTCTAACTCTGACAGAGTTACTCTTCCACTTTTATCTCTCACATTTCCATCTTTAAAATTGTATAATTCTTGAATAAAATGTGAGGTTCATGCAACGCATAAACGAGATGGTAGCGACCAAAACTTTTCAGTTGACAATAAAAAAGTTTAAAGTCCTTGTGCACCATTAACCAGACCGAGACAAAAACCCAGGACACACAGACACACTCTCCCGGAGGAGAGTCCAAGTTGAGTCACCCCGTAAAGTCTCGAGATTGCCAGAGCCAAATGTTTGCGTAAATTTGGCTGCAACAATTTTGCCAGAGGCCAAAAAGGACGATTTATACGAAGGATGTGAGGGAGCTAGGTGACACATTCCTTTAAGTGTCTGCATCCACTCGTTGCTTGTTGACTTCTCTCCTTTTGTTTTTTTGGCTCCTGGTGGAAATTTTTCATTTTTCAATGCCACAGGACAAAGGCAAAAAGGATATAATATATATATTTTTTCGCCAACTCTCAATCTCTCTCTCTCTGTAGTTCTTTCCGCTTGGCAATCATATTGGGATCAGCATTGTAAATTGCCCAACTCGACGCTCATATTTCTTTATTTCTTCTGGTGATTTTGATAAATGAGGCAGGGAGCAAAGAAATCCAGGAGATGGAAAACTCTCCCCAGGCGCAGCTTGTAGAATTTGATTGCCCTACGCCACGGCGAAAGTTAAACGTTATTTCCTTATTTATTTCCCTCAACTTTCCAGACTCCCCAGAACCCTTTTTTGCACGCATTTCCTTTCGCTTTTCCTGGCTTTTGTTGCCCCAAAACATAAATTTGCTTTGTCGCAGCTTCCGTCTGGTCATGTTTTATTTTTTCGGGTTTTTCCTCTCTATTTTATTTTTCTTTCTTTTCAACCAAACAGTTTGACAAGCTCTGGAGGCTGCCCCGGCCCTTGGAAAACATTGGTAAACTTTTTCCCCCGCTCAATTTTCCGACTTCTTTTGCAAATGAGATTTCGTTCAGTTTGCCGTGATAAATTGTTGATGGCGCTGAATGTGTTTACACGGGCGATACGGGTCGGAATGTATTCCGGGTGGGTAAGATGAGAGGTTCAATTCGGATTTTTGGTGGTATGACTCTCTCTCTGTGGGTGGCATTTGGCATTTTACTTGTTAAGAAATTTTTGGTTAAGCTGAGTGATGAATTTTCTCGATTTTTTTTTCTTCTTTCGTTTCCTAGAGCTCCTTTTAATCCATTTCAATGAACCTAATATGGAAATTATTCACCGGAATGTGCGGAGCCAAGAGATCAACTGACCTTTGATGGAGGAAAGCTATCCAGGAAGATTCTTTAAATTAAAACAAGTTAAAGTAGGGATTTCCGTCTGCTCAATGGGAAACCTAAACCTAAACAAGTTTTAAACTCACAGCTTAAATTAGAAGAGTTCCTCATTTTGCAGGATAATTATTCAAAGGAACACCGAGTGAAACGTTGAAATTCGAATGAAATATGCAAATGATTAAGCAGCCAAGGGCCAGGCGATGGGGGTTTTCAGTGGTCAGTCGGTGGAAGTAATTATTGAAATTATGCGCTAATATTTTGCACAGACCACCAGAAACAATAACAACAGGAGCGACAGGAGCGAGTGTTGAACTCATTTAGCAATTAACTAAGCCAAAAACTGAAATCCAATTAAAAGTTAAACGCCACAAAGGCAAAACCCATTGAAGAGTCTCCGTCAGAGGGACGGCTAAAGGGGAAAGCAAGGTATTGAGCACTGTAAAAAATTGGGTAATGAATAAATAATTATTTAATTTGTTTTTGAATAATCAATTTAATGATCTCAAACGACTGACCATTAAAAACCTGTAGATAAAACTAGAAACAAATTGCCTCAAGTTCAACCATATATGATAAATGATAGAAGAAAATTTCTAAGGAGTATTTCCCACTCAGCAAAACTTATCAGTCTTTCTCAGTGTAGGATCTTCAAGTAGTGCATTTTATCCTTATTTTGCCCCGTTGCCTTGGTCAAGTTGAAGGCTTCCGGCGAGCTTGCAGACGTGGCCAAAAAGGAGAAGCGAGCAGGGAGCTTAGCATATTATAAATAACATCCAAACACGCAAACCGTTTGGCCAGGTGAAAACATAAAGCCGAGAGGGAAGCCCCCGAACGAGTTAACGAAGCCATTGGCCGTAGTGTTGCGTGCCCAAAACTCTTTTGGGCCAAAAAACCAAACCAAGCCGAACCCAACCGACCCGAAAGAGAAACTTTCCCAGCTGCAGGACCAAACGAAGGAGCTGTGCTCCAGACCTACGTACGGGTAGCTGTAAGGAACTTTGATTAAGTTTTCCATCGACTTAAAGTTCCTGCCTTCGAGGCGGCGAAATTAACTAACCCGGAAAGGAAAAGGAGAGAGAATACTCGTACTACGGAGAAGGAGACGTGCCTGGGTTCTCTATGAGCGCCGCCCGGATAAGTATGCTATAGAGATTCTTGCAGGCACGTAAACGCATTAAAGCGGGTGCGAGCAGGACAGACTGAATGAACCTCCTTTATGATTATTGTCTTAAAATTAATCAAACTGCGTGCCAAAATTGGGAAAAACTTTTCGTCTAGCATCCTAATAGATTTTCAACGCTCTGCCCAACAAGCCCATGTTTTGTGTTTGTGTTTAGCATTTAATTGATATCCAAAAATTTATGCAGGAACAGTGAGAGCTCATTAAGTGGGCTAAACAAAACAAATATTTGATTTTGAGAGACAGAGATTAATGAATTTCAAAATAAAGTAAATAAAGTATTGAAATGTTTATATTAGATGTGGTGGTAATATCATGGGAAATAGTTTAATTAAAAACAAGAAAGGAAACGAAGAAGGGAAGCCGAGTTTGCAGTTTGCAAATTAATTAAAAGATGAAATCGGAAATCGGTCAAAGTAATCTGGAGTGAAAAATAAATCTAATAAATTTTACTCATATTGTTTTAACTTTAACCAAAAGTAAAGAAATGATATCTTTCAACTTTGACATATGCTTAATATGGTATTCCCTTTAAGCACTGATTATTAATATTGAACATAACTCAAATTCGAATATAATCTATATATATAAAAATGCTCTGTTCGTGTCTACATCCTTCATAGACTCGAAAAGTTCTGAACCGTTTAAGCCCAAATTTTTACACAACATGCGTTGAGGTTCCAGCTCGGTTATTGACTACTTTTGATGTTGATAGCTTATCTGCGGTGGCGAATATATCTATTTTTTTAGCGTTTCCAAGTGCCCCTACTGCTGCGCCATCTACAGGCAGCCAGCTGAATCAAAGCATTTCCTGTCAAACATTCAAAACTAATTGAAAGAAGAAACTTGAATAGTTCTGAACCGTTTAAGCCCAAATTTTTAGAGAACATGCGTTGAGGTTCCAGCTCGGTTATTGACTACTTTTGATGTTGATAGCTTATCTGCGGTTGCGAATATATCTATTTTTTTAGCGTTTCCCCGTGCCCCTACTACTGCGCCCTCTACAGGCAAATCAAAGCATTTCCTGTCAAATATTAAAAACATATTGAAAGAAGAAATTGGAGATAAAAATTTTATTTTTTGTTCAGGTTCAGTAAAAAACGAAGTCATGCCACCAAAAAAGTCGATATTGGGTCGTTGTATTCGCAATACAGAAGCAAAAAGACGTAAGATTACGAAGAACGGGCCTCCTTCCGAGAGACTGAGCGGCTGAGAGCAATGCATGGGAACGCGTTAATATTGCTCGCAGGGGATTTCAGACAAACGTTGCCTGTGATTTCCCGATCGACACCAGCTGACGAGATAAATGCTTGCCTGAAATATTCTATATTGTGGAAACATGTACGTACATTACAGTTGAAGACGAATATGCGTGTCCAGTTACAGAACGATGACTCAGCCGACGTATTCTCACGACAGCTACTGGACATTGGGAACGGAAAGCTGCCAGTCAATGAGACGTCGAGAAAAATAGTATTGCCCGGGAATTTCTGTAATTTAGTTACATCGAAGGAAGAACTTATCCAAAAAGTGTTCCCCAATATCCGAATAAATTATAGGAATCACGATTGGCTCAGTGGACGAGCGATTCTCGCTGCCAAGAACAAATATGTCTACCAGCTCAATCATGTAATCCAAAAAAGCATAGAAACTGACGAAATTACATATAAGTCGATAGACCCCGTTGTGGAGGCAGAGGAAGCCGTTAATTACCCTACGGAATTTCTAAACTCACTTGATCTGCCTGGAATGCCACCACACATATTGAAATTAAAAATAGGTGTGCCGATTTTCATGCTCCGAAATATAAATCAGCCGAAACTCTGCAACGGTACGCGACTCGCAGTCAAGAAATTGATGAACAACATAGTAGAAGCGACGATCATAACGGGTCCTTTCAAAGGTGAAGATGTCCTCATTCCTAGGATTCCTATGATCCCGACAGATACACCGTTCCAGTTCAAGAGATTGCAGTTTCCCATTCGTTTGGCGTTTGCAATGACCATAAATAAAGCTCAAGGTCAATCTCTGGAGTTGTGTGGTCTGGATTTGGATGAAGATTGTTTTTCACACGGACAATTATATGTTGCGTGTTCACGAGTCGGAAAACCAAAAAATCTTTATATTTACGCGGCGAATGGAGAAACAAAGAATATTGTATACCAACAAGTATTACAGAATTAAATTAATTTGAAAATGATTATTTTTTGTTTGACTTATTTCTTATGCGTTCAACCACAATATGCCACAGAGAAACGTGGCAGTCCATTTGGAGAATGGTCAACGTGTCTATTTCACAGAAAAAATGTGCAAGAAAGAGTCCTGAATCGGCCAGCGACAACTCTGACTGCCTTCTTCACCTTATGCCAGGAAGATGATTTTGCCAGAACCTTGATGTATTCAGAAGTGCCTCTTAACCATAATATGCCACAGAGAAACGTGGCAGGGTACAGCTAGTCTATTATAAAATTACTGATATTTTTTATAGAAGCTCTCTCTCTCAATAACAATTTCCACTGCACCACTCCAGCTTGATTGCATAAGCCACGAATAGTTTTTCCAGCTTGAGAAAGTTTGCTGTGCTAATCCCACAATCCATCCCCATTCCCATTCCCATTCCCATTAGCTTCAGGTCAAAACTTTCATACTTTCGTGGGAGATTAATTAAATTACAAGCAATATTTGCTATGCAGAGGACAGCATCAGCCGAAGGCTTTGTCTCCGGTCCGAAGCAAATTGTTCCGGCATGTGGAAAGTTTTGCTGGGGTATGGGGCAGGATATAACTTTCCCACTTGCGGTAGGATACTGAAAGTGCCACTGTGGGAGGTGCTTCCTTTCGGGGTTATGTGGGTGATGCTTTGAGTTCGAGTGACTCGAGTGTGGCCTGCCTCTGTGGTGGCAATATTTGACACTGTTTGTGGCCGATTTGTCGTCTGATATGCTTGACACTTTGTGGCACAAACGCCTAGCTTGAATGTCACAGGACACCTGCGGCGCTTGCTTTCGATTTACTGTTTGATTTTCGGAAACCAGTACTAGGGTCTTCCTAAAAGAGAGAAAAAAAGAAAATACACCAAAACCAAAGGCAGCGCAAGTCATTTGCATAAGGCTGAAGGGTCGAACACTTTGCAAAATGTCACGCAGCTGCCTCTGAATGCCTTTCTCCATAGCCTAACAGGGAACTCGTCATTGACAGCCATATGCACTGAAATATATAAATAAAAACCATAACTAGAATACTGTTTTATTTAAGGATTATAAAGAATTAAAAATATTATAGTTGAATTTCGAATAATTAGGTATTTTAGTACACTGAAAGGAAGTAAAACTTTAAATTCCTTCAAGAGAAACTTATTCATGAATAACTTAAACTGGAAACATAAAGAAATATTATTCCTGTCAAGAAATATAAATAAATAAAGCTTAAATTTAACTTAATTTAATGTTTGTAAATGCTAAATATATATTTTTATAGCAATACACATCCCTTAGCTCTCCTTAAAACTCACAGTAAATATTTCCCTCTGTGTGTCCTTTTCTCTCGCGAGTTTTTCTCTCCTCCTGTCAAATGTCAACCGCCATTTTATGTATTTTTAAATATAGAAAAAAAAACAGCCAGGAAAATGGGAAAAGAGAGTAAAAGAAAAAAATATCGTAGCACATTTTTCAACTGTCATCAGTTTAAGCTGATGAAATTGCTGACAGACAGGCACGTTCCCTCTCCTTTCGCCTCATTTGCCATCATCGTCAATAATATGACATAAGTATACTTCCAAGTAATGCTCCTTTGCCAAAAGTTTTTCCCTTTTGCAACTGGGGACTGAGCCTCGCTGATTTCATAATGTTTTCCCCACTGCTTTTTCTATTTTTTGATTTAGTGCTCGATATTCGATGTGGTTTCGTCCTTTGGCTGGAGGTTTTTATTTGCCAACTTGATGTTTGTGTTTTTATTAGCTCTGCTGATTGTGATGCTATTTTTGACACTCGATAAAGTCAATAAATACACAAAATGGTATTGTTAAATAATGGTCTTGGCTTAAGAGGGTTGAAGATGGAGCTTAAAAAGGGGAATTGTATTAATTAAGGTCTCCCGTTCAGATTGATTGCTTGTGATAACTTAAATGCTTTCTTAATACGAAAGTCTTAGAACGTTAAGTGAAATATATAAAATCGTTAGCCTTAACTGTCCCCTCCCTTATTGATTCCCTGCCCTGTGTGTAATCATCGTTATATATCCCCCATAGACGATGATAGCCTATCCAGTCGGGACATTTATTAAACGGCCAGCTTTGGCTTTATTGCTTAACCGTGCATTTGATTCATCGATTTCCTGCTGCCGTCATAAATCAATTTATTCATATTTCCATTTCGGATTTTTTCCGGCTTTTTTGTTTTATTTTATTTTTCCCAGCATCAAGCAAAAACGAATTGAGGCAAACCAATCGGAACGAACCATCATCCAAAAGTGCGTTGCGGTTCCGCCAATTAATATCGATGGTAAGTTGATTTTTAAACACGAATATTTATTTACCTTCTTGTTTTTTAATGCATTTCCCATAAATTCAATTTCGCATTGTGATTTCACTGAATATAAACTCAATTAATAGTATATGGTGTATAAATATTATGATATATAAAGTTTAATGGAATTTATGAGAACTGTTTCTGTATTTTTTTGTACTTTATATGACGGTAAATCAAAATTCTATTAAGTCTGAGCTATTTTCGATTATAAAAAATAATAAATAGAGTATATAATATATATTTATGATTTTTAATTGGTAAAACAATAGATTTTCTCCTAAGTTTCTAATATTTCCTGACTCTAAAGAAGAGTTACGAGCTATGCAATATTATAACTTTTAAATTCTTATTTGACAAGCACTTTACATAATTTATTTACTTGCAAGTTCTTTGATAAATTGCATTAATTTTTCTAAATTATTCAGCTTATAAATTCCTTTAACCTTTTTGGAAGAAAGTTCGCCTTACACAAACTCCCCAAATCGCTCAGATATTAAATCAATAAAATGGCAATAAAAAACAGCCTGAGTTTGGACCCAAATAACAGCACATTTTTTACCATCAGCCTGGATGTGTTCTGGTTTTTTACAAGCCCTCTCTCAATCCTTGTATTTGCTCCATTTTTAATGCAGTTTGTTGAACTTTTCCCGTGCAATTTGTATTACTAATGCGAACAGCAAACAAAGATGAGTTGGGGAAAAGTGCAAGAAAAAAAGCAAAATGAGAAGAAATGGCAAGCCAATGAGTCGAATGATTCGGGCAATTGCAATTCCAAAGGAGCAAACTCTGACTCGTTCTCTTTGGAATATCCATTTTCCCTCTCACCCTTCTGTTTGAGCCGGAAAGATGCCCGTAATAATTCACTTCTGGCCAGAGGGAGCCAGGAGAAAAAAGGATTAAATATGCAGCACAAGTCGAGGCCAGGAAGACTTTTAGTCACACGGAAGGAGCAGGGCAGAGCTCGGTTCTGCAGCTGAAAAAGTTTAGTTTAAGTGTATGACGACAGCCAGCAGAACTTGGCTCGAATGCGCTCATGTGCAAAAATGCCATTGTTTTGGATTTGGTCGTAAACAAAGCGGTGAAGCGGAGGCAAAAAATTTCCTCCTCTTTTTCCCTAGTCCCTACCAAGGTGGGTAAGGTTGAAGGCATTGGCAGAAGTTGGACATTTTCCACCACATCGTCCCTGTCCAAGTCGGAAAAGAAAACAAAACGGAAGCTCGTGACTAGTACAGCAAATAAGTGAAAAAGGTTGGTCAAACTTGGAGACTTGGTTAGCACCCTGGAAGGGAGTCCTTAAAAAGGATAAGTGAATGCTCTTGGTCCCTTGATTAAGTGACAATTTTATGATATTTTCTTTTTACCAATTTTAGGGATGAAGTATTATGTCTTTATGATATTTTATGATATATTCTTTTACCAATTTTAGTGAAGAAATATTTTGTCCTTAGCTTTTACTAAATAAAAATGTATTTCAAACATTTTCAGAAATAGATTTTAAAAGGTTTTCTTGGTTTTTAATACCTTAAACACAGTTTAATTTAATTAAGACTTCGAGTTTATCCGGAACTTGTGTGTATAATCCCTTTTATTCTAGGGTATGGACAAGTAACAATAGAAAAGGCAACGACAACAACAGCAATGTTCTCTCAACACTTGAGAACTCACAGGATTTAAGGCATATAGGGAAAAAGGATACAGGGGTGTGTGTGTGGGTTTAGAACTAAGAATTCTAGATCCTTTCTGGTTCCATTTCTACTTAAGGAGTGTGGGTAAAAAAGTGCTATTGGGTTTTTGGGCTCTTGCCTTTGCTTTTGCTTTCAGCTTGCGTAGTTTCCATGTGATGGAAGGAAGTGGTGATGTGGGGGCTCTTGCCAGACTGTGCCACAAATGGCGTCACATGCTAAAAACCCAAAACTACAATGTTGGAAATGTTTGCCTGCAAAAACTTTTGAAATGCCACAAAAAAAAGGAGGGGGAGGACGCAGGAGGACATCTCGAGTGACTACAAGTCATAAAGTACACAACACAACGGGGCAAAACACCGAAAGAACAATGCACAGACATTTGAAGTCCTTCGACTGCACAAAATGTCCACCCAAAAATGTATCTCGTGTCTCGTCGAGGCTCACTGCTCGTTTCTCCATCCTGGTTTTAGCCTTTTCTTGAATTGCAGTCACATTTTTGGCATATGTCACCACACCATATGCAATTACAGGACTCCAGGCAAGCAGTTACATTGAAAACATTTTAACCAAAATTGAATTTACTCTGCCAGAAAATGGTTATTCCTTTCTGTATACCCCAATCCCCTGGAAAAACTAACAAAGCCCGCCCATTAATAATTCCAAATGGCCGCCAACAAATTGAACATTCGAAAAGTGACTTCGCCTGCCATGTGAGTTAATGCTTTACCAGAAGTGCCAGAAAACAGCAACAGTTCCACAGAAATGGCTTATAAATTATTATGGAGGCACAATGGAAGTAAAAGTATTTGTTCGTTCACTTTCGCAGCGAAGCCGAGTTTATAAATTGACCATAAAAACCAGAAGCGGTAGAGAAAAAAGCACAACTTTGCGACAAATTGTCGAAAAAATTGCAACTAAAAATATGGGCCAGACTCGATGGTTGCCCACTTACATTGTAGGGATTATAGAAAAGGTTTTTAAAGCGCTGTTTTTGGAAAACATTTAAGGAATATTTATGGGTAAAGTTGGGTATTAAATTAGAGAAGTATATTTTAAGGTTGATTTAAAATTGATCATATATTATACGTATTGATAAAGATTTAAATAACATTATTTATAAAATGTACATATTTTCGGTATCAAAAAATGTTAAAATATCCTTTATCCTTTATAAAAGAAACCCGCCAATGTGCACAACATTTTAAAAAGCTTTAAATTTACCTATTAAGGTAAAATATATATGAATACTGTCCAATATGCTCTTCAATTTCGTACTTGAGGGTCCTTTAACAATGTCGTAAATGCTTTGACCAACAACTGGTGGTTCTGTTTATTTATATAAAATAGATTCTGTCTAAATATTTATGCTTTTAGTTTGGACTTCAGTTCATAGTCCGCTCGAATTCTCCTTTTTTTTACTCTGTTTGCCCTTTTGTTGTTGGCAAATATCTCGACTTTGTTTGGCTTTCATTTTGGCAAATTGATTTGTCCATTTAGATGAGTATGCATTGTGTTCACATTTCCAGAGAATACTTTGTTTATATAGGTGGTAAGAATAACAGGTCCATTTAGTTGATTAATTGTCAATCAGGAACAATATTTGGAGAGCAGGGAAATCAATGGCGAAGTGGATGTGCCATTTCGGCTGATTCTAAAATATATATATTTATTTATATGTTATAGCTGATCCTGGACCTCTCTTTTTTCTTCCCTCTCTTATCTCGTTCATCGGGCTTTTTCCTTCGTCATGTGGCAGCTGCTTTCACATTGCAAATAAATATTTTATGCCATTTTGTATGCGCTCTCTCTCTCTCCCTCTCTCTCTCGCTTACAAATACAATATGGCCGCCGCCATTTTGGCATTCACTATTTCGCCATTTTTACCATTCCGCCATATTTCATTTCCGCCTCTTCCAGCTCGCATTTGTTATTGTTGTTGTTCCCACTGCCTTTGTTTGTTTGTGTATTTGTTACCGCTGCCATGGCGCATTTTGTGAAAAGTCAATTATTTATGCATGTCACGTTATTTTCTGGCAAAAGAGCACAAGAATTGAGAGAAAAGAAAGGAGCACCAGCCTCACGGAACCAAATCCAACCAAACAATCATGAGTAGGGTAGCACAGAAACAAATAAACAGTAACAACAACAAACAAAACAAAGCAAAATGAAAAAAGAATGAAGAAATTTGCGCTAAAATGGCCAAAAATTCAAATGTCACCGGCAGCAGTAACCGCATTTCCCCCAACTCTTGTGTCCCCTTGAACTCTACCTCACAATTCTCTTTCCATACGGCTTTTCCACCTCGCATTTCCACCATCAACATTTTCCCATTCGTTAGCTGGCAAGCTGATTATTAGATTTGTAATCTATGTGTGTGTGGAGTCCTGGTGTGTTTGTGTATTCTGATACCCGGTAGTCGAAGGATAGGAAAGGTATATGGGATTAGAGGGAACTATACAAAACGTAGATGAGAGTTTTGGTAACAAGATTCTTCCATAGGTCCATAGATAATAAATATCTTCACACCAAAAATTGACTGTCAGAATCATAAATAAAAGATATATATAATAAATTTTATATAGATGCTAATAATTATTTGAAGGTCGGGTATTCTATGGTCGTAACTGAAATGAATCCACGTTTACTTAGCTGTGAGTTTGTGTTTGCATTGAGGGGAAAAGCAGGACTAGAAAGCGGGAGCCGAGCTACAAAGGCGAGGCTTTTTAGCTTCAGGACAACACATGCCATTGAAGGCAATTGAATTGTAATTTGATAGAATGAAAAATTTCTTCATTTGCTGCCGAAATAATTTTTGATTTTATTTTGTTAACTTAGCACTAAGAAGAGTGTGAAGTCAGACACGAAATAAAGTTAGATTTTTAGAGATTTTGAGTTCTTTAATAATTACCTAATTCAATATGAATAATGTATACATATTTAGAGAGTTAAAGATTTGTTTAGATAAGCTTATAAATTAGTAATTACTTGATTGATTGTATGGATATATAGAGAGGAAAAGTGTGATATATTTTGACATGTCGATGACAATATCGAGATCTCTCAATACCATATTGAATACCTTAATTTTAATATTGATATTCTGCACTATCGCACTTATCGCACTTATCGCACTCAACTTATCTGTATGAGCTAGCTAATTTATTTAAATTAAAAACAACGCTAAAAATCGCTTTGTATTCTCTTGGCCATAAATATCAATACAGTATCGATAAATCGTTATTTTCTGTGCTTTTCAACTTCTCTTAATTTTCTCAGTGGTAAATGACAAAAAGAAAAAGCCAATGGCAAGAGAGCTTTGGCAGACCAAAAATATTGACAGCAACTCAAGAGTCAGACAGCACGCCTCATTGCAATTCCTCAATCCAACCATCCATCAGTCAGTCAATCAATCAATCTTACTCCGATGTCATATTATAAATTGACAGCTACCAGCCTGGACATCGTAAAAAATATAGGATGTGTGAGCTGTTTTAAACAGCAATTAAATGGATTTAAGCAAGCTCTTGTGTGTCGTCGGCAGTCAAAAGGAAATGTAATCAATTGAATTAAATTTAAATGAAATTTAATAGAAAACAGAGTACAGTAAAGAACAAAAATAAATAGTGAGTGAGTAAAAAAGCGAAGAGAAAACAATGGCCAGCGCCTGTGCTCAGTGGGGCGTTAAATTGAATTGTTGTCACCACAATTTACACAGCCACGCCTTTAGCCACACCACGCCCCTTTTTCCGACTCTTCTGAGTTGGTTTTTCCAACCAACCATCTTTCCTTTTTTTTTTGTATTCTTTGCTGCTAGTTGGTTTTTGTGTGCATTATCGGGCTTCTTTTCTTCTGTCATATTATTACATTATTTTCCATTTGCTTTGGACCAACTGGCACACAAGTTTTTCCTCGCATTTCCCGCCTAATTTCCCGCCAGACTCTGGCTCTAAGTTGTTCTTTGTCCCCGGCGGCCCACGGGGCGTATGCGTATTGTAATCAAGTCATAAATTTGCTCTACTGCGAATTGGTCTAAAGCGTTGCCAGGCATTTTCCTGGCTCCCAAGCCACTGAAAACTGCTTTTCAGGCCGCACGTGCCCTACATACACACCGCACCCCGCTGAGAAAAGCGCTTCAGACACATAAAGATTTATCTAAAGGGCTGGTGGGGCAGTCTTTTTGCCTCGTTTTGGTTTTCAATAAGAAGGGATTAAGTTGAGTAAGAAAACTACAAACGACAGGCGAGAGTTTTTTTTCTTTTTACCTCCTTCGCAACCCATGAAAGCCAATAAAAAGCAAAGATCGCATATCTATAAACCCACTTTTATAGAGGCCACCCCCCAACAGCATTCCCCATATATCCCGGGCGATAAGTGTTATTTTCAACTGCCAGCTGTGATTCTATACCTCTCTCTTTTCCAAAAGGAGAAAGAGTGAGGAAAAACCAGAGGAGATGAAGAAAGTTTCATGTTACCAGAAAATGTTCCTTCCCCTTTATCCCACATCTTTTGCTGGTAACTTGAATTTTCACCCAGCTGCGTGTGTGTCACTTATACATATATATTTTCTTATCTCGACATTAAATTTGTCTGCTTCAATTTGAAGGAAATCTTTGGCTTTGGCCCCAAACAAAGTTGAATGTAATAAACTTCAAAAAAGCAAAAAGAAGGAAAGAAGAGAAGACTGACAGAAAGAGTCAAGCCCAGCGGCAAATAAACAAGGGGAAGAAGAAAAAAAATTTGAAAAATTTTCCTTCTGTTTTTCCGGCAGCACAAATTATGAACAGCTTGTGCCATATGAGAGGCACGCCCTCTTAACTCCCTAAACCAAAACGATTGCGGCACTTGACTTTAGCACCCTTAGTGCTCCTCTTTTATTTTTTGTATTTTCCCTACTCCCCCTTTAAGCTTGGAAATTGAGGCTTTGGCTTCATTTAATTTTCATAAGGCCAAATGGAAATTTCATTCTTCATTCTTCAAGTGACTTTCGACCTGGAAGTTAACCAACCAAGAAACCAAAAGTGGCTGATGATGAATCAAAGGGAAATTCGAGTTGATTTTCGCTGGAATTTCATGTTACTTGGGTTTTTTTTTTGGAAACTAATTCTATACTTAGCGAGGATTTTATAAATATATAAGGGGACCTATATTTAGTAGGGTAATTAATTGTTTAAGATATATACAAAATATGTCTTTTCTGATTAATTTGTCTCTGTTTTTCTCTCTTTAGACTTGTAGACTTCTTTTTCAATGTACCTAATATTATGTAAAACTAATTTGAAGTTGCGGAAAGTCAGTCCTTTGGTGTTTTTAGCCAACACTTCGCCTCCTCCCTGCTTATCCGCCCGAGTTTTGTGCAAATTCCTTTTAGAATTTCAATTAAACTTTGCGTCACTTTGTCGCAGGGCTTCCATCGCTGCCAGCAGCTGTCAAGGCGCCGCCTAATGGAGCTGCCCAACGAAGGGAATGGAGGTTTTAGTACCTCCAAAGGGAAGGGAGCGGATTTCGCGTTAGCTGTCAACATTTGTTCAACACAAAATTTCAGTTTAGCATTTTACGCTTGACGCTTTGACTAATGGTTGGAGAGAGAGAGAGAGAGAGAGAGAGAGAGAGAGAGAGAGAGAGAGAGAGAGAGAGAGAGAGAGAGAGAGAGAAAGAGAGAGAGAAAGAGCTTACAACAAAATGAAAGAGAGAAAAAAATATATGAAAAACATAGAATTAGCTACTTATCCAACAGGACAAATCTTCATTTAACGTAACAAAGTTACAAAAAATACAGATTCTTATTAAAAGGTATCTTAATGCCAAAGGATTTCATTCAAGAAAAGTTCATCTAAGTTCCCTGATAAAAAAAAAACTTCAACAAGAACTGCCGTAGAAAATGTATTTAAAATATAATTCAAAGGCTATATAATTATATTATAAAACTATATTAAAGCTAATATTTTAGGCTTATATTCTTTTCAGTGTAAAAAACGCCAGAGAGCGAGTGAGAAGGACGACTTGCCATTCCTAAATGAATAATGCATTTTTATCCACAATTTAGCCAACTTTGGTTATGCAAGGTTCTTTCTTTCTTTTGCTTTGTGTGCTTGCTGGGAAAAGTTTTATTTTTCCAACCACTAACTAAGTCAGCAACTTAAGCTGCAACTAGGAGACGTACCTGGCCATACCACCTCCACCTGCTTTTTATAACTTAATTGTGTGCTGTACCGGAGTTGGTATCCTTTTCTTCTCAGCCATTATTCGATTTCAATGCAAATTGTCTAGGATTTTTCCCTTTTTTGCTTGCCTTATTTCTTGGGCCTTAACTTCGTTTCCTCATCTCATCTTATCTTGGCCTCTTGCTCTTATCTTTGTTATGGCCAAACAACTTTATTCATATGCATAAAGTGCAATCGATTCGTTTTTTCCCCTTTTGCTTGGGTACAAAAATATTTTCCAATTTTTAATAATCGTAGCTTATAGACTTCCTCAATCCTCTGTGTGTGTGTGATAAAGATGCTGGCAAAGGACACACTTCCTCATTCCGCTCACTAAGAGCTTAAAGCATTCTGGGAATACATTTTTTTTTTGTAATAATGTTTGTTGTTGTCAGCAGTTTTTATGAGTCTTCTTCAGGCATGAACTTTCACAATTCCCAATAAGTACCAAGTCACCCGCCCACTCCCTTGCATCCCTGTTTTCTTTCATCCTGGAAGGCTCCTCCTTTCTGCATGTTCACCCAACTTGATCAAGTTTTATGGCAAAATATTTACAGTGAAACGGCTACATCGATTATAAAGCGGAAGATGCTTCAGATCAATTAAAATTATCTTATGTATAAGTTATACTATTTACAAAGCTACCATTTAGGTTTAAATATGAATGCAAGTAAAAATTCATCGTCAGTTCTTTCAATAAGATTAGGAAATGTCAGCCATTTCCCTTTTGCAACACTTTCCCATTTCCCTTTCGGTGAGTGCATCAGCTCTTCGTGATGTCAGAGGATACTCATTTTTAATGTCCATGTTTGAGTTGCTCTGGCATTTCCTTGCCAAAGCCCTGCGCTCTGCCTTTTCGTCCTTGCAGGCAGCGAGTTTTATGCAAGTATGCGCAAATGTGTTCATTGCTTGAAAGTTTTTTTTCCCCCATCCCCTACTGAGTTTCCCCCTCATCCTCTGCTGAATCTCTCCAGCTTGTGGCATTCTCGTGTCATAATCTCTGACAACTATCGGCATTCATGTGGCAGTCAGTTGAACAAACCATTCCCCCAATCCTCTTTGCACAACCCGAACGAACGCACTTGGCATCTCTGCATTTGCATGCCATTTGATTTGCTGACTTGGCTCACGGTTTTCTTTTAAGAACACTGCGGAAAATGCTGTCAAGATCTATATTTTTGACCTACATAATAAGCTGGAATATATTTATAACTAAAAACTAGTGTTGAGTATAATTCTTGATCTGTATAATCAGTATACTTTGGAAATTAAAGTTTTAAAGTTTTCTTTGGCTTTACATTATATATTATAAAGTATACAAAAGGTTCTTATATTTATTTTGGTTCATATTCTGTACTATTCTTTACTGTATATTCTACCAGATTGAACAGAACTAACAGATTTTAGATAATTACACACGATTTTTATCAAAACTGTTCAATTTAAAATTTAATCATTGACGAAAACTTTGTGACACTTGTCAATTTAATCAAATTCTGTGGCAATAAGCTAAATATCTTTTCTTATTTCTTTGGCACATCCTTATAAATCAATTATGACTTTAAAGACTATGAATAGACTGTAGATTAAACAATGCAAATTTTTCCAGTGAAAAACGAAATACAAGAAAGAAGGGTGAAGAAAAGCCAGCTGCCAGCATCTGTGGTTGCATTTTCCGCTTTGTATTTCCAGCTTTGGCAACAACTTTGCTGCTCTCTCAAATGTGACCACTGGCCATTTCTCATCTTTCGCAGCTCCTTTACTTATATCTGTGCCCCTTGTGTGTTTTGTCGATGATTTTTCTGTGGCGCTGGTTGTCCGTTGAACCATTGAAACGCCAGACCTTTGGCTCTTGCGGTTTCGTTATTAAGTGAAATTGAAATCCTCTGCTCTCGACTTTGGGCTGTCGTCTCAATTTTACTGGCATGTGCAATTTTTAATAGCTGGTGGTGGTGGGTCAGGTCGGATTCGGTTCGGTTCAGTTTAGCTCCAGTTTGTCCTGTCACTTGGCTGGTTGATCCTTCATTGCCCTGCGGTTTTTGCCTTTAGCTTGTTTTGTCTTACCTTCTCGCTTTTGCTGTGGTCTGGGAGCTTGGAACCTGCGGCGCACAAATACTTTTGGCTCAAATTTCCTGATTGATGATAGTCCTGCACTCTCCACTGGCAAATAATTGAACTTGTCATATAAATCCCAACATTTTCAATTGTTTTTGTGCGGTTGACCTCCCCCGTTGCATACTTGAAATTGTTTCAATTTATTGCTAAAATGTGCAGAAATGTACGTCATTGGTTGTGTATAATTTATTCAATGGCTTATTGATGGCTTTAGTGAAAATGCTTGTAACAGATTTACCCATTCATTTCCCCCTCACAACACAAAATTAATTAAACTCTGTCCAAGTCATATTATTTTGTCATACGCTTGTGTGTAGAGTTAGTAACTGGTATGTGTGTCTGCTTTTATGGGTTTAACGTGCCGAAATGTGTTTATGATTCAATATTGCTCATACGCCCCGTTGGCCTGCGGTTTTTACGCCCATCGAAGGGCCGTCAATGTAACGATGGAAAATACACATGCCCAAGTTGATTTCAATTGGAATGCAATCATTATGAGCCAGGGGTTTGTGCTGTGCTGGAGGCTGGAGTTTTTCTATTTTTCCGCGCCGTTGTTGTTGTTTTCCCTGCTTCTGTTTGTTCACCACTCACATCAGGCCCAGAGACTCATGGCCAGTTGGTCAGTTGGTCGGTTAGTCCTGATGGGATATCACTACTGAACGAGTTTACAATAAACGGCGACCGAAAGGGGGTCGCTGTGTTTGCTGCCAGGGCATTGTGAAATATTGTTGTTCTTGGCATCCTAGTTTGGCTTAATTAAAAAACCAATTTTAGCTGCCGTTGAAGTTGAAAGGAATTGATTCTGAACAGACCGGGAAAAAGGCAGCTGCATAAAAACGGGAAAATAAATAGCCCAGAGCTAAAAGTATTAACAAGAAAATAAGCAAATGGTTTGTGGAAATTCTCTCATGCGAAATATATTCGATAAATACTTGCCTGACAAAGTTTGATTTTACATTTTACATATCGTGTTTTATTTTAATTTATGTGATTATTCATGAGAATAAATAATATTTATTTTTATTACCCTAATTGAGTTTTACCTTTTTGAAAATAAAGACTTGTAATTGTGGCTAAAGGGGGGGAATTATATAATTAATCAAATTTGTATTGCAGCTTTAAAATTATGTAATACATTCTTTAAAAGACTTTAAAATCGCTGTTCTTATATCTTAACTTGAAATAGGTATGATTTATGGAGTTTAAACCGATTTCTAGTATAAACTATTACCAAAACTTATATTTATATATTTTATATATAATATATAACTATAAGTTTCTTTAAATCTATCAGTTCTTCAAAGTTTTCTTCAAGCTTATTTAATTTAAAACTTTCAATAGATTTTTATTAAGGCATACATTTTAGGGTATATCTTTTGTGAACCCCTCTTAATAGATAATACTTTCGGAAAAGCTATAGAAAACTCCTTGGCTTGCCTCAAAAAAAAGGTTACATTTTCCGCTGGTCCTTTCCTCTACTGTTTTGTGCAACATTTGACGAAAGCCGTTTTCATGTTGTTCTTACTTTCTTTTGCCAAGTGCGCAGTTCCAATTTCCCTTTAAACTTTTTTTTTTAGCTCTCTTCCTTCCCTCCCCTCTCTCTCTGCACTATAATTTTTCCTCTTTTTCTTGTTTTGGTTTTGCTTTCGGTGGAAAGTAGGCAAACCTAAAGGAAAATGTTCGCTGGCTCTGCGGAAATGTCAAAACAAAATGCCGCTTAATGTGGCGTGTCCTGGACCCACCTGTGTGTGTGTGTGTGTGTTTTTGGGTGTATATATATATGCAGTGTCCTCTTTTAGAAAGTTGTAACACCGGCTTTGATTTAATGATATTGTTTAATACATTTAACTGGTAACTTGTAACTTAATTAAATCTTAATTTAACAAAACGTGGTTATCTTAATTTAGAACGTCCGAGCAAAACGAGATTCTGGCGGCGAATGCCTTTGCGAGGAGATGCCAGACTTCTGCAATCGATTACTCCCTTTCAGTATATTCTATCGAAGGGAATCAGAGACTTAGTATGTGAGTCCGCTTCTGGTAACTTTAGCCACCCTACCAACACTACCGGATCCCACATTCGGCCTTCCTGATGCTTGATTCGACCCGAATGGTTTCATATACTCTGCAACTGTCTTAGTCCTATATGGCCCTTCTCCTTGCCCTATTCTCTCCACGTCGTAACGTCCGTGATTATTGACCTTGACTACTTTGTATGGTCCTAAATATTTTCCTTTCAACTTTAAGCCTGTCCCGTATTGGGTGCGTTTAATAGCAACTAAATCATTCAACTCAAACTTACGTTCTACCTTTCTTTTAGAGTCGAATGCCCTTTTATTTTTTGTTTGAATATCCTGAATATTCTGCCTTGCTATCTCTCGTAGCTTTTCCCTTTCATCCTGTAGCTCAGAAATCAGACAATCTCCGATAAGTTCTTTCAATTCCTGATTACTTGAAACACGCATA